>NC_134296.1:306480-612960 GCF_949628215.1 Phalacrocorax aristotelis
TCACTGTTAGGGTTCAAACCTGTCTTTTTTACTGTCTAACCCTCATTTATATGTTGCAAACCCTCACGTTCAGGGCCTAAATCCGTTCTTTAAAGCTCAAAGCCTCATTTTTAGGACCCAAACCCTCACTTTTAGAGTGAATCCGATCTTTTAATCACCAAACCGTCATTTTCTCATTACAAACGGTGACGTTATAATACATATTATTTTAATATAGTAGTATTATAGTATTATATTTCAAAGTACAGATCGGCGACCAATGATTACAATGCTCAGTTAACTGCTTCCTTGTGAGGGGATCGAACCCACCCCCACCCCCCTTCCAATGCTTCAGTCAACGCCCTAGAGGTGACTTCTTTAAGACCTTGCCTTTAGACGATTCCCCACCCATATTAAATGTGACTTCCAAAACAACTATCTGATCCGAACATGCAAAAATAAATCCATATTCTGATAACCACGCCAAAATTCAGAGACCAGTCAAGACAAGTAGCCAAACTGGGGACTCAAACCCCATTCAGTGGGACTCTAACCCGCTTGGTCAACTTCGGGGACTCGAAGCCCTTTCCAAACCAGGCAGGGGACTCGGACCCCCCCAACAAGAAAACATCCTTGGCAAAGTTCTTCTTCTCTTAATAACTGACCAAAACAACTATTACAAGCACCGGTACTTAAAACCAAATTATAACTACAATTTCCAATTAAACAACCTTTCCCCTCCTGCGCGGGCAGCCCTTTGGCTGGTACGTGAGGCATTCACGCCAGCAAGCGCCTCATTCCTTGACCTCTCGCCGGGCCTCGAACCCAGCGGCGGGACTCGAACCCGGGGCCCTGGCTGGCGCTCCGGGCGCGCCCGTAGCAACGTGCTCGTCCGTCGGCACGCGGCCGCAGCGGGGCGGGGCCAGAGAAGGGGCGCTGCGGTGGTTGGCGGGGGGCCCTGCCTGTCCCCGCCTGGCGGGCGCCATTGGCTGAGAAGCCGGGAAGAGGGTGGGCGGGCGCCTGGGGGAGCTCCTGCAGAGCCCGCGCGGGCCGGCGGGCGGGGCCTGTCGCCCTCTTGTGAACTGAAGCCGGGCCCTTCGGCCTGCCCTGGGCTGGGGCCACTTGCGGAGCCCCCAGGGGCGGCGGGAGGAGCGCTGACAGGCTGGGCCTCCCCTCTCTAGATTCAGTCTTGGGAATGCTTCCTATCTTCCTCGTTTTTAAGAAAAAAATGGCATAGAAGTTGTAACATTTTCCACACGCTCCCGAATTCCCCTCCCGCAGTGTGGAACGTCTTGAGCACCCCACTTTGGAGACAAATCTTCTACAGTTCTACAGCCATCTCAATTGCCACATCTTTTAGATTTATTTGTTCTTCCTCCCCTTCTTCTTCTTTCTCATGTTTGACTTTTTTTTTCTCTCTGGTTTCACCTGGGGCTTTCCGGTTGCGCCATCTTCCCATGAACCTGCACTCGATAAATGCAGGTGTACGCTGGGTTTCCCCAGTTGCTCTTCACAAGAAGTTTGATAGACGGAAAGGCTCTGGGAAGCGGCGCGTTCTGTGAAGAAGAGTGGGAAAAGGAAACGGGGGTGTTAAGAGCGGCAGTGCAATCACCCCGTCTTTGCATGCCGGCCCGGCTGGGGCTTGGTCTCCCTTCCCTCTGCCCCTTCCCGCTGCTGCTTGCTCTGTGCTGACAGGGAGGCCGGGGAGGCGCTCCTGCGCGTGGGGCACCTGGTGTGCAACCCCGCCGAGCTCCCGCTGCCTGCTGTGCCTGCTCTCCCCCTGGCAGGCGTGAGAGCGCCGCGGGAGAAGGGGCGAGCTATGGTGGGAGGAGAGGACACTGTCCAGCCTGCCAGCAGGCCGCAGCATGGAGCGACGGTGCTGCCCGACGCCTCTCGCCACCAGGCCGCCCTGTTTCTCCACGGCACAAAGACGCTGCTTGCGTGGAGTGGGCGCACGTGCAGCTGCCTCTGCTGAAGGCACCGGGCGCAGCCAGGGATCTCTCGGGACTCATGCTCCTACGGGCCTGACCCTGCCCTTGCTACCCTCTTGCTACCACCACCGCGTGCTACTCAGCCCTCCCAAGCCCGCAGGTCTCTCTCTCATGACGGCGGCCCGGGCCCCTCTGCCCAGGGAGAAAAGAAAGCATGCGTGCCCTTCCTCCATGGACTTGCAGGCAAACCTGCTGTGCTCCCTGGCATCTCGTCCCCGTGCGTGGAGCGTACCTTCAGAGGGAAGGTCTGAATAGCCTCTTTTGCCACGTTGTACGTGAACGTCCCAAGGAGAGTTTCCTCTTCTCCGTCCGCATCCACTCCCTCAGGGGCAAAGCACAAGGAGAGCCGCTCAGACTCATCCCGACAGAGAGGCAAGGTACGCGCTGGCTCAGCCCTGTTATCCACCCACCCTCTCCTGGGGCTCAAGCAGCAGCCTAGCACCGGGTATGGTGGAGCTCAGTCTCCGCTTTGAGATTTGGTCAAGAACCCAGAGGTGCTTGGCCAGAACAAACCTTAAGAGGGATGAAACCTCTCGAGCCCCTGAAGCGTCCCGCGAGGGCACTGCAGTGCTCGCGAGAGATCGGGACACAAACCCCAGAAGATGCACAAAAGCAAGCAGGGCCCTGTCCTGGCTTTGCCCCAGGGTCAGATGCCCGCCAGAAGCGCCCAGCAGAGACTTACAAAGACAGCGACGTCTCTGGGGGCACTGATGACGGTCCCAGATGGAGACACGTCTTTGGAGATGTGCTGCACAGTGACGGCAGTCAGATGGACTCGTGCTGGCAACCTGATGACCACCTGGCCCTGATGCCCTTGGAAAGGCCAGCAGTTTCCTGGGGAAACATCCGCCTGCAACCAGAACGCGACAGCAATGAAGTGTGAGAGAGCACTGGGGCCAACACCACTGCCCATGTAGCTCGAAGCATAGGCGCCAGCATGTCTGTGGGGCCTATTTCAGCTTGAAAATGAGGTGCCTGTGAGGAACTGGACAGAAGTAGGAGGCCCCCTGCCCTGCCTGACAAAGGGGGTCTCAGTATTAGGGAGCAGAGGAGAAGAGTGGTTACGAAAGCATCGTAGTCAGGCCCGCGCAGAAACACGTCCCTGCCCAGCGGCTCTGCAGGGCACCCGCCACCTCCCGCCTCCCGCCCGCAAAAAGGCACCGTTAGGGGTGAGTGTGGAACCAGGGTCGCCAGGGAGGAAGGCTTTCACCCAGCTGTGGCAGAGGACTGTGGGCAAGATGCAGCAGTTCACCTCTGTTCACCTCGCCAGGGGAACCACGGATCTCTAGCAAGCCCAGCCCTGTGTGAGAGCTTTGGTGTCCGGAACCTGAGCAGCACGGTGGGCTTGACCAGTACCACTGGCCTGAGGGGAGAGCCCCTGAGGTCAGTCCCCAACTTCTCAGGAAGGAAGGACACCTTCCCTGAAGATTTCTGCTACGATACCTGCAAAATAGTCTCAGGAGGCTTGGCAGCGCGGAAGAACCATAAAACCCTGCAGCCCCAATTCTCTTGGCAGTCGTAGGTCTCGGAAGTTCTCTGCCTGTCAATGGTGGCACCTGTAAGGAAGGGAGAGCAGATGACTGCTAGAGGCCGCAGACTAGAAGGGAGCTGGTGCTCAGGCAGTATTTGTGACGCCGCTGTCCAGCTCCACGTCTGTCAGTCCTGTCCTCATCACCACGCTGGGGGCGGGGGGGTGCCCAGCTGCACAGAGCAATGACGGCAGCCCCATCCCTGGTGAGTGCTTCTCTCACAGCACCACGAGGAGAAGGTCTGAGGGCTCTGGGAGCCTGCAGGCGCCCACGAGCATGACAGCAGACCAAAGCTGAGGGCTTGGAGCATGAGCAGCAAAGGACGGCCCAGCCATTCCCTTTGCAAATGCAGCGCAGAGGAGCAGAGCCCCTCCATCAGCACAGGAAGACGTGCGGGGGCAGCGCCAGGGGCACCTGTGTGGAGGCCGAGGGCTTGACTGGGAGGGAGTCTGAGCGACCCACTCTGCCACAGCCTTGCTCTTGGACCCCGTGAAGGATTTAAGCTGCCCCATTTTGGAGAGCAGCGCCTGGAGCACGGGCTCCTTTGGGGAGTGCTACGGGCAAGCGCAGGGCAAGGACTGGGCTGCTTGTGTCCATACCAGAGCTTTCCAGGGCCCAGTCAGACATCTCGACGTAGGCACCCAAAGCCTTCTTGGACGCTGCCTGGTTCACTTCCTGAGCTTCCTGGGAACGCCAGAAATCAACACAGAAAAGGACCACATCAGCAGGCAGTGCAGCGTGGCTCCTAGCGCCCACAGAGGCAAAGGGTCAGTGTCAGGAAGGCAAGGCAAGCCTTGTCCACAGAGCTGCAAGACTCTCTGCTGCTGGCGTGAGCCGTGAGGACTAGGAAGATTATCTGTGGCCATGGCCATGGCCATGACCCCAAGGTGTGCTGATGTGGGTCCCCACACCACCGTCCACACCCTCTGTGCTCTCCAAGTCAGGAGGGGGAGAGGCTCAGGCCCTGTAAGCCATGGCTGGCACTGTACGTGTGCCTGGGTCCCACCACCGCCTCAGGAGCCTGCTCAGAGGAGCCAGAGGCACCAGCGCACCTAGGAAAGGCTCTCAGGAGTCCTCTGAGAGGATGCAGCCTCATTTTGCTGGGGCTGGAGAGGGGCCTGTGCAGTGCAGAAGCTCACCCAGCAAGCCCCTGGGGCAAAGGCTGGGTTGCTGCAGTCAGCAGTCTGACCCCACCAAGAATCCTGAAGAAAATGTTCTCAGGGGTTCTGCCCAGCCAAGCCTCCCTCCCCAAAATGCAGGATCACCTTCAAACTGCGGATCTGTGCCCTCAGCCGAGCCACCTCCTCCAGCAGAAAGCGTGTCTTTTGGGTTTCCTCCGCCGCCAAAACGGGCAAGTTCCTGCACGACAGGAAAGCCGATCTGGTCAGAGAGCGGCCCATCGCCTCTGGGGAGCGTCTGAGCTCAGCAAGAGAGAGAGACACGTGTGCTTTCCCTGCTTTGCCAGTGCTTCCCTTCTGCACCAGGCTGAGCAAAAGGCAAAGGCAGGAGGGAAGTACGGGAGCCCTGGCTGTTAGGAAAGTGAGTGCAGGTAGCACGAGGTCGGCTGACGCTTCTGCACAGAACCAGTTCCAGCTCAGGAAACCTCTCTTACCACAGCATCTTCAGGTTTGCCGACGACACACGTGTCAGCTCCTGGGAGGGAAAAATGCTCCGTTAGAGCATCTGCTACCAGAGTTGCCGCGGCTTCCCAGGAGAGGCTTCCCTAGGAAGGCACAAGCTGCCGCTTCTTTGGGTCAGCCTGCGTGGCAGCAGCACAGCCTGTGATTCCTCCAGCCACTGCCAGCAACGAGTCACTGACCTCTATCAGTCCCTTTGCCTGCGTTGTCCACACCGGCAGCAAGGTCGCGCAGTAAGCACCAGCTGCAATTCACATCACCGAGAGACGGTTATTTTAGTGGAGTTGCTAGCCATCCCCCTGCAGCTGCGTTGTCGCCTGCCTGGTGCCCTGGGGCTGGGCAGCAGGTGAGCTGAGGAGGTGGGGAACGTGGGGTGCAGAGAGAGGACGCGCCTCTGACCGGGAGCCATCAGCCCAGGCTTGAGGGGACTGCGTAGCCGTGGCCTTCAGGTGTGCTCGGTGCCCCAGAGCTACTCCCCATTTCCCCTCACTGCTTCGGTGAGCACCGAGGCTGGGCTGCATGGGCTAGGAGAGGTACCTCTCCATGGGTCCCCCTGCACGGCCCCTCCCGTCTGGGAATCCCCAGCTCAGGCTTGGAAAGAGCTACGCCCTTCTCTCGCAGACTTGCAGACTAAGCAAGCCATTTGGCCCAGTGGCCAGAGCAGCAGCACGGCTGGGAGGCTACCAGTCTTACCGGTAGTCCAAACGCCAGTGCCAGTCAAGGACCTCCTCAGGACGCACCCGCACCACGGGCGTTTCACACATACTGGCCCAAAAGGAAAGCTGGCATCCAGCACAGCCAGGCTGTGTTTGCTCATGAAAACTCACCCAGAGCCACTGGGAGCCACAGGAAGAAGACTTTCAGGAACCTCTTGCTCTGCGGGCCCATCTTTTGCCTAGAAGAGAGTCCTTTGGGTGTCAGTACTGCAAGTCTTGGGCAAACCCCCTCACCCGTGGATTTCCCTCCTCAGGCCCTAAAGCCATTGCTTTGCACGCCTGCTACTGACAGAGAGCTGACAGATTGGCGCCCAGCACGAACACGATTTCTGTCCACACCATTCAACGCTGCCGGCAGATCTTCCCCAAACGAAGGGCTCCAGGAGCACCTTCCGAAAGGGAATGAAAATCATGCAGGGAAGTAGAGAGGTTGAGCAAATGAGGACTGCTTTTCAGTAGTTCTTCTGGTGTGGACCTTGGTCTCTCTCTTTGGCTGAGAGAGCAGGCCTGTTCTCACTTGCAGTCACACAGATTGCTCTTAGGGGTGTTTCTCCACACAGCTGGGAAGCGCAGGGGCCTCGTCTGGCTTTCCTTCCAGACCTGTGTGGTCTCTTGCCAGAGCTGGGGAAGACCCTTGCCCTGCGGAGGCTTGGCTGTGCTCCTGAGCTTCTGGCTACACGGCGGTTTGTCCTACTACATCTCCGGGAGGGTTCTGGGGCTCCGGCAAACGCCTGGGAGTGGGGCTGCCAAGGGGCTTTGCTCTTGGCTCTCCCCGAGAACGGGCACCGCACAAACTTTGGCGCACGAGCAGGAGCCCCGCGCTGCTGGGTGGGAACACTCTCTGCTCTCCCCCTTGCTTGGGGGAAGGGACATCCCCCTTCTCCCCCCGCCCCCCACCACAGCAGAAACAGGTAGTACGTACCTGGCAAAGATGCGTGTGCTCAGCAGATGTCTCCACAGGGAGACAAGGGCACCTGCCGGATGCCAAGCCAGGCTGAGGACCGCCCCTGGGCAAAAAAGCAAGAGAAAAGTTAGGCCTGTCTCTTGAGGTCTCTTCTCTAGGATGCCCAGCCACACGTGTTTGAGCTCCCTGCGGGAAGGCGGGCACCCAGTCCTACGCACTCCCTCCCTCCCTGGGGCAGCCTGCACTTCTCCTGCCTCTCGTGACATTTGGCCAGAGCTCTGGCACAGCGCAGCTCTCCAAGTTCACCCCAGGGGACTTCACAGCAAGCAGCAGTGCTGAGCTCACTTGCAATTCCTGTGGCCTTGTTGCGCCACTTGGCAGGCCCTTGCGTGGCAGAGCAGGGAGCCGAGGTGGAAGGGACCGTCACCAGCTCCACCTCCACGCACGGGTTCCTGTGGGAGGAAAAAGACAAATGCTGGTTGCCCACCATCGCCACGCCACGGGAGCCGAGGCGGGCAGGAGCAGCCTGAGCAGAGGCCCTTGTCAGAGGACGGGCTGCCCCAGCCCACCCGGCAGGACAGCCCTATTCTGAGCCCGTCACTCCCTGCTCCCTGGCACCAACTGCCCCTTCGCAGACAGCTCTCGGTGGCCGTCTGGGGAGAGGGCACAGGCTGCTGTCCCCCACCGTGGGCCGTCCCCCACCATGGGCCACACCCCTCCTCCCTGGTCACTGGCGTTCTCCCGACCCCTCTCCTCCCCGCACAGCTGCCCCACCACAGCCAGGCAGGACCCCGCCTCAGCATCCCAAGGGGGGGGCAGTGTCAGGTCCCAGGGGCTGGCCTGATGTGCAGCAAAATCTCCCTGCAAATCAGGGTGGGCTCTGACCCCTGCAGCACAAGGCTACCCCCTCCCCAAAGGCCCCTGCTGCACACTGGCTTCTGACGCCACTGACTACATTGGGCCACGGCCCTGCTACTCCGCCCGAACCTGACGCCCCAGGCAGGAGCAGCCCACTTCGTACCCGCTGGCCTGGCAGCAGCTCGGCCCCGCTGCCTCCCCTGCCAGCTCTTGTCTGGCATTAATCCCAACGGAGCCTTTGGAGGCCCCTTGGTGTCTTCCCTGGGGGGCCTTTCTCCTCGCCATCTCTGGGCCAAGGCAGGCTCCCCGCTCAGCTCTTCCCCCTCAGCCCCAGCAAGCGTGGCCTGCCCAGGCAAAACCAGCTCCAGTAGCAGCCACGTGCCTGCCGCCTCTCAGCAGGAGCGCACCTGCCCGGGCAACAGCCACACGCATCTGTGGGCTCCTGCCCCACGCGCCACAGGGCTGTGCGGGTGGCCAGCTCTGAGCTCACAGTGGTGGCTCTGACGTCACACTGGGGCTCCCCAGGGCTGAGCCGGGAGGGGCAGAGCGGCTGCTGCCGTCCCAGGCGCTGGGAGCCCGTGCCTGTGGGCGTGCTGAACCCTGCCACGCTCCCGTGCCAGGCGGCTGCCTGGCCTGGCCTGCCGGGCAGGGTTCCATCTCTCCTGGGCACCCCCGGGAAACCAGAAAGGATGCTGGAAAGGGGGCTTTGCTCTTGCCCCACGAGACAGCCGCTTCCAGCAGCGGTTCTCCTCTCGGAACCCTTTTGTGGGCCAAGAAGAAAAAGGGCCAGTAGACCGGAATGTGCTGTCAGGCGCCCAGCGGTACATCTGGTTAGCAAGGACTGTTTGTTTTCTTGCCCCTGCTGGTTCTGCCTCCGCTTCCCTCATTTGAAATGGCAGCGTGAGCATGCTCCTTCCTTGTCTTGCAGTGGCCTGGAGGGCCCAGGAGCAGAGGGGCACAGGCTGCGCTGAGGGCTCTGGGCAGCACGGCCCGTACCAGGCTCCCAGCCTGGCAGCACGGGGTCACAGGCTGTATGGAGCACGGCCCCGCCAAGTCCCACCTCACTGCCCGCTGGGAGCCCCACGCCGGTGCAGGGCCAAGCCGTGCTGGGGCAGTGCAGGGCTCCAGCTACACAGCCATGCCAGCCGCTTTAGCAGGGGAGCACAAGGCGCCCACTTCCCCCTGGGCAGCCCCAGGCTTGCCTGGGCCCATGGACCCGCCAGCGCAGCGGGCCGTCCAGGCAGCAGAGCTGCCAGTGCCGTTGATGACAGGAGGGCCCTGGCAGCAAAGGGTGCCTGAGGGGCTTGCGGCAGGCTGGGCAGCTCTCACACTCACGGGTCAGGGCGGCATTGGGCGTGATCCTCTGGGTAGGGACGGGCTTCCCTCATCCAGCTCTGGAAGGGGGCTCCTGTGGGAGCGGTTCCTGTCCCTGGAATGCTCCAGATGGGCTTTCCGAGTCAACAGAGAACGTGGCTGACTGGGACGTCCTTGATGGAGAAGGCGCTATACCCCAGGATGCCATGTCCATGACAGCAACTGCAGGACGGAGAAACAAAGGGTTGCAAAAGGCAGCGCCTGTGGGAGCGAAGAGCCTAGCCTTAGCGTTAGATGGTGGAGCCCACGATGGCAGCACCCCAAGGGCTGCGGAACCAGACAGCCTTTCTGGGAAGCCCAGAGGCGGTGGTCCGTCAGAAGGGAACACGGGTCAGGGAGCTCAAATTGGCAAGGGCAGAACAGAATAACGAGGGGCGAAACGCTCAAAACTTCCCCGTCGACAGTAACCAATGTGACACAGAAGGACCCCCAACAGAGAGCAGCGAGATCTAGAACGGGGACGCGCACAGGCTGAGGAACGGGGTTTCCGACAGGCCAGTCACACAGGCTCTCGACACCCGTTCGACAGAAACTTGGCAACAGCCTGGGTGCCGGGAAGGTGCTAGGCCAAATTGTTCCCTCCGCTCCTGCGGCCCCACTACCGGGACAGTGAGGGAGGAGCTCCGAAGCCTGGGAGCCCCGAAGAGCTGGCCCAAGGCTTGTTGCTCGACCCGCAACCCGGGCCTGCCATCTGCCCGGCTGCCGCAGTGTCACCGAAATCAGGAACAAAACTCCGTAACATCAATGTAGTGATATCCTGAAGAAAATGGTCGTTTTGGAATTCTCTGCTGAGCCACAAGAACGAACTACGTGAGCTTGGCAAAACAGAATTTGATGGCCAGAGTCGGGAACTGAGAGATAGAGAAGCACTTGTTTTACCACTATTTCCTTGAGGAGAGCTAAGAGACTGATCAAAGCAAACATCCCACCTCAGAAGCCGCAGAGAACTGGGCAATAAAGTGTATAGTTAAGGAGAAGAACTGGTTCTTCCCCCAGAGGGTGGTGGAGCCCCGGAACAGGCTCCCCAGGGAGGCCGCCACGGCACCAAGCCTGGCGATATTCAAGCAGCACTTGAACAACGCCCTCAGAGGCACGGTGTGAATTTGGGCTTGTCCTGTGCAGGGATGGGAGCTGGACTTGACGGTCCTTGTGGGTCTCTTCCAGCTCAGGACATTCTACGAATAGACGCAAACTGCACAGTGAGGAAAAATCGAGGTCTGAGTAGCGAATACAAAGATTTCTGAGGTAGCACTGACGTGAGCCAGTTCGCTCCTGGGACACAATGTCTTATGAACACAACAGTGCTGGTCTTGGGCCCCAGCTGGCTTTATGTTTTTTCTCCTAGCTCATGTCACCTGTAAAAACAGTAGTTGAGAATTTATTATAAAGAGCATAATAGAAGAAACAGCTGAAATGAAGGAATATTCTCGGGCCAACCCTGAAAAACGCTAACAACTTTAACTTTCCGTCCCTACAGTCAGCTGGAATCTTACAGTCGCCAGCTAAAATTCAAGTCTTACAAAAATGCAAAATGGAACCTACAAGCCCAACACACAAATATATTATCTACCTTTTTTTTCCCCCCTCAAAAAACAAGTCTGAACACGTGACTGTTGACTGTGATCAAAGGAAGATGTGACATGACCCTTCAAACATTCTGGATGCGTAGGTGGGACTAAACCGTGTTTGTGAATTAAGAATATGCATGCTCATTAAGACAGGCGGGTTACATTTACCACCAAACCTCTACATCAGCATTTGCCAACACTGTTCAGCTTTGAGTACCCAGAGCTGCGATCAGTTAACGTGAGAGCACCTCCTAGTAACATCCAAGTATTAAACTAACAACTATACCTCCCTAGCGCGTAAACGGAAGGAAGCTCAAATTGTGCCCCCTTCTCCTTACGCTGCCTTAGAACGTGACAGGCATTTGATTCCAGGTTGAAAAAGCGCCACGGTCACAGTCTAAGGAAACTGGAGTTTCCCAGGTCTCAGAGTAATTCTAGAGCTAAAGTGGTGACAGACATCACCTTTACATCAGATAATACATGCCAACACTCATCACTGACCCGAGAAGGCCACCTCCTCCTGTCCTGCCCAAGGGTTTGAAATCCAACACACTTTCTTCCCAAAATGGGACGCTACAAATAAATAAGATAACACCGTTAAGGCATTACTTGAGATGGGACTAGAAACACATTACGCGAGCAACCAAGCACTTGTCTGGAAGCACTGGAGCCTTTCGGGTACTGTTTTTCACCACAGTTTACTCGAGAAGAAATATAACAGGCAGAACAGATGCTGAGAAATTTCAGCTACCCTGGAGATAGCTGTGGTGAACAATAAGATTGAGACTAAGTGCTGCTTCTCAGCGGGAAAGTACCCACCAAATAAATACAGTGCTCAGACTGGTATAATTTGTGAGTGATACGGAGGCAAAAAAAAAAAAAGCAGACGTGAGGAACATAAGACCCGACTACAACCTTTCTTTTGTGTAGTACTGAAGTGTAAACACACTACACACAAAAACTATAGGTATTACGTGAACGTACAGGTCATGTCGTCATTACACAATTACTTTAATACTCACTAATATTATTTCTGTCCGTACCAGTACCTATAAAATCCAAACCTTTACTCATCCTCTGGCCGTACGCATCTTTCACCTCAACATACACCAAGAAGCATTCGTAAACTCCAAACGTGACTACCTACAAATTCCAGTAAAGCCTGCAGCTAGGACATATTTAGAGAAGACTGTGCAAAATTCGTGAAGAATACAGACAACATCACCAGTCAAGCAACTGAAAAAGCACGACGTTCCCAAATTCGACAACTTCTTGAGAAGAGGAACCGTAAACCTTTGCCCGCTGCATTATGTTTTTTTTCCTCGGTAACACACCAAAATAGTTTTTGCCGTTGGTATCCAACAGCACCTGGTTCCTAAGCCCGCAATCATCACAATCACTGACTCAAAGGCGCTGTCTCAACAACTACCCTGTTACCTTTACCTGGACGTGCTGAGGGTCGACAGAAGACGAGGATCAGGACCTGCGCCGGCACTTATTCCACCACATTCGCGCTGTCAGGGTTTGAGGAATGCCAGAACTTCGTCCATCTCCATTCGGTGCAGCCATCCCACGAGATCCACTGCTGTCTGCCCCAGGAAACACTGCCTGCCCTCAAAGACTCCAACAGACTGCGTCCCTAAGCGGGGCATTATTTTAGTCCTTCATCAGATAAGCGCAGCATCAAACCAGAGCAAGGAAAATGCCTTAGTTAACCCTTACAAAGCCTGCAGGGCATCACATGCTTCCCAACCCATCAACCACTCGGGATGTGCGAACCACGCACGGACACGACCTGCAGTACACACGCCTGTACATACGCACGCGCACGCCTACGCTACTACACTTCCCTCCTCCCCTCTATTTTCTGCTCTAAAAGTACCAAGCTCAATGCCAAGGTAAACATGTGCAAGTAGTAAGGCACCAATTCACTCTAGATCAGCGGCTATTACCTTAGCGCCCAGACAAACGCTCAAATCCCCACAAGTCTCAAAAGTAACAACTCTAACATTTAACGAAACTTACCGGCAAGGGCCAAAGCTGCCACCACCAGCAGCTGCACTAGGAAGGCAATTCTCATACGCGCGTATATCTATCTCCCCTTCCTCTATTGTTTACCTCTGCTACCCGTAAGCATTACTTTCTCGATGCAGCACTTTAAGCCACGTCTTTTCCGCACGGCAACAACAATCGTAAGCAATAGTGCCTCCAGCTGCCTTGCGGGCACTAAACACGACTGCCAGCTTTTCCCCCCTCCAGACATAAGCAGTTATTGACGCTTTCTGCCTCCTGGAACTGCAATGCAATTACTGGGGGCTACGTCTGGTAACCTCTGCCTCCGCCTGATGCTGCTAGTTGCCGTGTTCATCAACCCAAAGAACAACAGGGCAGTGCTGCGCCCACATTCAGGACAGTGGCCTTCAAGGGAGACACGTGGAAATACAGCTGCAGCCTCCTTGCAGACAGAGAAGCAACAAGTACTTTGTTCCCAGGTCTCAGAGTAATTCTAGAGCTAAACTGACCGTCTTCAGGTTTATACTCAGATAATACATGCCAAGACCCACCACGGACCATGGGGAACTAACCTTTGTACGTCACGGGGGATGGCAGGGCAAGAGAGGAGCAGCTGGGGAGCTCGCACCCACACCCTAACACTCACCATGGGAATAAGGGTTGTCACACCTAAAAAAAGCACAGCTGTGCTGAAGTTAGCTCATACTCACACAACTGCCTTTCAGTGTCCCACACAAAGCTGCAGAGGCCAAGCGTTTCTCCAGAAGTAACGTGCTCAGGGCATCAGGTTTTCTTAGTGCGCCCTTTCATGGCATGACCTTTAAAAAGCACCAATAAAACATAAGTTCAGGTTCAAAAGGAGCTTTAAGATCATCAAGTCCAACCGTTAACCGAGCACTGCCAAGGCCACCACTTAAACCACGTCCCCAAGCACCGCATCTACAGGTCTTTTAAATACCCCAGGGATGGCGACTCCCCCACCTCTCTGGGCAGCCTCTTCCAATGCCTGACCGCTCTTGCGGTAAAGACGTTTCTCCTATTATCCAATCGAAACCTCCCCTGGCACAACTTGAGGCCATTTCCTCTCGTCCTATTGCTTGTAACCTGGGAAAGAGGGCTACCCCCCCCTCACTACAGCCCCCTTTTGGGCAGCTGCACAGAGCGATAAGGTCTCTCTTCCTCAGCCTCCTCTTCTCCAGGCTAAGCCCCCCCAGCTCCCTCAGCCACTCCCCAGCACGCTTGCTCTCCAGACCCTTCCCCAGCTCCGTTGCCCTTCTCTGGACACGCTCCAGCACCTCAAGCGCCTTCTCCGCCGGGCACGTTCCAGCCGCTCTGCCCCAAGCCTGGAGCCTTGCCTGGGGTTGGTGTGACCCAAGGGCAGGACCGGGCACTTGCCCTTGTTAAACCTCGTCCAGTTGGCCTCGGCCCGTCGATCCAGCCTGTCCAGGTCCCTCTGCAGAGCCTTCCTGCCCTCGAGCAGATGCCAGCCGGGTGGGTCAGGGCCAGCTCGGCGGGTTTCCAGCCCGGGAGCATTTCGGGCAACGCCGCAGCAGCACGTGCCTGCTCGGAGACGGATCTTCCTCCGCCTGCCCGGACCGCGGGCACGTTCCCGCCCTCCTTCCCGGCCTGCCCGAGCCCTCCCGACGGAGCGAAGGAAAACCCCCGATGAGCCCGAGGCGAACCCCAGCTCGCCGCTGACCAGGGGTCCCCCGGCGCCCGGCCCGACCCAGGCGGGCTCGGCCGCACTGCCCGACCCGGGCCCACCGCAGCGCAGCGCAGGGCGCGGAGCGGCCGAGCCGGAGCCCCCGCGCCGGAGCCCCCGCGCCGCCCCAGGGCTCCGGCGCCGCCGCTCCGGCCGGGCCGGGCCGGGCCCCTCCCCGCCGCGCCGCGCCGCGCCGCGCGCAGCACCGACCTCGGCCGCCGCCCGCGCCGGAAGGGCGGAGCGCCCGGCAGGGCCCCGCTAGGGCTGCCGGTGGCGTTCGCCTGACCCGCGCCGGCGCGCTCGGGCGGGACCCGGCGGGCGGGACTCGGCGGCCCGCTGCGCGGAAGGACCCCGCCCGGAAGCGGGCGCGCCGCAGCGGGCGCCGCGGCTCTGGGGAGGGGCTCAGCCCAGGGAAGGGGGGCGACGGCGCTGCCCTCGGAAATGAGCCCTTTCCTTCCTAAGTAACGCTCTTACTTCGACTGCGCCGTTAGCGGTATCCTGAAGAAGACGGAATTTGGGGAATTTTCCGTAAGCCCTAAGAGTGAACTCCGTGAGCCCGGCACACAGACTTTGGCGGCCGGAGTCGGGAACTGAGAGACAGGGAAGCCCTTGTTCTACGACTCTAGCCTTGAGGAGAGCTGAGACACTGATGGAGCAAACGTCCCGGCGCAGAAGCCGCTGAGAACGGGGCGATAAAGTGTATAGTCAAGGAGAACAACTGATTGGGATGCTGACAAGAACTAAAGCAAAGTGCCCTGTACGGGAGCTACCCTCGATATAGCAGTAAAAATCAGGCCCATACGCCGGCAACCGCCCCCTGTCTCTAGTAAGCAAGCCCCTTACTCCCTGAGCACGCGCGGTGAATTAAAAGCGAGCTGTACCTTTACATCGAGGCGAGAAAGCAATGAACCAATTATTAGTTGAGGCGTGTGAATATTAGCTGTGACTGACACATTTAACTGTACAAATGCCTTGCAGTTCCTCGGGGTGGGGTGCAGCTTTGTGGGTTACCACCTAGCACCCATCTTTGCACAAAAATTCATCAAATAAAACGACTCCGCCCTGTGTGGAGTTTGGTGTTCTGCACGCCAGGCGGACGAACCCGCCTTTCGGGGTAACGTTAGTTACCAACGCTGGGCTCTGGCAGATGCCATCCGTGCCGGGCGGGAATGCCTTTCTGAGACTCTGAATGAACAAATATGCGTAACGCTGGCTGGCACCGAGCAATGGAAAACAATGCTCTTTTCTGGGCCTGGATTTTGGGTCTGGGGAAGGGGTTGGGGGCATGTTGGGGAGCTTTGGTGTCTTTTTCAATACAGCAAATACTTGTCCAGCATGTCACAGTATTAATCTTCCCGCAGGTAAATAAGACGGCGGTTTACAGCCATGAAGCACTCTCTGAGCCATGTAGACGTCACACCTGGTGACAGGATTTGTACCGTCCAGCACTATATTCGGAGGGTGGGTGACGGGGTCTGTAGTGAAGCAGGGGCGTTTTGGTGTGTAGCTGTACATAATTTCACAGAGGGTTCAGTTGGGAAGGGACTTCTGGAGGTCACCCAGTGCATGCCCCCTGCTCAAGCAGGGCCACCCAGAGCCCACGTCCCAGGCCCATGTCCAGTTGGGTTTTGACTGTCTCCAAGGATGGAGACTCCACAACCTCTCTGGGCAGCCTGTGCCAGTGTTTGACCCACCCTCAGAGTAAAGAATAAAAAACCCAAAACAAACCAGAAAGTATGTTTTCTTGTGTTCGGGTGGGATTTCGTGTGTTTTCATTTGTGCCCATTGCCTCTTGGCCTGTCGGTGGGCACCACTGCAGAGTGCGTGGCTCCCTCTGCTTCCATACCAGGAGTTCCTGTTCATGCACGTTGATGAGATCCCCCTGAGCCTTCAACAGGCTGAACAGTCCCCGCTCTCTCAGCCTCACGCTCCAGACCCTTCATCATCGCCGTGGCCCACCCTTGGACCGTCTCCAGTATGTCCGTGTCCTGGACACGGGGATCACAGCACTGGACGCTGCGCTCCAGGCGCAGCCTCACCAGCGCTGAGCGACTTCCCCAAGAAGTCCGGGAAAGCGCACCCTGCCAGCACTGAAAGAAGGGCCTGTCCAAGTTAAAAAACAAAATCTCACAAAAATCCCTCCTTCTCAGCTGTTCTTGCCGCAAATCTGGTTAAGTGTGTATACGCTGATGGGTTTAAATGTACTGGATTTGAAATAAACAGGATGCTTTAAGTCATTCTTAAGGAAAGGCTACACAGTTTCACTTGAATCATCCTCACTGAACCGTCACTTGCTTAGGAAGCGTGGCCGTGAAAGAGGCCACGCGCTTGGGGCCGACATTCTGTTACTGCTGGGTAGTATCTAAATCCTTAAGACCGACGCGGGCGCAGGCAACCGCAGCGCAGGCCTTGGCGTTGCTGCGCTGGAAGGGCTGTTCAGCTGCCGGGGGCTGTAGCACAGCGAGAACCGCAGTACAGCTGTAACGTACGACAGACACTGCACAACTTACCTGAGATAAAATTTAAATGATGCGGCGAGCAAAGTGAAGAAAAGCAACTGCACCTCGCTGCTTATAAACAGCTTTTTACCAGAACGCAGCAGTGCCCGTCAGAAATAGCATTTTGCTCAGCTAATTTTACCGCAAAAAAACCTTGTGTTGTGAGGTTCTCGTTTCTTGCCCCTGATTGTATTTGGGCTTTTGGGGTAATACCCAAGTTCAGAACAGCGTCTTTATAGAGGAAGATAAGGCAGCTTCCTACAGGTTCTTTCACATGGGGTCAGTTAAAACGGAAACATGTATAGAACGGAATGATCACGTTTCTTTCCTCTCACTATAATAAAATCACGTACCTGTATTTCTCAGGAGCTGTACTTTACATTCATCCGTAAAGAAGCAGCCTTCCCTAAGGTGCAAGAAGACAAGTATCTGCGTCATCAATGCTACAGGTTTCTTTGAGGCGCAGAGATAAACGCCCCGAATGAAAATTTCTGTCTGCTGGACCCAGGTGATTAAGACGGTTAAGCCACAGAGAAGAAGCCCTGTTATGCTGAGCCATGTGAGAACACAAACTACTTTCTGTCCGTACTGACTCATGGGCGTGTGCAAAATATCGGTGATCTGCAAGTAGTAATCCAGGCACCTTCGGCGAGAAAGAACACCTATCCGTGTTGTAATCTAGGAGAATGTTTCTGAAAGGTCTAGAAGCCAGTATCTAGTGGCTTTCAATTTTTTAAAAAGATGCAGGTTTCTCAAGGCCACACAACCACAGCGTTAGCATATTTGTTTTAGCAAGCGGTGGCCCTGTAGGTCACCGTGTGCTGTGACAAGGTGGTCCTGAGGAGACAGAATTGCTTTTTTAAATTTCCCTGAGATTTGTTTATTTGATATCCACCCAAACCCCAGTGTTAGAACAGTGGGACAAATCTGTATCGTCATAAACAATACAGAAACACCTAAAATCCAATTCCTTGTTGCATGCTGAATGCCTTCGCAGACAAAAAAAAAAAAAAAAAGGAAAAAAAAAAGTCTGACTTATGTTCCCTTTTTCGATCACATCAATTTTACAGGGAAGGTGTTTGCCTCTTCTCCCACCAAAAGCCAAAGATTTGAGCGAAAGGGAGTGAGTGGGGAAAGAGCACAACCAACCTCTTTGGAATTCAGAAATGTTTAGAAAACACCAAGTTTGTCAGTGAGAAGGGATGAAGTAAGAGAATGGCCGGGGAGTGCAGAAGTAGTGTTCTATCGTGTATGGAATAAAAACATTTGGAAGGAAAATGGTTTTCTCCACGTCTTTGTAACTGTGTTGAGAAGCGCACAAAAATCCTCTTCCGTGAGAGCACAGGGCGCCACAGCAGCCCCATGCGTGCTTGATACATTTCATTAAGCCTTCTGTTTGCCAACATCCTCACGAGATATGATCATCCTTTGAGTCTGAGCAGGCCCCTTGTAAATCCAAACAGAAGAATTGCAAGAATGTTCGCTGATCATTTTTTACAGTATTTTAACCAGATCTTTCTACACTTGCTGTCGTGGTTTAGCCGGCAACTCAGCCCCACGCAGTCGCTCGCTCACTCCCCCACCGGTGGGATGGGGGAGAGAATCAGAAGGGTAACGCTCGTGGGTTGAGATAAGAACAGTTTAATAATTGAAATAAAACCAACAACAACAACAAAGCAATGGAAAGGAAAACAACGAGAGGCGCGAAACCCGGGGGGGTGGGGGGACGAACCACCGAAACAAACCACAGGCGACGCAGCCGCTCGCCGCTCGCTGCCCGCCGACCCGACGCCGCGCCTCCCCGAGCCGCAGCTGCCCCCCCCCCCTTAATATACTGGTCATGGTGTCACATGGTATGGAATGAACATGCCATTGGCCAGTCGGGGTCAGCTGCCCCGGGCGTGGCCCCGCCCCGCCCAGCCTCCCGCCGACGCGGCAGAGCGCGGGAAGCTGGAAAGGTCCCCGACCACCACAGGCACCGCAGTGAAGAGAATTAACCCCTTCTCAGCCAGAACCAGCACAGAAGCAAACACGGTTTCGGTATTGCCACCTTCCATTCGTGTACTGTTCCTGGATTCAGCCTTCGCTTAGAAAAAGGACTTGTGACCTAAATGGCAAAGCATTTCCCTCTCCTAACTGGCTTTCCAATCCATTACTTCCTCACAGAGATGCTGTCTGCATCTTCCGTAGACTGCGTTTGGTCTGGTGCCTCAAAGGATGGTAAGAAAAGCCGTATTCAGGACAGAAGTCCATACATTTCGGTGCCCTCTCTCACAGCAGCCGGGAGCAGATGCTCACATAAATTTAAGGAGCGAGGTCACGTTTCAGCATAGCTGTCTCTCTCTGTCAGCCGGCTGTACTGCCCACCTCAGTCAGTGACTCAGCCCTCGTTATAAGGCAACTGCAGTTATGCAGGTCTTATAACTAATTCATTAATTTTCCTAATTTCTACACTCAGATAAGAAAGAACAAAAGAAGGAAAGAAGGTAAGGGAGGGAGGAAACGAGGATGGGAGCAAGGGGGAGACGAAGGAGAAGAGAGAAAGAGACAAAAAAGAGAGAAACCCTCATTGTTGGTAAGCCCTCTTAGTCAGGAACACAAAATCTTGAGAGCGGATTATGCAACTAAATGGCTGAAATTCCACCTGTAATGGCCTTCTGCTAAGCTTTGTCTCTCCTAAGTCGTCAGCCTTTAAGTTCTCTACTTGCATTGCAGTACCGCAAAGTCCTCGTAGAGTTAACAATAGCCAGCACCCTTTCTACCTTAATAATATGCTGCTTTTAATTCCCCACAGCCACCTTTTTTCCCTAGCCTCCACTCCACACACCCTCACTCTTCACCATTGGTGATCCGGAGGAAACTGCTGCTGCTTCTGGAGTGATTTAGCAACCCTTGACACAGGAAGTCGGGTCTTTGCCCTTGCAATTGACTCTCCAGCCATACCTGGAAAGGCAATACGTGATGTCACTTCAGGAGTTAGAGAATGATTGAAATGGTTATAAAACCAAACTTGGTTAGTCTTTGAGAGCCCTGCGTGAAGAAAGCTGGGCACGAAAGAGATGGATCAATGACAATTCTGATGAGCTCGGTCTAGGGAGCTGTGGGAAGGGGAAGGAAACAAAGGGAGAGCTATGGGAGGGGAGGGGAATTTAGGGAGTTGGAGCAGGTGCTGGGAGCCAGGACTCCTCAGTTCTCCTTTCAGCTCTAGGACTGTGGTAAACTTTGCCAGATACAGTTCCTTACCCATTGTTCCCCACCTCTGTCAATAAGGATGTGGGCCAAAAGGCAAAGAGAGTTCCTAGAGGATGCCAGTACCTATTTCACCAGCCCTGCAAGGCCGGGGCACGTGCATGCCACAGACAATCCGGCAAACCCCAGCTCAATAGTCCAAAGGTCAGAAGTCAGGGACAGAGTTGCTGCAGGAAAGAAATTTAGCAATAGCATGGAGATTGTGCTTATGGTTGCCATAGGACTTGAGCTGGGATTTGCGTATGAGTAAAGGCTGTAAAAAACCCAAGAGCCACATTTACAGTAACATACAAGACTGAGTTTATAATTAAAAGAGAGTTACCTATGGGCGTTGTGAATGGAGTTTTTTAGATGACTTAAAGAATCACCGTCAAAGGTATTAGCAAAATTGGTTTTAAGAAGATATTGTGAAAGTGCGACTTCACAAAGTTCGATGGCAAGTTCACTCTATTAATTACTGCATGGAAGAAACATATAAAGGAAACATGAGTTACACTGGAGTTAAAATGATTCACAGAGAGACCATGGATGCAAAAGGGCAAGGAAGACCCTCCCATTGAGTCATGAGGTTCAGAGCAGAACCCCTTGCTGGCTAAACTCCTGATGGAGCTTAGGTGTGGCCTAGGTCCAACCTTAGTCTCAGACTTGGACAACGTTTTATGTCTAAGGGATTGTACATGCAAAGTTTACGTAACGTTTCATTAGCATCAATTCAACACACAATCAAAGTTACCAGGACAAAATCAAAGTCATCATACTACAAGGTTTTGTGTGATATCAGCTGCTTTCCAAATCTCTGCCCTTGGTGAAAGGTCTCTCTGCCTTGAGCGGCAACCCTGAGAGGTGTCCCAGCTCAAGGGGAGATCACCACCACACATCCACGCTGCCTAACCAGGAGAGCTCAAAGGTGGCTCACTTAGGCTGTCATATTTATGGGATAAAGTGGTTGGCTCGTAGCCAAATCGCGTGCGATGGACAAGGTATGCGTGAGACTCCTTGTACCCACAGCTTTCTTCCTGATAAATGATAAATGATCCTTAGGCAAGGCACCTGCTCTTGATGTGTCAATCACGTGATGGGTGTTCCAAGCTCATATGCACTGATGCCCTACGGTGGCAGTCTGCTGCTTCGTGGGTTTTTAGAGAACAGATTGAAACTAGAGGAGTTCGTGGGCCCGGCTACGGCTCAGGCCTTTACCTTCTCCGCAGCCTGCACCAAACCACCACTGTTGCATTAATAGTAGGAGTCTGAGGAGTGGCAAGGTTCAGACAGGACCCCCTTGCTTTCTAAAATCCTCCTCCGAGAGGAGTCTAGGTGCGGCTAGGTCCAGTCTTAGTCTCAGACGGTTTATTTTCTAAGGGTTGTAGAAGCAACCACTCATCAGAGTATTTGTTGTCAGTAACTAATCTGGCAGATGCCCGGCCTGCTCACGTTCAGTGAGAACCATCACGGCTAGATCAATGAATAGTGCGATTTATTAAAGCGACAGATACACAGGTTCTTTGGGTCACCGGTGATAAGATTGCTGGTTACAAGACGCACATAAATACCGAGGATATGAGTACACTGCTGGGCTACAAGTATGCTAAACAAATATGAAGCAACTCTACTATGAAGCAAAGCAACTCTAATACGTTAGAGATTTAAAGTGACTCTGTAGAGGTTTCCAATCTTACCCAAAGGCATCCCACCGCGGGGTAAGAGAAGCTCAGCCCATCGACTGGTCCCAGAAGTCAGAGTGGTACGCGATGGTATCTTCCCTGACACCCTCTTTCTCTTCACAAATTTCATACTATTCTTTATCTTTCAGGTGGAGCTTGAGTGACTCTAGTCATACATCCCTTTATTATGGCTGGCGTAAAATTTCCTCGCTTTGCTTTTAAAGATGTAGGCTAGAAAAATTCAAAGCGCGTGCCCAGTGAGGGGTGGCCGCACCTTAGAGGCGGGTAACTTTTGGGATGGAGGTGTGTTTTGGTATTAGAATGATATTATAGTGAGCAAAGTTCACCAAAAGGACAGCATTTAGTCAAAAGCATGACGGACCGTTGGCCCAGGGTCGCAAATGTGCAGCGTACCAGCTCCATGGTACCTGGAGTTCCCGTTTATCACAGAGCCTGGCCGCGATGCCCCCACACCGCTCCACCTTCCGGACAACTCCTCTCAGAGTCAGTACGCCAAGTTCT
Organism: Phalacrocorax aristotelis; assembly: GCF_949628215.1. Lineage (NCBI taxonomy): Eukaryota > Metazoa > Chordata > Aves > Suliformes > Phalacrocoracidae > Phalacrocorax > Phalacrocorax aristotelis. Next base: position 328,682 of record NC_134296.1, read on the forward strand.
CCTGGCATTGCTGACATCTAAGGTTACCAGGGAACTTTCATGGAACGGCTTCCTCGCACGTCAGCTGCATTTCACCCTGAAAGCTTCTTCAGCGCTGTACCTTTTCTAAAAACATAAGCTCAGCGTCTAAGTCACCTCCAGCGATTATTCCACACACCACCAGTCTGGTCAAGGGGTCGAGCACATCCGTCACAATGGGTTAGGACCAGCCTTAGGTTGATTCTGTTGATGCAATTCAGAATTTTCCTATGATTTGAGGGTAGGTTTGCTATAGGGGCCATTTCTGGGTAATCGCAAGAAATGAGGCCACCCCAGGCTGCTCTAAATGAGGGTTTGGCTACACGTGCATCGATTTTAGGGTACCATAGTTACCAAATCTTGAGCCGGTCACCAGCTCGGTGTTTGAGGTTAGGGATACTTCATGGATCAAAGGCTGTAGTTACCTCGTATGGATGTTGTAGTTTAACACCAGTAGGCTGCTAAGTTGCTTGATCTCTCTGCCCTGGAGGGATGGGGAAGAGGCTTGGAAGAGTAAGAGTGAGAAAACTTGTGCGTTGAGATAAAGACAGCATAACAGGTAAGGCAAAAGCTGTGCTCACAGGCAAAGCAAAACAAGGAATTAATACACTACTTCCCCTTAGCCACTTCCAGGAAAGCAGGGCTCCCAAGGCCTGGCCCTGGGAGCCCCGAAGAGCTGGCCCAAGGCTTATTGCTCGCCCCACAACCCGCCCTGCAGTCTGCCCGGCTGCCATGGCGTGACCGAAATCGGGAATAAAACTCCGTAACACCAATGTAGTATGAAGAAGCGGGCATTCTTTATTACGGTGCCAGACGCACAGGGGATAATTCCTCCTAGTGTGCATACCGCAAGGCGTGATAGACAAAGCTTAGATTGCTCGGTTATATACATATGCATTAGCTTTCCTGGAACTAATTCTAACACTTGCTTCCTAATTACCCGTGCGTTTTAAGTCCCTCAGAAGCCCCTCAAGAGGTATCGGGTGGTCCCTAGTGCTTTGCTGAAGGGGTGTTTTTTCTGTCCTTTCCATGAACTCTGAGTCCTTCTTCCACATATGGTCGTGAGTTGGCCCATCAAGTAATCTTGTCACAGTGTGTGGCAAGGTGTGTCGGTTTCACCGGGTGTTGTGACTCTTATCTAGATGGAGATGTCCATAGTTCCTTCTGTCTTGGTTTCGACTGGCGCCAGCTGCTAGGTCGTTTGCATCCCCGTCATGCTCGCAGAGATTACGTCCTTGAGTGCATTCTTGCCTAGAGGCCCCTCACAATATCAACCTCTGATATTCAGTTCACAATAACCTTTGTGCCTGACTGCTCAGGTGCCGATTCAGATCGGTGGTGGCAAGAATGATCCTCCAGCCTTCCTGCCTGTGCATCCTGAGCGTGAACCCTCTCTGCTTCTTCCCCAGCCTCAGCCACAACAGCCTCTGCTCCTCATCTCTCAACAACATATTCAAGACCACCTGTATCTCCTTCCACTCTGGGTCATGATTCTCCACAACAGTTTCCAATACCTTCGCCACCTTTGCCGCATCTTCCCCATACATTAGAGCCATCTCCTTCCAAGCCCATCAGCCTGCTACTGAGAAGGGTACTTCAACCCGCACCCACCCTCCTGTCCGACCCACGGCCTGCCTTAAGGGTGCTTGTAGCACTGCCCCCTGTCTCCTAGTTCTTCCTGCTACAGCACTGAAATTCCGGCCCCCCTTCACTTTCTATTACTAGCGATAGAACGAGGGGAGATGGCTTCACGCTGCATCAGGGGAGGTTTAGATCGGATATTAGGAACTACTTCTTTACTGCAAGAGCGGTCAGGCATTGGAACAGGCTGCTCAGAGAGGTGGTGGAGTCACCATCCCTGGAGGTATTTAAAAGACGTGCAGATGTGGCCCTTCAGGGCATGGTTTAGGAGACATGGTGGTGTTGGGTCGGAGCTTGGACTTAATGATCCTAGAGGTCTTTTCCAACCTTAGTGATTCTGTGATTCAGCACCACCATTTACACCCCCATATCCACTTGTCCAACTTCCCTGTTTCCACACTGATCGTTACCTCCCTGTAGACTTCCCTGTCCCGGAGCCACTAATCATCCTACATCATCTTCCTCTTCCACCAGCTCCTTGTATTTTACACCTCCTTTTACCAGTACTACATGCAGAACAACATCATTTGGGTGGTTTGTCCCAACATTGTTCTAAGGCCAAAACATTTGCATCCTTAGTAATCGATCCGCGATCTTTTCCCCTTTTCCAACCGCTGCTCTGCAACGTGAAAAACAAACCCACGTATGGGATCTCATCCCATTTTCCTTCTCTTTTGCAAAACATCATCGACTGCACTATGGTATTATTGCATTATAATATATATTATTTTAATATAGTAGTATTATAGTATTATATTTCAAAGTACAGCTCGGCGACCAATGATTACAATGCTCAGTTAACTGCTTCCTTGTGAGGGGATCGAACCCACCCCCACCCCCCTTCCAATGCTTCAGTCAACGCCCTAGAGGTGACTTCTTTAAGACCTTGCCTTTAGACGATTCCCCACCCATATTAAATGTGACTTCCAAAACAACTATCTGATCCGAACATGCAAAAATAAATCCATATTCTGATAACCACGCCAAAATTCAGAGACCAGTCAAGACAAGTAGCCAAACTGGGGACTCAAACCCCATTCAGTGGGACTCTAACCCGCTTGGTCAACTTCGGGGACTCGAAGCCCTTTCCAAACCAGGCAGGGGACTCGGACCCCCCCAACAAGAAAACATCCTTGGCAAAGTTCTTCTTCTCTTAATAACTGACCAAAACAACTATTACAAGCACCGGTACTTAAAACCAAATTATAACTACAATTTCCAATTAAACAACCTTTCCCCTCCTGCGCGGGCAGCCCTTTGGCTGGTACGTGAGGCATTCACGCCAGCAAGCGCCTCATTCCTTGACCTCTCGCCGGGCCTCGAACCCAGCGGCGGGACTCGAACCCGGGGCCCTGGCTGGCGCTCCGGGCGCGCCCGTAGCAACGTGCTCGTCCGTCGGCACGCGGCCGCAGCGGGGCGGGGCCAGAGAAGGGGCGCTGCGGTGGTTGGCGGGGGGCCCTGCCTGTCCCCGCCTGGCGGGCGCCATTGGCTGAGAAGCCGGGAAGAGGGTGGGCGGGCGCCTGAGGGAGCTCCTGCAGAGCCCGCGCGGGCCGGCGGGCGGGGCCAGTCGCCCTCTTGTGAACTGAAGCCGGGCCCTTCGGCCTGCCCTGGGCTGGGGCCACTTGCGGAGCCTCCAGGGGCGGCGGGAGGAGCGCTGACAGGCTGGGCCTCCCCTCTCTAGATTCAGTCTTGGGAATGCTTCCTATCTTCCTCGTTTTTAAGAAAAAAATTGCATAGAAGTTGTAACATTTTCCACACGCTCCCGAATTCCCCTCCCACAGCGTGGAACGTCTTGAGCACCCCACTTTGGAGACAAATCTTCTACAGTTCTACAGCCATCTCAATTGCCACATCTTTTAGATTTATTTGTTCTTCCTCCCCTTCTTCTTCTTTCTCATGTTTGACTTTTTTTTTCTCTCTGGTTTCACCTGGGGCTTTCCGGTTGTGCCATCTTCCCATGAACCTGCACTCGATAAATGCAGGTGTACGCTGGGTTTCCCCAGTTGCTCTTCACAAGAAGTTTGATAGACGGAAAGGCTCTGGGAAGCGGCGCGTTCTGTGAAGAAGAGTGGGAAAAGGAAACGGGGGTGTTAAGAGCGGCAGTGCAATCACCCCGTCTTTGCATGCCGGCCCGGCTGGGGCTCGGTCTCCCTTCCCTCTGCCCCTTCCCGCTGCTGCTTGCTCTGTGCTGACAGGGAGGCCGGGGAGGCGCTCCTGCACGTGGGGCACCTGGTGTGCAACCCCGCCGAGCTCCCGCTGCCTGCTGTGCCTGCTCTCCCCCTGGCTGGCGTGAGAGCGCCGCGGGAGAATGGGCGTGCTATGGTGGGAGGAGAGGACACTGTCCAGCCTGCCAGCAGGCCGCAGCATGGAGCGACGGTGCTGCCCGACGCCTCTCGCCACCAGGCCGCCCTGTTTCTCCACGGCACAAAGACGCTGCTTGCGTGGAGTGGGCGCACGTGCAGCTGCCTCTGCTGAAGGCACCGGGCGCAGCCAGGGATCTCTCGGGACTCATGCTCCTACGGGCCTGACCCTGCCCTTGCTACCCTCTTGCTACCACCACCGCGTGCTACTCAGCCCTCCCAAGCCCGCAGGTCTCTCTCTCATGACGGCGGCCCGGGCCCCTCTGCCCAGGGAGAAAAGAAAGCATGCGTGCCCTTCCTCCATGGACTTGCAGGCAAACCTGCTGTGCTCCCTGGCATCTCGTCCCCGTGCGTGGAGCGTACCTTCAGAGGGAAGGTCTGAATAGCCTCTTTTGCCACGTTGTACGTGAACGTCCCAAGGAGAGTTTCCTCTTCTCCGTCCGCATCCACTCCCTCAGGGGCAAAGCACAAGGAGAGCCGCTCAGACTCATCCCGACAGAGAGGCAAGGTACGCGCTGGCTCAGCCCTGTTATCCACCCACCCTCTCCTGGGGCTCAAGCAGCAGCCTAGCACCGGGTATGGTGGAGCTCAGTCTCCGCTTTGAGATTTGGTCAAGAACCCAGAGGTGCTTGGCCAGAACAAACCTTAAGAGGGATGAAACCTCTCGAGCCCCTGAAGCGTCCCGCGAGGGCACTGCAGTGCTCGCGAGAGATCGGGACACAAACCCCAGAAGATGCACAAAAGCAAGCAGGGCCCTGTCCTGGCTTTGCCCCAGGGTCAGATGCCCGCCAGAAGCGCCCAGCAGAGACTTACAAAGACAGCGACGTCTCTGGGGGCACTGATGACGGTCCCAGATGGAGACACGTCTTTGGAGATGTGCTGCACAGTGACGGCAGTCAGATGGACTCGTGCTGGCAACCTGATGACCACCTGGCCCTGATGCCCTTGGAAAGGCCAGCAGTTTCCTGGGGAAACATCCGCCTGCAACCAGAACGCGACAGCAATGAAGTGTGAGAGAGCACTGGGGCCAACACCACTGCCCATGTAGCTCGAAGCATAGGCGCCAGCATGTCTGTGGGGCCTATTTCAGCTTGAAAATGAGGTGCCTGTGAGGAACTGGACAGAAGTAGGAGGCCCCCTGCCCTGCCTGACAAAGGGGGTCTCAGTATTAGGGAGCAGAGGAGAAGAGTGGTTACGAAAGCATCGTAGTCAGGCCCGCGCAGAAACACGTCCCTGCCCAGCGGCTCTGCAGGGCACCCGCCACCTCCCGCCTCCCGCCCGCAAAAAGGCACAGTTAGGGGTGAGTGTGGAACCAGGGTCGCCAGGGAGGAAGGCTTTCACCCAGCTGTGGCAGAGGACTGTGGGCAAGATGCAGCAGTTCACCTCTGTTCACCTCGCCAGGGGAACCACGGATCTCTAGCAAGCCCAGCCCTGTGTGAGAGCTTTGGTGTCCGGAACCTGAGCAGCACGGTGGGCTTGACCAGTACCACTGGCCTGAGGGGAGAGCCCCTGAGGTCAGTCCCCAACTTCTCAGGAAGGAAGGACACCTTCCCTGAAGATTTCTGCTACGATACCTGCAAAATAGTCTCAGGAGGCTTGGCAGCGCGGAAGAACCATAAAACCCTGCAGCCCCAATTCTCTTGGCAGTCGTAGGTCTCGGAAGTTCTCTGCCTGTCAATGGTGGCACCTGTAAGGAAGGGAGAGCAGATGACTGCTAGAGGCCGCAGACTAGAAGGGAGCTGGTGCTCAGGAGTATTTGTGATGCCGCCGTCCAGCTCCACGTCTGTCAGTCCTGTCCTCATCACCACGCTGGGGGCGGGGGGGTGCCCAGCTGCACAGAGCAATGACGGCAGCCCCATCCCTGGTGAGTGCTTCTCTCACAGCACCACGAGGAGAAGGTCTGAGGGCTCTGGGAGCCTGCAGGCGCCCACGAGCATGACAGCAGACCAAAGCTGAGGGCTTGGAGCATGAGCAGCAAAGGACGGCCCAGCCATTCCCTTTGCAAATGCAGCGGAGAGGAGCAGAGCCCCTCCATCAGCACAGGAAGACGTGCGGGGGCAGCGCCAGGGGCACCTGTGTGGAGGCCGAGGGCTTGACTGGGAGGGAGTCTGAGCGACCCACTCTGCCACAGCCTTGCTCTTGGACCCCGTGAAGGATTTAAGCTGCCCCATTTTGGAGAGCAGCGCCTGGAGCACGGGCTCCTTTGGGGAGTGCTAGAGGCAAGCGCAGGACAAGGACTGGGCTGCTTGTGTCCATACCAGAGCTTTCCAGGGCCCAGTCAGACATCTCGACGTAGGCACCCAAAGCCTTCTTGGACGCTGCCTGGTTCACTTCCTGAGCTTCCTGGGAACGCCAGAAATCAACACAGAAAAGGACCACATCAGCAGGCAGTGCAGCGTGGCTCCTAGCGCCCACAGAGGCAAAGGGTCAGTGTCAGGAAGGCAAGGCAAGCCTTGTCCACAGAGCTGCAAGACTCTCTGCTGCTGGCGTGAGCCGTGAGGACTAGGAAGATTATCTGTGGCCATGGCCATGGCCATGACCCCAAGGTGTGCTGATGTGGGTCCCCACACCACCGTCCACACCCTCTGTGCTCTCCAAGTCAGGAGGGGGAGAGGCTCAGGCCCTGTAAGCCATGGCTGGCACTGTACGTGTGCCTGGGTGCCACCACCGCCTCAGGAGCCTGCTCAGAGGAGCCAGAGGCACCAGCACACCTAGGAAAGGCTCTCAGGAGTCCTCTGCTGCCTGAAGTGGCCTTGTTACACTGGGGCTGGAGAGGGGCCTGTGCAGTGCAGAAGCTCACCCAGCAAGCTGCTGGGGCAAAGGCTGGGTTGCTGCAGTCAGCAGTCTGACCCCACCAAGAACCCTGAAGAAAATGTTCTCAGGGGTTCTGCCCAGCCAAGCCTCCCTCCCCAAAATGCAGGATCACCTTCAAACTGCGGATCTGTGCCCTCAGCCGAGCCACCTCCTCCAGCAGAAAGCGTGTCTTTTGGGTTTCCTCCGCCGCCAAAACGGGCAAGTTCCTGCACGACAGGAAAGCCGATCTGGTCAGAGAGCGGCCCATCGCCTCTGGGGAGCGTCTGAGCTCAGCAAGAGGAGAGAGAGACACGTGTGCTTTCCCTGCTTTGCCAGTGCTTCCCTTCCACACCAGGCTGAGCAAAAGGCAAAGGCAGGAGGGAAGTACGGGAGCCCTGGCTATTAGGAAAGTGAGTGCAGGTAGCACGAGGTCGGCGGACGCTTCTGCACAGAACCAGTTCCAGCTCAGGAAACCTCTCTTACCACAGCATCTTCAGGTTTGCCGACGACACACGTGTCAGCTCCTGGGAGGGAAAAATGCTCCATTAGAGCATCTGCTACCAGAGTTGCCGCGGCTTCCCAGGAGAGGCTTCCCTAGGAAGGCACAAGCTGCCGCTTCTTTGGGTCAGCCTGCGTGGCAGCAGCACAGCCTGTGATTCCTCCAGCCACTGCCAGCAACGAGTCACTGACCTCTATCAGTCCCTTTGCCTGCGTTGTCCACACCGGCAGCGAGGTCGCGCAGGAAGCACCAGCTGCAATTCACATCACCGAGAGACGGTTATTTTAGCGGAGTTGCTAGCCATCCCTGCAGCTGCGTTGTCGCCTGCCTGGTGCCCTGGGGCTGGGCAGCAGGTGAGCTGAGGAGGTGGGGAACGTGGGGTGCAGAGAGAGGACGCGCCTCTGACCGGGAGCCATCAGCCCAGGCTTGAGGGGACTGCATAGCCGTGGCCTTCAGGTGTGCTCGGTGCCCCAGAGCTACTCCCCATTTCCCCTCACTGCTTCGGTGAGCACCGAGGCTGGGCTGCATGGGCTAGGAGAGGTACCTCTCCATGGGCCCCCCTGCACGGCCCCTCCCGTCTGGGAATCCCCAGCTCAGGCTTGGAAAGAGCTACGCCCTTCTCTCGCAGACTTGCAGACTAAGCAAGCCATTTGGCCCAGTGGCCAGAGCAGCAGCACGGCTGGGAGGCTACCAGTCTTACCGGTAGTCCAAACGCCAGTGCCAGTCAAGGACCTCCTCAGGACGCACCCGCACCACGGGCGTTTCACACATACTGGCCCAAAAGGAAAGCTGGCATCCAGCACAGCCAGGCTGTGTTTGCTCATGAAAACTCACCCAGAGCCACTGGGAGCCACAGGAAGAAGACTTTCAGGAACCTCTTGCTCTGCGGGCCCATCTTTTGCCTAGAAGAGAGTCCTTTGGGTGTCAGTACTGCAAGTCTTGGGCAAACCCCCTCACCCGTGGATTTCCCTCCTCAGGCCCTAAAGCCATTGCTTTGCACGCCTTTCCACACCATTCAACGCTGCCGGCAGATCTTCCCCAAACGAAGGGCTCCAGGAGCACCTTCCGAAAGGGAATGAAAATCATGCAGGGAAGTAGAGGGGTTGAGCAAATGAGGACTGCTTTTCAGTAGTTCTTCTGGTGTGGACCTTGCTCTCTCTTGGCTGAGAGAGCAGGCCTGTTCTCACTTGCAGTCACACAGATTGCTCTTAGGGGTGTTTCTCCGCACAGCTGGGAAGCGCAGGGGCCTCGTCTGGCTTTCCTTCCAGACCTGTGTGGTCTCTTGCCAGAGCTGGGGAAGACCCTTGCCCTGCGGAGGCTTGGCTGTGCTCCTGAGCTTCTGGCTACACGGCGGTTTGTCCTACTACATCTCCGGGAGGGTTCTGGGGCTCCGGCAAACGCCTGGGAGTGGGGCTGCCAAGGGGCTTTGCTCTTGGCTCTCCCCGAGAACGGGCACCGCACAAACTTTGGCGCACGAGCGGGAGCCCCGGGCTGCTGGGTGGGGAACACCCTCTGCTCTCCCCCTTGCTTGGGGGAAGGGACATCCCCCTTCTCCCCCCGCCCCCCACCACAGCAGAAACAGGTAGTACGTACCTGGCAAAGATGCGTGTGCTCAGCAGATGTCTCCACAGGGAGACAAGGGCACCTGCCAGATGCCAAGCCAGGCTGAGGACCGCCCCTGGGCAAAAAAGCAAGAGAAAAGTTAGGCCTGTCTCTTGAGGTCTCTTCTCTAGGATGCCCAGCCACACGTGTTTGAGCTCCCTGCGGGAAGGCGGGCACCCAGTCCTACGCACTCCCTCCCTCCCTGGGGCAGCCTGCACTTCTCCTGCCTCTCGTGACATTTGGCCAGAGCTCTGGCACAGCGCAGCTCTCCAAGTTCACCCCAGGGGACTTCACAGCAAGCAGCAGTGCTGAGCTTACTTGCAATTCCTGTGGCCTTGTTGCGCCACTTGGCAGGCCCTTGCGTGGCAGAGCAGGGAGCCGAGGTGGAAGGGACCGTCACCAGCTCCACCTCCACGCACGGGTTCCTGTGGGAGGAAAAAGACAAATGCTGGTTGCCCACCATCGCCACGCCACGGGAGCCGAGGCGGGCCGGAGCAGCCTGAGCAGAGGCCCTTGTCAGAGGACGGGCTGCCCCAGCCCACCCGGCAGGACAGCCCTATTCTGAGCCCGTCACTCCCTGCTCCCTGGCACCAACTGCCCCTTCGCAGACAGCTCTCGGTGGCCGTCTGTGGAGAGGGCACAGGCTGCTGTCCCCCACCGTGGGCCGTCCCCCACCATGGGCCACACCCCTCCTCCCTGGTCACTGGCGTTCTCCCGACCCCTCTCCTCCCCGCACAGCTGCCCCACCACAGCCAGGCAGGACCCCGCCTCAGCATCCCAAGAGGGGGGCAGTGTCAGGTCCCAGGGGCTGGCCTGATGTGCAGCAAAATCTCCCTGCAAATCAGGGTGGGCTCTGACCCCTGCAGCACAAGGCTACCCCCTCCCCAAAGGCCCCTGCTGCACACTGGCTTCTGACGCCACTGACTACATTGGGCCACGGCCCTGCTACTCCGCCCGAACCTGACGCCCCAGGCAGGAGCAGCCCACTTCGTACCCGCTGGCCTGGCAGCAGCTCGGCCCCGCTGCCTCCCCTGCCAGCTCTTGTCTGGCATTAATCCCAACGGAGCCTTTGGAGGCCCCTTGGTGTCTTCCCTGGGGGGCCTTTCTCCTCGCCATCTCTGGGCCAAGGCAGGCTCCCCGCTCAGCTCTTCCCCCTCAGCCCCAGCAAGCGTGGCCTGCCCAGGCAAAACCAGCTCCAGTAGCAGCCACGTGCCTGCCGCCTCTCAGCAGGAGCGCACCTGCCCGGGCAACAGCCACACACATCTGTGGGCTCCTGCCCCACGCGCCACAGGGCTGTGCGGGTGGCCAGCTCTGAGCTCACAGTGGTGGCTCTGACGTCACACTGGGGCTCCCCAGGGCTGAGCCGGGAGGGGCAGAGCGGCTGCTGCCGTCCCAGGCGCTGGGAGCCCGTGCCTGTGGGCGCGCTGAACCCTGCCACGCTCCCGTGCCAGGCGGCTGCCTGGCCTGGCCTGCCGGGCAGGGTTCCATCTCTCCTGGGCACCCCCGGGAAACCAGAAAGGGTGCTGGAAAGGGGGCTTTGCTCTTGCCCCACGAGACAGCCGCTTCCAGCAGCGGTTCTCCTCTCGGAACCCTTTTGTGGGCCAAGAAGAAAAAGGGCCAGTAGACCGGAATGTGCTGTCAGGCGCCCAGCGGTACATCTGGTTAGCAAGGACTGTTTGTTTTCTTGCCCCTGCTGGTTCTGCCTCCGCTTCCCTCATTTGAAATGGCAGCGTGAGCATGCTCCTTCCTTGTCTTGCAGTGGCCTGGAGGGCCCAGGAGCAGAGGGGCACAGGCTGCGCTGAGGGCTCTGGGCAGCACGGCCCGTACCAGGCTCCCAGCCTGGCAGCACGGGGTCACAGGCTGTATGGAGCACGGCCCCGCCAAGTCCCACCTCACTGCCCGCTGGGAGCCCCACGCCGGTGCAGGGCCAAGCCGTGCTGGGGCAGTGCAGGGCTCCAGCTACACAGCCATGCCAGCCGCTTTAGCAGGGGAGCACAAGGCGCCCACTTCCCCCTGGGCAGCCCCAGGCTTGCCTGGGCCCATGGACCCGCCAGCGCAGCGGGCCGTCCAGGCAGCAGAGCTGCCAGTGCCGTTGATGACAGGAGGGCCCTGGCAGCAAAGGGTGCCTGAGGGGCTTGCGGCAGGCTGGGCAGCTCTCACACTCACGGGTCAGGGCGGCATTGGGCGTGATCCTCTGGGTAGGGACGGGCTTCCCTCATCCAGCTCTGGAAGGGGGCTCCTGTGGGAGCGGTTCCTGTCCCTGGAATGCTCCAGATGGGCTTTCCGAGTCAACAGAGAACGTGGCTGACTGGGACGTCCTTGATGGAGAAGGCGCTATACCCCAGGATGCCATGTCCATGACAGCAACTGCAGGACGGAGAAACAAAGGGTTGCAAAAGGCAGCGCCTGTGGGAGCGAAGAGCCTAGCCTTAGCGTTAGATGGTGGAGCCCACGATGGCAGCACCCCAAGGGCTGCGGAACCAGACAGCCTTTCTGGGAAGCCCAGAGGCGGTGGTCCGTCAGAAGGGAACACGGGTCAGGGAGCTCAAATTGGCAAGGGCAGAACAGAATAACGAGGGGCGAAACGCTCAAAACTTCCCCGTCGACAGTAACCAATGTGACACAGAAGGACCCCCAACAGAGAGCAGCGAGATCTAGAACGGGGACGCGCACGGGCTGAGGAACGGGGTTTCCGACAGGCCAGTCACACAGGCTCTCGACACCCGTTCGACAGAAACTTGGCAACAGCCTGGGTGCCGGGAAGGTGCTAGGCCAAATTGTTCCCTCCGCTCCTGCGGCCCCACTACCGGGACAGTGAGGGAGGAGCTCCGAAGCCTGGGAGCCCCGAAGAGCTGGCCCAAGGCTTGTTGCTCGACCCACAACCCGGGCCTGCCATCTGCCCGGCTGCCGCAGTGTCACCGAAATCAGGAACAAAACTCCGTAACATCAATGTAGTGATATCCTGAAGAAAATGGTCGTTTTGGAATTCTCCGCTGAGCCACAAGAACGAACTACGTGAGCTTGGCAAAACAGAATTTGATGGCCAGAGTCGGGAACTGAGAGATAGAGAAGCACTTGTTTTACCACTATTTCCTTGAGGAGAGCTAAGAGACTGATCAAAGCAAACATCCCACCTCAGAAGCCGCAGAGAACTGGGCAATAAAGTGTATAGTTAAGGAGAAGAACTGGTTCTTCCCCCAGAGGGTGGTGGAGCCCCGGAACAGGCTCCCCAGGGAGGCCGCCACGGCACCAAGCCTGGCGATATTCAAGCAGCACTTGAACAACGCCCTCAGAGGCACGGTGTGAATTTGGGCTTGTCCTGTGCAGGGATGGGAGCTGGACTTGACGGTCCTTGTGGGTCTCTTCCAGCTCAGGACATTCTACGAATAGACGCAAACTGCACAGTGAGGAAAAATCGAGGTCTGAGTAGCGAATACAAAGATTTCTGAGGTAGCACTGACGTGAGCCAGTTCGCTCCTGGGACACAATGTCTTATGAACACAACAGTGCTGGTCTTGGGCCCCAGCTGGCTTTATGTTTTTTCTCCTAGCTCATGTCACCTGTAAAAACAGTAGTTGAGAATTTATTATAAAGAGCATAATAGAAGAAACAGCTGAAATGAAGGAATATTCTCGGGCCAACCCTGAAAAACGCTAACAACTTTAACTTTCCATCCCTACAGTCAGCTGGAATCTTACAGTCGCCAGCTAAAATTCAAGTCTTACAAAAATGCAAAATGGAACCTACAAGCCCAACACACAAATATATTATCTACCTTTTTTTTCCCCCCTCAAAAAACAAGTCTGAACACGTGACTGTTGACTGTGATCAAAGGAAGATGTGACATGACCCTTCAAACATTCTGGATGCGTAGGTGGGACTAAACCGTGTTTGTGAATTAAGAATATGCATGCTCATTAAGACAGGCGGGTTACATTTACCACCAAACCTCTACATCAGCATTTGCCAACACTGTTCAGCTTTGAGTACCCAGAGCTGCGATCAGTTAACGTGAGAGCACCTCCTAGTAACATCCAAGTATTAAACTAACAACTATACCTCCCTAGCGCGTAAACGGAAGGAAGCTCAAATTGCGCCCCCTTCTCCTTACGCTGCCTTAGAACGTGACAGGCATTTGATTCCAGGTTGAAAAAGCGCCACGGTCACAGTCTAAGGAAACTGGAGTTTCCCAGGTCTCAGAGTAATTCTAGAGCTAAAGTGGTGACAGACATCACCTTTACATCAGATAATACGTGCCAACACTCATCACTGACCCGAGAAGGCCACCTCCTCCTGTCCTGCCCAAGGGTTTGAAACCCAACACACTTTCTTCCCAAAATGGGACGCTACAAATAAATAAGATAACACCGTTAAGGCATTACTTGAGATGGGACTAGAAACACATTACGCGAGCAACCAAGCACTTGTCTGGAAGCACTGGAGCCTTTCGGGTACTGTTTTTCACCACAGTTTACTCGAGAAGAAATATAACAGGCAGAACAGATGCTGAGAAATTTCAGCTACCCTGGAGATAGCTGTGGTGAACAATAAGATTGAGACTAAGTGCTGCTTCTCAGCGGGAAAGTAACCACCAAATAAATACAGTGCTCAGACTGGTATAATTTGTGAGTGATACGGAGGCAAAAAAAAAAAAAGCAGACGTGAGGAACATAAGACCCGACTACAACCTTTCTTTTGTGTAGTACTGAAGTGTAAACACACTACACACAAAAACTATAGGTATTACGTGAACGTACAGGTCATGTCGTCATTACACAATTACTTTAATACTCACTAATATTATTTCTGTCCGTACCAGTACCTATAAAATCCAAACCTTTACTCATCCTCTGGCCGTACGCATCTTTCACCTCAACATACACCAAGAAGCATTCGTAAACTCCAAACGTGACTACCTACAAATTCCAGTAAAGCCTGCAGCTAGGACATATTTAGAGAAGACTGTGCAAAATTCGTGAAGAATACAGACAACATCACCAGTCAAGCAACTGAAAAAGCACGACGTTCCCAAATTCGACAACTTCTTGAGAAGAGGAACCGTAAACCTTTGCCCGCTGCATTATGTTTTTTTTCCTCAGTAACACACCAAAATAGTTTTTGCCGTTGGTATCCAACAGCACCTGGTTCCTAAGCCCGCAATCATCACAATCACTGACTCAAAGGCGCTGTCTCAACAACTACCCTGTTACCTTTACCTGGACGTGCTGAGGGTCGACAGAAGACGAGGATCAGGACCTGCGCCGGCACTTATTCCACCACATTCGCGCTGTCAGGGTTTGAGGAATGCCAGAACTTCGTCCATCTCCATTCGGTGCAGCCATCCCACGAGATCCACTGCTGTCTGCCCCAGGAAACACTGCCTGCCCTCAAAGACTCCAACAGACTGCGTCCCTAAGCGGGGCATTATTTTAGTCCTTCATCAGATAAGCGCAGCATCAAACCAGAGCAAGGAAAATGCCTTAGTTAACCCTTACAAAGCCTGCAGGGCATCACATGCTTCCCAACCCATCAACCACTCGGGATGTGCGAACCACGCACGGACACGACCTGCAGTACACACGCCTACGCTACTACACTTCCCTCCTCCCCTCTATTTTCTGCTCTAAAAGTACCAAGCTCAATGCCAAGGTAAACATGTGCAAGTAGTAAGGCACCAATTCACTCTAGATCAGCGGCTATTACCTTAGCGCCCAGACAAACGCTCAAATCCCCACGAGTCTCAAAAGTAACAACTCTAACATTTAACGAAACTTACCGGCAAGGGCCAAAGCTGCCACCACCAGCAGCTGCACTAGGAAGGCAATTCTCATACGCGCGTATATCTATCTCCCCTTCTTCTATTGTTTACCTCTGCTACCCGTAAGCATTACTTTCTCGATGCAGCACTTTAAGCCATGTCTTTTCCGCACGGCAACAACAATCGTAAGCAATAGTGCCTCCAGCTGCCTTGCGGGCACTAAACACGACTGCCAGCTTTTCCCCCCTCCAGACATAAGCAGTTATTGACGCTTTCTGCCTCCTGGAACTGCAATGCAATTACTGGGGGCTACGTCTGGTAACCTCTGCCTCCGCCTGATGCTGCTAGTTGCCGTGTTCATCAACCCAAAGAACAACAGGGCAGTGCTGCGCCCACATTCAGGACAGTGGCCTTCAAGGGAGACACGTGGAAATACAGCTGCAGCCTCCTTGCAGACAGAGAAGCAACAAGTACTTTGTTCCCAGGTCTCAGAGTAATTCTAGAGCTAAACTGACCGTCTTCAGGTTTATACTCAGATAATACATGCCAAGACCCACCACGGACCATGGGGAACTAACCTTTGTACGTCACGGGGGATGGCAGGGCAAGAGAGGAGCAGCTGGGGAGCTCGCACCCACACCCTAACACTCAACATGGGAATAAGGGTTGTCACACCTAAAAAAAGCACAGCTGTGCTGAAGTTAGCTCATACTCACACAACTGCCTTTCAGTGTCCCACACAAAGCTGCAGAGGCCAAGCGTTTCTCCAGAAGTAACGTGCTCAGGGCATCAGGTTTTCTTAGTGCGCCCTTTCATGGCATGACCTTTAAAAAGCACCAATAAAACATAAGTTCAGGTTCAAAAGGAGCTTTAAGATCATCAAGTCCAACCGTTAACCGAGCACTGCCAAGGCCACCACTTAAACCACGTCCCCAAGCACCGCATCTACAGGTCTTTTAAATACCCCAGGGATGGCGACTCCCCCACCTCTCTGGGCAGCCTCTTCCAATGCCTGACCGCTCTTGCGGTAAAGACGTTTCTCCTATTATCCAATCGAAACCTCCCCTGGCACAACTTGAGGCCATTTCCTCTCGTCCTATTGCTTGTAACCTGGGAAAGAGGGCTACCCCCCCTCACTACAGCCCCCTTTTGGGCAGCTGCACAGAGCGATAAGGTCTCTCTTCCTCAGCCTCCTCTTCTCCAGGCTAAGCCCCCCCAGCTCCCTCAGCCACTCCCCAGCACGCTTGCTCTCCAGACCCTTCCCCAGCTCCGTTGCCCTTCTCTGGACACGCTCCAGCACCTCAAGGGCCTTCTCCGCCGGGCACGTTCCAGCCGCTCTGCCCCAAGCCTGGAGCCTTGCCTGGGGTTGGTGTGACCCAAGGGCAGGACCGGGCACTTGCCCTTGTTAAACCTCGTCCAGTTGGCCTCGGCCCGTCGATCCAGCCTGTCCAGGTCCCTCTGCAGAGCCTTCCTGCCCTCGAGCAGATGCCAGCCGGGTGGGTCAGGGCCAGCTCGGCGGGTTTCCAGCCCGGGAGCATTTCGGGCAACGCCGCAGCAGCACGTGCCTGCTCGGAGACGGATCTTCCTCCGCCTGCCCGGACCGCGGGCACGTTCCTGCCCTCCTTCCCGGCCTGCCCGAGCCCTCCCGACGGAGCGAAGGAAAACCCCCGATGAGCCCGAGGCGAACCCCAGCTCGCCGCTGACCAGGGGTCCCCCGGCGCCCGGCCCGACCCAGGCGGGCTCGGCCGCACTGCCCGACCCGGGCCCACCGCAGCGCAGCGCAGGGCGCGGAGCGGCCGAGCCGGAGCCCCCGCGCCGGAGCCCCCGCGCCGCCCCAGGGCTCCGGCCGGGCCGGGCCGGGCCCCTCCCCGCCGCGCCGCGCCGCGCGCAGCACCGACCTCGGCCGCCGCCCGCGCCGGAAGGGCGGAGCGCCCGGCAGGGCCCCGCTAGGGCTGCCGGTGGCGTTCGCCTGACCCGCGCCGGCGCGCTCGGGCGGGACCCGGCGGGCGGGACTCGGCGGCCCGCTGCGCGGAAGGACCCCGCCCGGAAGCGGGCGCGCCGCAGCGGGCGCCGCGGCTCTGGGGAGGGGCTCAGCCCAGGGAAGGGGGGCGACGGCGCTGCCCTCGGAAATGAGCCCTTTCCTTCCTAAGTAACGCTCTTGCTTCGACTGCGCCGTTAGCGGTATCCTGAAGAAGACGGAATTTGGGGAATTTTCCGTAAGCCCTAAGAGTGATCTCCGTGAGCCCGGCACACAGACTTTGGCGGCCGGAGTCGGGAACTGAGAGACAGGGAAGCCCTTGTTCTACGACTCTAGCCTTGAGGAGAGCTGAGACACTGATGGAAGCAAACGTCCCGGCGCAGAAGCCGCTGAGAACGGGGCGATAAAGTGTATAGTCAAGGAGAACAACTGATTGGGATGCTGACAAGAACTAAAGCAAAGTGCCCTGTACGGGAGCTACCCTCGATATAGCAGTAAAAATCAGGCCCATACGCCGGCAACCGCCCCCTGTCTCTAGTAAGCAAGCCCCTTACTCCCTGAGCACGCGCGGTGAATTAAAAGCGAGCTGTACCTTTACATCGAGGCGAGAAAGCAATGAACCAATTATTAGTTGAGGCGTGTGAATATTAGCTGTGACTGACACATTTAACTGTACAAATGCCTTGCAGTTCCTCGGGGTGGGGTGCAGCTTTGTGGGTTACCACCTAGCACCCATCTTTGCACAAAAATTCATCAAATAAAACGACTCCGCCCTGTGTGGAGTTTGGTGTTCTGCACGCCAGGCGGACGAACCCGCCTTTCGGGGTAACGTTAGTTACCAACGCTGGGCTCTGGCAGATGCCATCCGTGCCGGGCGGGAATGCCTTTCTGAGACTCTGAATGAACAAATATGCGTAACGCTGGCTGGCACCGAGCAATGGAAAACAATGCTCTTTTCTGGGCCTGGATTTTGGGTCTGGGGAAGGGGTTGGGGGCATGTTGGGGAGCTTTGGTGTCTTTTTCAATACAGCAAATACTTGTCCAGCATGTCACAGTATTAATCTTCCCGCAGGTAAATAAGACGGCGGTTTACAGCCACGAAGCACTCTCTGAGCCATGTAGACGTCACACCTGGTGACAGGATTTGTACCGTCCAGCACTATATTCGGAGGGTGGGTGACGGGGTCTGTAGTGAAGCAGGGGCGTTTTGGTGTGTAGCTGTACATAATTTCACAGAGGGTTCAGTTGGGAAGGGACTTCTGGAGGTCACCCAGTGCATGCCCCCTGCTCAAGCAGGGCCACCCAGAGCCCACGTCCCAGGCCCATGTCCAGTTGGG
This sequence comes from Phalacrocorax aristotelis, assembly GCF_949628215.1. NCBI lineage: Eukaryota > Metazoa > Chordata > Aves > Suliformes > Phalacrocoracidae > Phalacrocorax > Phalacrocorax aristotelis. The sequence continues at coordinate 346,668 of NC_134296.1, forward strand.
TTTTGACTGTCTCCAAGGATGGAGACTCCACAACCTCTCTGGGCAGCCTGTGCCAGTGTTTGACCCACCCTCAGAGTAAAGAATAAAAAACCCAAAACAAACCAGAAAGTATGTTTTCTTGTGTTCGGGTGGGATTTCGTGTGTTTTCATTTGTGCCCATTGCCTCTTGGCCTGTCGGTGGGCACCACTGCAGAGTGCGTGGCTCCCTCTGCTTCCATACCAGGAGTTCCTGTTCATGCACGTTGATGAGATCCCCCTGAGCCTTCAACAGGCTGAACAGTCCCCGCTCTCTCAGCCTCACGCTCCAGACCCTTCATCATCGCCGTGGCCCACCCTTGGACCGTCTCCAGTATGTCCGCGTCCTGGACACGGGGATCACAGCACTGGACGCTGCGCTCCAGGCGCAGCCTCACCAGCGCTGAGCGACTTCCCCAAGAAGTCCGGGAAAGCGCACCCTGCCAGCACTGAAAGAAGGGCCTGTCCAAGTTAAAAAACAAAATCTCACAAAAATCCCTCCTTCTCAGCTGTTCTTGCCGCAAATCTGGTTAAGTGTGTATACGCTGATGGGTTTAAATGTACTGGATTTGAAATAAACAGGATGCTTTAAGTCATTCTTAAGGAAAGGCTACACAGTTTCACTTGAATCATCCTCACTGAACCGTCACTTGCTTAGGAAGCGTGGCCGTGAAAGAGGCCACGCGCTTGGGGCCGACATTCTGTTACTGCTGGGTAGTATCTAAATCCTTAAGACCGACGCGGGCGCAGGCAACCGCAGCGCAGGCCTTGGCGTTGCTGCGCTGGAAGGGCTGTTCAGCTGCCGGGGGCTGTAGCACAGCGAGAACCGCAGTACAGCTGTAACGTACGACAGACACTGCACAACTTACCTGAGATAAAATTTAAATGATGCGGCAAGCAAAGTGAAGAAAAGCAACTGCACCTCGCTGCTTATAAACAGCTTTTTACCAGAACGCAGCAGTGCCCGTCAGAAATAGCATTTTGCTCAGCTAATTTTACCGCAGAAAAACCTTGTGTTGTGAGGTTCTCGTTTCTTGCCCCTGATTGTATTTGGGCTTTTGGGGTAATACCCAAGTTCAGAACAGCGTCTTTATAGAGGAAGATAAGGCAGCTTCCTACAGGTTCTTTCACATGGGGTCAGTTAAAAAGGAAAAACATGTATAGAACGGAATGATCACGTTTCTTTCCTCTCACTATAATAAAATCACGTACCTGTATTTCTCAGGAGCTGTACTTTACATTCATCCGTAAAGAAGCAGCCTTCCCTAAGGTGCAAGAAGACAAGTATCTGCGTCATCAATGCTACAGGTTTCTTTGAGGCGCAGAGATAAACGCCCCGAATGAAAATTTCTGTCTGCTGGACCCAGGTGATTAAGACGGTTAAGCCACAGAGAAGAAGCCCTGTTATGCTGAGCCATGTGAGAACACAAACTACTTTCTGTCCGTACTGACTCATGGGCGTGTGCAAAATATCGGTGATCTGCAAGTAGTAATCCAGGCACCTTCGGCGAGAAAGAACACCTATCCGTGTTGTAATCTAGGAGAATGTTTCTGAAAGGTCTAGAAGCCAGTATCTAGTGGCTTTCAATTTTTTAAAAAGATGCAGGTTTCTCAAGGCCACACAACCACAGCGTTAGCATATTTGTTTTAGCAAGCGGTGGCCCTGTAGGTCACCGTGTGCTGTGACAAGGTGGTCCTGAGGAGACAGAATTGCTTTTTTAAATTTCCCTGAGATTTGTTTATTTGATATCCACCCAAACCCCAGTGTTAGAACAGTGGGACAAATCTGTATCGTCATAAACAATACAGAAACACCTAAAATCCAATTCCTTGTTGCATGCTGAATGCCTTCGCAGACAAAAAAAAAAAAAAAAAAGGAAAAAAAAAAGTCTGACTTATGTTCCCTTTTTCGATCACATCAATTTTACAGGGAAGGTGTTTGCCTCTTCTCCCACCAAAAGCCAAAGATTTGAGCGAAAGGGAGTGAGTGGGGAAAGAGCACAACCAACCTCTTTGGAATTCAGAAATGTTTAGAAAACACCAAGTTTGTCAGTGAGAAGGGATGAAGTAAGAGAATGGCCGGGGAGTGCAGAAGTAGTGTTCTATCGTGTATGGAATAAAAACATTTGGAAGGAAAATGGTTTTCTCCACGTCTTTGTAACTGTGTTGAGAAGCGCACAAAAATCCTCTTCCGTGAGAGCACAGGGCGCCACAGCAGCCCCATGCGTGCTTGATACATTTCATTAAGCCTTCTGTTTGCCAACATCCTCACGAGATATGATCATCCTTTGAGTCTGAGCAGGCCCCTTGTAAATCCAAACAGAAGAATTGCAAGAATGTTCGCTGATCATTTTTTACAATATTTTAACCAGATCTTTCTACACTTGCTGTCGTGGTTTAGCCGGCAACTCAGCCCCACGCAGTCGCTCGCTCACTCCCCCACCGGTGGGATGGGGGAGAGAATCAGAAGGGTAACGCTCGTGGGTTGAGATAAGAACAGTTTAATAATTGAAATAAAACCAACAACAACAACAAAGCAATGGAAAGGAAAACAACGAGAGGCGCGAAACCCGGGGGGGTGGGGGGACGAACCACCGAAACAAACCACAGGCGACGCAGCCGCTCGCCGCTTGCTGCCCGCCGACCCGACGCCGCGCCTCCCCGAGCCGCAGCTGCCCCCCCCCCCTTAATATACTGGTCATGGTGTCACATGGTATGGAATGAACATGCCATTGGCCAGTCGGGGTCAGCTGCCCCGGGCGTGGCCCCGCCCCGCCCAGCCTCCCGCCGACGCGGCAGAGCGCGGGAAGCTGGAAAGGTCCCCGACCACCACAGGCACCGCAGTGAAGAGAATTAACCCCTTCTCAGCCAGAACCAGCACAGAAGCAAACACGGTTTCGGTATTGCCACCTTCCATTCGTGTACTGTTCCTGGATTCAGCCTTCGCTTAGAAAAAGGACTTGTGACCTAAATGGCAAAGCATTTCCCTCTCCTAACTGGCTTTCCAATCCATTACTTCCTCACAGAGATGCTGTCTGCATCTTCCGTAGACTGCGTTTGGTCTGGTGCCTCAAAGGATGGTAAGAAAAGCCGTATTCAGGACAGAAGTCCATACATTTCGGTGCCCTCTCTCACAGCAGCCGGGAGCAGATGCTCACATAAATTTAAGGAGCGAGGTCACGTTTCAGCATAGCTGTCTCTCTCTGTCAGCCGGCTGTACTGCCCACCTCAGTCAGTGACTCAGCCCTCGTTATAAGGCAACTGCAGTTATGCAGGTCTTATAACTAATTCATTAATTTTCCTAATTTCTACACTCAGATAAGAAAGAACAAAAGAAGGAAAGAAGGTAAGGGAGGGAGGAAACGAGGATGGGAGCAAGGGGGAGACGAAGGAGAAGAGAGAAAGAGACAAAAAAGAGAGAAACCCTCATCGTTGGTAAGCCCTCTTAGTCAGGAACACAAAATCTTGAGAGCGGATTATGCAACTAAATGGCTGAAATTCCACCTGTAATGGCCTTCTGCTAAGCTTTGTCTCTCCTAAGTCGTCAGCCTTTAAGTTCTCTACTTGCATTGCAGTACCGCAAAGTCCTCGTAGAGTTAACAATAGCCAGCACCCTTTCTACCTTAATAATATGCTGCTTTTAATTCCCCACAGCCACCTTTTTTCCCTAGCCTCCACTCCACACACCCTCACTCTTCACCATTGGTGATCCGGAGGAAACTGCTGCTGCTTCTGGAGTGATTTAGCAACCCTTGACACAGGAAGTCGGGTCTTTGCCCTTGCAATTGACTCTCCAGCCATACCTGGAAAGGCAATACATGATGTCACTTCAGGAGTTAGAGAATGATTGAAATGGTTATAAAACCAAACTTGGTTAGTCTTTGAGAGCCCTGCGTGAAGAAAGCTGGGCACGAAAGAGATGGATCAATGACAATTCTGATGAGCTCGGTCTAGGGAGCTGTGGGAAGGGGAAGGAAACAAAGGGAGAGCTATGGGAGGGGAGGGGAATTTAGGGAGTTGGAGCAGGTGCTGGGAGCCAGGACTCCTCAGTTCTCCTTTCAGCTCTAGGACTGTGGTAAACTTTGCCAGATACAGTTCCTTACCCATTGTTCCCCACCTCTGTCAATAAGGATGTGGGCCAAAAGGCAAAGAGAGTTCCTAGAGGATGCCAGTACCTATTTCACCAGCCCTGCAAGGCCGGGGCACGTGCATGCCACAGACAATCCGGCAAACCCCAGCTCAATAGTCCAAAGGTCAGAAGTCAGGGACAGAGTTGCTGCAGGAAAGAAATTTAGCAATAGCATGGAGATTGTGCTTATGGTTGCCATAGGACTTGAGCTGGGATTTGCGTATGAGTAAAGGCTGTAAAAAACCCAAGAGCCACATTTACAGTAACATACAAGACTGAGTTTATAATTAAAAGAGAGTTACCTATGGGCGTTGTGAATGGAGTTTTTTAGATGACTTAAAGAATCACCGTCAAAGGTATTAGCAAAATTGGTTTTAAGAAGATATTGTGAAAGTGCGACTTCACAAAGTTCGATGGCAAGTTCACTCTATTAATTACTGCATGGAAGAAACATATAAAGGAAACATGAGTTACACTGGAGTTAAAATGATTCACAGAGAGACCATGGATGCAAAAGGGCAAGGAAGACCCTCCCATTGAGTCATGAGGTTCAGAGCAGAACCCCTTGCTGGCTAAACTCCTGATGGAGCTTAGGTGTGGCCTAGGTCCAACCTTAGTCTCAGACTTGGACAACGTTTTATGTCTAAGGGATTGTACATGCAAAGTTTACGTAACGTTTCATTAGCATCAATTCAACACACAATCAAAGTTACCAGGACAAAATCAAAGTCATCATACTACAAGGTTTTGTGTGATATCAGCTGCTTTCCAAATCTCTGCCCTTGGTGAAAGGTCTCTCTGCCTTGAGCGGCAACCCTGAGAGGTGTCCCAGCTCAAGGGGAGATCACCACCACACATCCACGCTGCCTAACCAGGAGAGCTCAAAGGTGGCTCACTTAGGCTGTCATATTTATGGGATAAAGTGGTTGGCTCGTAGCCAAATCGCGTGCGATGGACAAGGTATGCGTGAGACTCCTTGTACCCACAGCTTTCTTCCTGATAAATGATAAATGATCCTTAGGCAAGGCACCTGCTCTTGATGTGTCAATCACGTGATGGGTGTTCCAAGCTCATATGCACTGATGCCCTACGGTGGCAGTCTGCTGCTTCGTGGGTTTTTAGAGAACAGATTGAAACTAGAGGAGTTCGTGGGCCCGGCTACGGCTCAGGCCTTTACCTTCTCCGCAGCCTGCACCAAACCACCACTGTTGCATTAATAGTAGGAGTCTGAGGAGTGGCAAGGTTCAGACAGGACCCCCTTGCTTTCTAAAATCCTCCTCCGAGAGGAGTCTAGGTGCGGCTAGGTCCAGTCTTAGTCTCAGACGGTTTATTTTCTAAGGGTTGTAGAAGCAACCACTCATCAGAGTATTTGTTGTCAGTAACTAATCTGGCAGATGCCCGGCCTGCTCACGTTCAGTGAGAACCATCACGGCTAGATCAATGAATAGTGCGATTTATTAAAGCGACAGATACACAGGTTCTTTGGGTCACCGGTGATAAGATTGCTGGTTACAAGACGCACATAAATACCGAGGATATGAGTACACTGCTGGGCTACAAGTATGCTAAACAAATATGAAGCAACTCTACTATGAAGCAAAGCAACTCTAATACGTTAGAGATTTAAAGTGACTCTGTAGAGGTTTCCAATCTTACCCAAAGGCATCCCACCGCGGGGTAAGAGAAGCTCAGCCCATCGACTGGTCCCAGAAGTCAGAGTGGTACGCGATGGTATCTTCCCTGACACCCTCTTTCTCTTCACAAATTTCATACTATTCTTTATCTTTCAGGTGGAGCTTGAGTGACTCTAGTCATACATCCCTTTATTATGGCTGGCGTAAAATTTCCTCGCTTTGCTTTTAAAGATGTAGGCTAGAAAAATTCAAAGCGCGTGCCCAGTGAGGGGTGGCCGCACCTTAGAGGCGGGTAACTTTTGGGATGGAGGTGTGTTTTGGTATTAGAATGATATTATAGCGAGCAAAGTTCACCAAAAGGACAGCATTTAGTCAAAAGCATGACGGACCGTTGGCCCAGGGTCGCAAATGTGCAGCGTACCAGCTCCATGGTACCTGGAGTTCCCGTTTATCACAGAGCCCGGCCGCGATGCCCCCACACCGCTCCACCCTCCGGACAACTCCTCTCAGAGTCAGTACGCCAAGTTCTCCTGGCATTGCTGACATCTAAGGTTACCAGGGAACTTTCATGGAACGGCTTCCTCGCACGTCAGCTGCATTTCACCCTGAAAGCTTCTTCAGCGCTGTACCTTTTCTAAAAACATAAGCTCAGCGTCTAAGTCACCTCCAGCGATTATTCCACACACCACCAGTCTGGTCAAGGGGTCGAGCACATCCGTCACAATGGGTTAGGACCAGCCTTAGGTTGACTCTGTTGATGCAATTCAGAATTTTCCTATGATTTGAGGGTAGGTTTGCTATAGGGGCCATTTCTGGGTAATCGCAAGAAATGAGGCCACCCCAGGCTGCTCTAAATGAGGGTTTGGCTACACATGCATCGATTTTAGGGTACCATAGTTACCAAATCTTGAGCCGGTCACCAGCTCGGTGTTTGAGGTTAGGGATACTTCATGGATCAAAGGCTGTAGTTACCTCGTATGGATGTTGTAGTTTAACACCAGTAGGCTGCTACGTTGCTTGATCTCTCTGCCCTGGAGGGATGGGGAAGAGGCTTGGAAGAGTAAGAGTGAGAAAACTTGTGCGTTGAGATAAAGACAGCATAACAGGTAAGGCAAAAGCTGTGCTCACAGGCAAAGCAAAACAAGGAATTAATACACTACTTCCCCTTAGCCACTTCCAGGAAAGCAGGGCTCCCAAGGCCTGGCCCTGGGAGCCCCGAAGAGCTGGCCCAAGGCTTATTGCTCGCCCCACAACCCGCCCTGCAGTCTGCCCGGCTGCCATGGCGTGACCGAAATCGGGAATAAAACTCCGTAACACCAATGTAGTATGAAGAAGCGGGCATTCTTTATTACGGTGCCAGACGCACAGGGGATAATTCCTCCTAGTGTGCATACCGCAAGGCGTGATAGACAAAGCTTAGATTGCTCGGTTATATACATATGCATTAGCTTTCCTGGAACTAATTCTAACACTTGCTTCCTAATTACCCGTGCGTTTTAAGTCCCTCAGAAGCCCCTCAAGAGGTATCGGGTGGTCCCTAGTGCTTTGCTGAAGGGGTGTTTTTTCTGTCCTTTCCATGAACTCTGAGTCCTTCTTCCACATATGGTCGTGAGTTGGCCCATCAAGTAATCTTGTCACAGTGTGTGGCAAGGTGTGTCGGTTTCACCGGGTGTTGTGACTCTTATCTAGATGGAGATGTCCATAGTTCCTTCTGTCTTGGTTTCGACTGGCACCAGCTGCTAGGTCGTTTGCATCCCCGTCATGCTCGCAGAGATTACGTCCTTGAGTGCATTCTTGCCTAGAGGCCCCTCACAATATCAACCTCTGATATTCAGTTCACAATAACCTTTGTGCCTGACTGCTCAGGTGCCGATTCAGATCGGTGGTGGCAAGAATGATCCTCCAGCCTTCCTGCCTGTGCATCCTGAGCGTGAACCCTCTCTGCTTCTTCCCCAGCCTCAGCCACAACAGCCTCTGCTCCTCATCTCTCAACAACATATTCAAGACCACCTGTATCTCCTTCCACTCTGGGTCATGATTCTCCACAACAGTTTCCAATACCTTCGCCACCTTTGCCGCATCTTCCCCATACATTAGAGCCATCTCCTTCCAAGCCCATCAGCCTGCTACTGAGAAGGGTACTTCAACCCGCACCCACCCTCCTGTCGGACCCACGGCCTGCCTTAAGGGTGCTTGTAGCACTGCCCCCCGTCTCCTAGTTCTTCCTGCTACAGCACTGAAATTCCAGCCCCCCTTCACTTTCTATTACTAGCGATAGAACGAGGGGAGATGGCTTCACGCTGCATCAGGGGAGGTTTAGATCGGATATTAGGAACTACTTCTTTACTGCAAGAGCGGTCAGGCATTGGAACAGGCTGCTCAGAGAGGTGGTGGAGTCACCATCCCTGGAGGTATTTAAAAGACGTGCAGATGTGGCCCTTCAGGGCATGGTTTAGGAGACATGGTGGTGTTGGGTCGGAGCTTGGACTTAATGATCCTAGAGGTCTTTTCCAACCTTAGTGATTCTGTGATTCAGCACCACCATTTACACCCCCATATCCACTTGTCCAACTTCCCTGTTTCCACACTGATCGTTACCTCCCTGTAGACTTCCCTGTCCCGGAGCCACTAATCATCCTACATCATCTTCCCCTTCCACCAGCTCCTTGTATTTTACACCTCCTTTTACCAGTACTACATGCAGAACAACATCATTTGGGTGGTTTGTCCCAACATTGTTCTAAGGCCAAAACATTTGCATCCTTAGTAATCGATCCGCGATCTTTTCCCCTTTTCCAACCGCTGCTCTGCAACGTGAAAAACAAACCCACGTATGGGATCTCATCCCATTTTCCTTCTCTTTTGCAAAACATCATCGACTGCACTATGGTATTATTGCATTATAATATATATTATTTTAATATAGTAGTATTATAGTATTATATTTCAAAGTACAGATCGGCGACCAATGATTACAATATTCAGTTAACTGCTTCCTTGTGAGGGGATCGAACCCACCCCCACCCCCCTTCCAATGCTTCAGTCAACGCCCTAGAGGTGACTTCTTTAAGACGTTGCCTTTAGACGATTCCCCACCCATATTAAATGTGACTTCCAAAACAACTATCTGATCCGAACATGCAAAAATAAATCCATATTCTGATAACCACGCCAAAATTCAGAGACCAGTCAAGACAAGTAGCCAAACTGGGGACTCAAACCCCATTCAGTGGGACTCTAACCCGCTTGGTCAACTTCGGGGACTCGAAGCCCTTTCCAAACCAGGCAGGGGACTCGGACCCCCCCAACAAGAAAACATCCTTGGCAAAGTTCTTCTTCTCTTAATAACTGACCAAAACAACTATTACAAGCACCGGTACTTAAAACCAAATTATAACTACAATTTCCAATTAAACAACCTTTCCCCTCCTGCGCGGGCAGCCCTTTGGCTGGTACGTGAGGCATTCACGCCAGCAAGCGCCTCATTCCTTGACCTCTCGCCGGGCCTCGAACCCAGCGGCGGGACTCGAACCCGGGGCCCTGGCTGGCGCTCCGGGCGCGCCCGTAGCAACGTGCTCGTCCGTCGGCACGCGGCCGCAGCGGGGCGGGGCCAGAGAAGGGGCGCTGCGGTGGTTGGCGGGGGGCCCTGCCTGTCCCCGCCTGGCGGGCGCCATTGGCTGAGAAGCCGGGAAGAGGGTGGGCGGGCGCCTGGGGGAGCTCCTGCAGAGCCCGCGCGGGCCGGCGGGCGGGGCCAGTCGCCCTCTTGTGAACTGAAGCCGGGCCCTTCGGCCTGCCCTGGGCTGGGGCCACTTGCGGAGCCCCCAGGGGCGGCGGGAGGAGCGCTGACAGGCTGGGCCTCCCCTCTCTAGATTCAGTCTTGGGAATGCTTCCTATCTTCCTCGTTTTTAAGAAAAAAATGGCATAGAAGTTGTAACATTTTCCACACGCTCCCGAATTCCCCTCCCACAGCGTGGAACGTCTTGAGCACCCCACTTTGGAGACAAATCTTCTACAGTTCTACAGCCATCTCAATTGCCACATCTTTTAGATTTATTTGTTCTTCCTCCCCTTCTTCTTCTTTCTCATGTTTGACTTTTTTTTTCTCTCTGGTTTCACCTGGGGCTTTCCGGTTGCGCCATCTTCCCATGAACCTGCACTCGATAAATGCAGGTGTACGCTGGGTTTCCCCAGTTGCTCTTCACAAGAAGTTTGATAGACGGAAAGGCTCTGGGAAGCGGCGCGTTCTGTGAAGAAGAGTGGGAAAAGGAAACGGGGGTGTTAAGAGCGGCAGTGCAATCACCCCGTCTTTGCATGCCGGCCCGGCTGGGGCTCGGTCTCCCTTCCCTCTGCCCCTTCCCGCTGCTGCTTGCTCTGTGCTGACAGGGAGGCCGGGGAGGCGCTCCTGCGCGTGGGGCACCTGGTGTGCAACCCCGCCGAGCTCCCGCTGCCTGCTGTGCCTGCTCTCCCCCTGGCAGGCGTGAGAGCGCCGCGGGAGAAGGGGCGTGCTATGGTGGGAGGAGAGGACACTGTCCAGCCTGCCAGCAGGCCGCAGCATGGAGCGACGGTGCTGCCCGACGCCTCTCGCCACCAGGCCGCCCTGTTTCTCCACGGCACAAAGACGCTGCTTGCATGGAGTGGGCGCACGTGCAGCTGCCTCTGCTGAAGGCACCGGGCGCAGCCAGGGATCTCTCGGGACTCGTGCTCCTACGGGCCTGACCCTGCCCTTGCTACCCTCTTGCTACCACCACTGCGTGCTACTCAGCCCTCCCAAGCCCGCAGGTCTCTCTCTCATGACGGTGGCCTGGGCCCCTCTGCCCAGGGAGAAAAGAAAGCATGCGTGCCCTTCCTCCATGGACTTGCAGGCAAACCTGCTGTGCTCCCTGGCATCTCGTCCCCGTGCGTGGAGCGTACCTTCAGAGGGAAGGTCTGAATAGCCTCTTTTGCCACGTTGTACGTGAACGTCCCAAGGAGAGTTTCCTCTTCTCCGTCCGCATCCACTCCCTCAGGGGCAAAGCACAAGGAGAGCCGCTCAGACTCATCCCGACAGAGAGGCAAGGTACGCGCTGGCTCAGCCCTGTTATCCACCCACCCTCTCCTGGGGCTCGAGCAGCAGCCTAGCACCGGGTATGGTGGAGCTCAGTCTCCGCTTTGAGATTTGGTCAAGAACCCAGAGGTGCTTGGCCAGAACAAACCTTAAGAGGGATGAAACCTCTCGAGCCCCTGAAGCGTCCCGCGAGGGCACTGCAGTGCTCGCGAGAGATCAGGACACAAACCCCAGAAGATGCACAAAAGCAAGCAGGGCCCTGTCCTGGCTTTGCCCCAGGGTCAGATGCCCGCCAGAAGCGCCCAGCAGAGACTTACAAAGACAACGACGTCTCTGGGGGCGCTGATGACGGTCCCAGATGGAGACACGTCTTTGGAGATGTGCTGCACAGTGACGGCAGTCAGATGGACTCGTGCTGGCAACCTGATGACCACCTGGCCCTGATGCCCTTGGAAAGGCCAGCAGTTTCCTGGGGAAACATCCGCCTGCAACCAGAACGCGACAGCAGTGAAGTGTGAGAGAGCACTGGGGCCAACACCACTGCCCATGTAGCTCGAAGCATAGGCGCCAGCATGTCTGTGGGGCCTATTTCAGCTTGAAAATGAGGTGCCTGTGAGGAACTGGACAGAAGTAGGAGGCCCCCTGCCCTGCCTGACAAAGGGGGTCTCAGTATTAGGGAGCAGAGGAGAAGAGTGGTTACGAAAGCATCCTAGTCAGGCCCGCGCAGAAACACGTCCCTGCCCAGCGGCTCTGCAGGGCACCCGCCACCTTCCGCCCACAAAAAGGCACAGTTAGGGGTGAGTGTGGAACCAGGGTCGCCAGGGAGGAAGGCTTTCACCCAGCTGTGGCAGAGGACTGTGGGCAAGATGCAGCAGTTCACCTCTGTTCACCTCCCCAGGGGAACCACGGATCTCTAGCAAGCCCAGCCCTGTGTGAGAGCTTTGGTGTCCGGAACCTGAGCAGCACGGTGGGCTTGACCAGTACCACTGGCCTGAGGGGAGAGCCCCTGAGGTCAGTCCCCAACTTCTCAGGAAGGAAGGACACCTTCCCTGAAGATTTCTGCTACGATACCTGCAAAATAGTCTCAGGAGGCTTGGCAGCGCGGAAGAACCATAAAACCCTGCAGCCCCAATTCTCTTGGCAGTCGTAGGTCTCGGAAGTTCTCTGCCTGTCAATGGTGGCACCTGTAAGGAAGGGAGAGCAGATGACTGCTAGAGGCCGCAGACTAGAAGGGAGCTGGTGCTCAGGCAGTATTTGTGACGCCGCCGTCCAGCTCCACGTCTGTCAGTCCTGTCCTCATCACCACGCTGGGGGCGGGGGGGTGCCCAGCTGCACAGAGCAATGACGGCAGCCCCATCTCTGGTGAGTGCTTCTCTCACAGCACCACGAGGAGAAGGTCTGAGGGCTCTGGGAGCCTGCAGGCGCCCACGAGCATGACAGCAGACCAAAGCTGAGGGCTTGGAGCATGAGCAGCAAAGGACGGCCCAGCCATTCCCTTTGCAAATGCAGCGGAGAGGAGCAGAGCCCCTCCATCAGCACAGGAAGACGTGCGGGGGCAGCGCCAAGGGCACCTGTGCGGAGACCAAGGGCTTGACTGGGAGGGAGTCTGAGCGACCCACTCTGCCACAGCCTTGCTCTTGGACCCCGTGAAGGATTTAAGCTGCCCCATTCTGGAGAGCGGCGCCTGGAGCACGGGCTCCTTTGGGGAGTGCTACAGGCAAGCGCAGGGCAAGGACTGGGCTGCTTGTGTCCATACCAGAGCTTTCCAGGGCCCAGTCAGACATCTCGACGTAGGCACCCAAAGCCTTCTTGGACGCTGCCTGGTTCACTTCCTGAGCTTCCTGGGAATGCCAGAAATCAACACAGAAAAGGACCACATCAGCAGGCAGTGCAGCGTGGCTCCTAGCGCCCACAGAGGCAAAGGGTCAGTGTCAGGAAGGCAAGGCAAGCCTTGTCCACAGAGCTGCAAGACTCTCTGCTGCTGGCGTGAGCCGTGAGGACTAGGAAGATTATCTGTGGCCATGGCCATGGCCATGACCCCAAGGTGTGCTGATGTGGGTCCCCACACCACCGTCCACACCCTCTGTGCTCTCCAAGTCAGGAGGGGGAGAGGCTCAGGCCCTGTAAGCCATGGCTGGCACTGTACGTGTGCCTGGGTGCCACCACCGCCTCAGGAGCCTGCTCAGAGGAGCCAGAGGCACCAGCGCACCTAGGAAAGGCTCTCAGGAGTCCTCTGCTGCCTGAAGCGGCCTCATTTTGCTGGGGCTGGAGAGGGGCCTGTGCAGTGCAGAAGCTCACCCAGCAAGCTGCTGGGGCAAAGGCTGGGTTGCTGCAGTCAGCAGTCTGACCCCACCAAGAACCCTGAAGAAAATGTTCTCAGGGGTTCTGCCCAGCCAAGCCTCCCTCCCCAAAATGCAGGATCACCTTCAAACTGCGGATCTGTGCCCTCAGCCGAGCCACCTCCTCCAGCAGAAAGCGTGTCTTTTGGGTTTCCTCCGCCACCAAAACGGGCAAGTTCCTGCACGACAGGAAAGCCGATCTGGTCAGAGAGCGGCCCATTGCCTCTGGGGAGCGTCTGAGCTCAGCAAGAGGAGAGAGAGACACGTGTGCTTTCCCTGCTTTGCCAGTGCTTCCCTTCCGCACCAGGCTGAGCAAAAGGCAAAGGCAGGAGGGAAGTACGGGAGCCCTGGCTGTTAGGAAAGTGAGTGCAGGTAGCACGAGGTCGGCTGACGCTTCTGCACAGAACCAGTTCCAGCTCAGGAAACCTCTCTTACCACAGCATCTTCAGGTTTGCCGACGACACACGTGTCAGCTCCTGGGAGGGAAAAATGCTCCGTTAGAGCATCTGCTACCAGAGTTGCCGCGGCTTCCCAGGAGAGGCTTCCCTAGGAAGGCACAAGCTGCCGCTTCTTTGGGTCAGCCTGCGTGGCAGCAGCACAGCCTGTGATTCCTCCAGCCACTGCCAGCAACGAGTCACTGACCTCTATCAGTCCCTTTGCCTGCGTTGTCCACACCGGCAGCGAGGTCGCGCAGTAAGCACCAGCTGCAATTCCCATCACCGAGAGACGGTTATTTTAGCGGAGTTGCTAGCCATCCCCCTGCAGCTGCGTTGTCGCCTGCCTGGTGCCCTGGGGCTGGGCAGCAGGTGAGCTGAGGAGGTGGGGAACGTGGGGTGCAGAGAGAGGACGCGCCTCTGACCGGGAGCCATCAGCCCAGGCTTGAGGGGACTGCGTAGCCGTGGCCTTCAGGTGTGCTCGGTGCCCCAGAGCTACTCCCCATTTCCCCTCACTGCTTCGGTGAGCACCGAGGCTGGGCTGCATGGGCTAGGAGAGGTACCTCTCCATGGGTCCCCCTGCACGGCCCCTCCCGTCTGGGAATCCCCAGCTCAGGCTTGGAAAGAGCTACGCCCTTCTCTCGCAGACTTGCAGACTAAGCAAGCCATTTGGCCCAGTGGCCAGAGCAGCAGCACGGCTGGGAGGCTACCAGTCTTACCGGTAGTCCAAACGCCAGTGCCAGTCAAGGACCTCCTCAGGACGCACCCGCACCACGGGCGTTTCACACATACTGGCCCAAAAGGAAAGCTGGCATCCAGCACAGCCAGGCTGTGTTTGCTCATGAAAACTCACCCAGAGCCACTGGGAGCCACAGGAAGAAGACTTTCAGGAACCTCTTGCTCTGCGGGCCCATCTTTTGCCTAGAAGAGAGTCCTTTGGGTGTCAGTACTGCAAGTCTTGGGCAAACCCCCTCACCCGTGGATTTCCCTCCTCAGGCCCTAAAGCCATTGCTTTGCACGCCTTTCCACACCATTCAACGCTGCAGGCAGATCTTCCCCAAACGAAGGGCTCCAGGAGCACCTTCCGAAAGGGAATGAAAATCATGCAGGGAAGTAGAGGGGTTGAGCAAATGAGGACTGCTTTTCAGTAGTTCTTCTGGTGTGGACCTTGCTCTCTCTCTTTGGCTGATAGAGCAGGCCTGTTCTCACTTGCAGTCACACAGATTGCTCTTAGGGGTGTTTCTCCACACAGCTGGGAAGCGCAGGGGCCTCGTCTGGCTTTCCTTCCAGACCTGTGTGGTCTCTTGCCAGAGCTGGGGAAGACCCTTGCCCTGCGGAGGCTTGGCTGTGCTCCTGAGCTTCTGGCTATACGGCGGTTTGTCCTACTACATCTCCGGGAGGGTTCTGGGGCTCCGGCAAACGCCTGGGAGTGGGGCTGCCAAGGGGCTTTGCTCTTGGCTCTCCCCGAGAACGGGCACCGCACAAACTTTGGCGCACGAGCGGGAGCCCCGGGCTGCTGGGTGGGGAACACCCTCTGCTCTCCCCCTTGCTTGGGGGAAGGGACATCCCCCTTCTCCCCCCGCCCCCCACCACAGCAGAAACAGGTAGTACGTACCTGGCAAAGATGCGTGTGCTCAGCAGATGTCTCCACAGGGAGACAAGGGCACCTGCCGGATGCCAAGCCAGGCTGAGGACCGCCCCTGGGCAAAAAAGCCAGAGAAAAGTTAGGCCTGTCTCTTGAGGTCTCTTCTCTAGGATGCCCAGCCACACGTGTTTGAGCTCCCTGCGGGAAGGCGGGCACCCAGTCCTACGCACTCCCTCCCTCCCTGGGGCAGCCTGCACTTCTCCTGCCTCTCGTGACATTTGGCCAGAGCTCTGGCACAGCGCAGCTCTCCAAGTTCACCCCAGGGGACTTCACAGCAAGCAGCAGTGCTGAGCTTACTTGCAATTCCTGTGGCCTTGTTGCGCCACTTGGCAGGCCCTTGCGTGGCAGAGCAGGGAGCCGAGGTGGAAGGGACCGTCACCAGCTCCACCTCCACGCACGGGTTCCTGTGGGAGGAAAAAGACAAATGCTGGTTGCCCACCATCGCCACGCCACGGGAGCCGAGGCGGGCAGGAGCAGCCTGAGCAGAGGCCCTTGTCAGAGGACGGGCTGCCCCAGCCCACCCGGCAGGACAGCCCTATTCTGAGCCCGTCACTCCCTGCTCCCTGGCACCAACTGCCCCTTCGCAGACAGCTCTCGGTGGCCGTCTGGGGAGAGGGCACAGGCTGCTGTCCCCCACCGTGGGCCGTCCCCCACCATGGGCCACACCCCTCCTCCCTGGTCACTGGCATTCTCCCGACCCCTCTCCTCCCCGCACAGCTGCCCCACCACAGCCAGGCAGGACCCCGCCTCAGCATCCCAAGGGGGGGGCAGTGTCAGGTCCCAGGGGCTGGCCTGATGTGCAGCAAAATCTCCCTGCAAATCAGGGTGGGCTCTGACCCCTGCAGCACAAGGCTACCCCCTCCCCAAAGGCCCCTGCTGCACACTGGCTTCTGACGCCACTGACTACATTGGGCCACGGCCCTGCTACTCTGCCCGAACCTGACGCCCCAGGCAGGAGCAGCCCACTTCGTACCCGCTGGCCTGGCAGCAGCTCGGCCCCGCTGCCTCCCCTGCCA
Source organism: Phalacrocorax aristotelis (assembly GCF_949628215.1). NCBI lineage: Eukaryota > Metazoa > Chordata > Aves > Suliformes > Phalacrocoracidae > Phalacrocorax > Phalacrocorax aristotelis. The sequence continues at coordinate 362,924 of NC_134296.1, forward strand.
GCTCTTGTCTGGCATTAATCCCAACGGAGCCTTTGGAGGCCCCTTGGTGTCTTCCCTGGGGGGCCTTTCTCCTCGCCATCTCTGGGCCAAGGCAGGCTCCCCGCTCAGCTCTTCCCCCTCAGCCCCAGCAAGCGTGGCCTGCCCAGGCAAAACCAGCTCCAGTAGCAGCCACGTGCCTGCCGCCTCTCAGCAGGAGCGCACCTGCCCGGGCAACAGCCACACACATCTGTGGGCTCCTGCCCCACGCGCCACAGGGCTGTGCGGGTGGCCAGCTCTGAGCTCACAGTGGTGGCTCTGACGTCACACTGGGGCTCCCCAGGGCTGAGCCGGGAGGGGCAGAGCGGCTGCTGCCGTCCCAGGCGCTGGGAGCCCGTGCCTGTGGGCGCGCTGAACCCTGCCACGCTCCCGTGCCAGGCGGCTGCCTGGCCTGGCCTGCCGGGCAGGGTTCCATCTCTCCTGGGCACCCCCGGGAAACCAGAAAGGGTGCTGGAAAGGGGGCTTTGCTCTTGCCCCACGAGACAGCCGCTTCCAGCAGCGGTTCTCCTCTCGGAACCCTTTTGTGGGCCAAGAAGAAAAAGGGCCAGTAGACCGGAATGTGCTGTCAGGCGCCCAGCGGTACATCTGGTTAGCAAGGACTGTTTGTTTTCTTGCCCCTGCTGGTTCTGCCTCCGCTTCCCTCATTTGAAATGGCAGCGTGAGCATGCTCCTTCCTTGTCTTGCAGTGGCCTGGAGGGCCCAGGAGCAGAGGGGCACAGGCTGCGCTGAGGGCTCTGGGCAGCACGGCCCGTACCAGGCTCCCAGCCTGGCAGCACGGGGTCACAGGCTGTATGGAGCACGGCCCCGCCAAGTCCCACCTCACTGCCCGCTGGGAGCCCCACGCCGGTGCAGGGCCAAGCCGTGCTGGGGCAGTGCGGGGCTCCAGCTACACAGCCATGCCAGCCGCTTTAGCAGGGGAGCACAAGGCGCCCACTTCCCCCTGGGCAGCCCCAGGCTTGCCTGGGCCCATGGACCCGCCAGCGCAGCGGGCCGTCCAGGCAGCAGAGCTGCCAGTGCCGTTGATGACAGGAGGGCCCTGGCAGCAAAGGGTGCCTGAGGGGCTTGCGGCAGGCTGGGCAGCTCTCACACTCACGGGTCAGGGCGGCATTGGGCGTGATCCTCTGGGTAGGGACGGGCTTCCCTCATCCAGCTCTGGAAGGGGGCTCCTGTGGGAGCGGTTCCTGCCCCTGGAATGCTCCAGATGGGCTTTCCGAGTCAACAGAGAACGTGGCTGACTGGGACATCCTTGATGGAGAAGGCGCTATACCCCAGGATGCCATGTCCATGACAGCAACTGCAGGACGGAGAAACAAAGGGTTGCAAAAGGCAGCGCCTGTGGGAGCGAAGAGCCTAGCCTTAGCATTAGATGGTGGAGCCCACGATGGCAGCACCCCAAGGGCTGCGGAACCAGACAGCCTTTCTGGGAAGCCCAGAGGCGGTGGTCCGTCAGAAGGGAACACGGGTCAGGGAGCTCAAATTGGCAAGGGCAGAACAGAATAACGAGGGGCGAAACGCTCAAAACTTCCCCGTCGACAGTAACCAATGTGACACAGAAGGACCCCCAACAGAGAGCAGCGAGATCTAGAACGGGGATGCGCACGGGCTGAGGAACGGGGTTTCCGACAGGCCAGTCACACAGGCTCTCGACACCCGTTCGACAGAAACTTGGCAACAGCCTGGGTGCCGGGAAGGTGCTAGGCCAAATTGTTCCCTCCGCTCCTGCGGCCCCACTACCGGGACAGTGAGGGAGGAGCTCCGAAGCCTGGGAGCCCCGAAGAGCTGGCCCAAGGCTTGCTGCTCGACCCACAACCCGGGCCTGCCATCTGCCCGGCTGCCGCAGTGTCACCGAAATCAGGAACAAAACTCCGTAACATCAATGTAGTGATATCCTGAAGAAAATGGTCGTTTTGGAATTCTCCGCTGAGCCACAAGAACGAACTACGTGAGCTTGGCAAAACAGAATTTGATGGCCAGAGTCGGGAACTGAGAGATAGAGAAGCACTTGTTTTACCACTATTTCCTTGAGGAGAGCTAAGAGACTGATCAAAGCAAACATCCCACCTCAGAAGCCGCAGAGAACTGGGCAATAAAGTGTATAGTTAAGGAGAAGAACTGGTTCTTCCCCCAGAGGGTGGTGGAGCCCCGGAACAGGCTCCCCAGGGAGGCCGCCACGGCACCAAGCCTGCCGATATTCAAGCAGCACTTGAACAACGCCCTCAGAGGCACGGTGTGAATTTGGGCTTGTCCTGTGCAGGGACGGGAGCTGGACTTGATGGTCCTTGTGGGTCTCTTCCAGCTCAGGACATTCTACGAGAATAGACGCAAACTGCACGGTGAGGAAAAATCGAGGTCTGAGTAGCGAATACAAAGATTTCTGAGGTAGCACTGACGTGAGCCAGTTCGCTCCTGGGACACAATGTCTTATGAACACAACAGTGCTGGTCTTGGGCCCCAGCTGGCTTTATGTTTTTTCTCCTAGCTCATGTCACCTGTAAAAACAGTAGTTGAGAATTTATTATAAAGAGCATAATAGAAGAAACAGCTGAAATGAAGGAATATTCTCGGGCCAACCCTGAAAAACGCTAACAACTTTAACTTTCCGTCCCTACAGTCAGCTGGAATCTTACAGTCGCCAGCTAAAATTCAAGTCTTACAAAAATGCAAAATGGAACCTACAAGCCCAACACACAAATATATTATCTACCTTTTTTTTCCCCCCCTCAAAAAACAAGTCTGAACACGTGACTGTTGACTGTGATCAAAGGAAGATGTGACATGACCCTTCAAACATTCTGGATGCGTAGGTGGGACTAAACCGTGTTTGTGAATTAAGAATATGCATGCTCATTAAGACAGGCGGGTTACATTTACCACCAAACCTCTACATCAGCATTTGCCAACACTGTTCAGCTTTGAGTACCCAGAGCTGCGATCAGTTAACGTGAGAGCACCTCCTAGTAACATCCAAGTATTAAACTAACAACTATACCTCCCTAGCGCGTAAACGGAAGGAAGCTCAAATCGCGCCCCCTTCTCCTTACGCTGCCTTAGAACGTGACAGGCATTTGATTCCAGGTTGAAAAAGCGCCACGGTCACAGTCTAAGGAAACTGGAGTTTCCCAGGTCTCAGAGTAATTCTAGAGCTAAAGTGGTGACAGACATCACCTTTACATCAGATAATACATGCCAACACTCATCACTGACCCGAGAAGGCCACCTCCTCCTGTCCTGCCCAAGGGTTTGAAACCCAACACACTTTCTTCCCAAAATGGGACGCTACAAATAAATAAGATAACACCGTTAAGGCATTACTTGAGATGGGACTAGAAACACATTACGCGAGCAACCAAGCACTTGTCTGGAAGCACTGGAGCCTTTCGGGTACTGTTTTTCACCACAGTTTACTCGAGAAGAAATATAACAGGCAGAACAGATGCTGAGAAATTTCAGCTACCCTGGAGATAGCTGTGGTGAACAATAAGATTGAGACTAAGTGCTGCTTCTCAGCGGGAAAGTACCCACCAAATAAATACAGTGCTCAGACTGGTATAATTTGTGAGTGATACGGAGGCAAAAAAAAAAAAAGCAGACGTGAGGAACATAAGACCCGACTACAACCTTTCTTTTGTGTAGTACTGAAGTGTAAACACACTACACACAAAAACTATAGGTATTACGTGAACGTACAGGTCATGTCGTCATTACACAATTACTTTAATACTCACTAATATTATTTCTGTCCGTACCAGTACCTATAAAATCCAAACCTTTACTCATCCTCTGGCCGTACGCATCTTTCACCTCAACATACACCAAGAAGCATTCGTAAACTCCAAACGTGACTACCTACAAATTCCAGTAAAGCCTGCAGCTAGGACATATTTAGAGAAGACTGTGCAAAATTCGTGAAGAATACAGACAACATCACCAGTCAAGCAACTGAAAAAGCACGACGTTCCCAAATTCGACAACTTCTTGAGAAGAGGAACCGTAAACCTTTGCCCGTTGCATTATGTTTTTTTTCCTCGGTAACACACCAAAATAGTTTTTGCCGTTGGTATCCAACAGCACCTGGTTCCTAAGCCCGCAATCATCACAATCACTGACTCAAAGGCGCTGTCTCAACAACTACCCTGTTACCTTTACCTGGATGTGCTGAGGGTCGACAGAAGACGAGGATCAGGACCTGCGCCGGCACTTATTCCACCACATTCGCGCTGTCAGGGTTTGAGGAATGCCAGAACTTCGTCCATCTCCATTCGGTGCAGCCATCCCACGAGATCCACTGCTGTCTGCCCCAGGAAACACTGCCTGCCCTCAAAGACTCCAACAGACTGCGTCCCTAAGCGGGGCATTATTTTAGTCCTTCATCAGATAAGCGCAGCATCAAACCAGAGCAAGGAAAATGCCTTAGTTAACCCTTACAAAGCCTGCAGGGCATCACATGCTTCCCAACCCATCAACCACTCGGGATGTGCGAACCACGCACAGACACGACCTGCAGTACACACGCCTACGCTACTACACTTCCCTCCTCCCCTCTATTTTCTGCTCTAGAAGTACCAAGCTCAATGCCAAGGTAAACATGTGCAAGTAGTAAGGCACCAATTCACTCTAGATCAGCGGCTATTACCTTAGCGCCCAGACAAACGCTCAAATCCCCACGAGTCTCAAAAGTAACAACTCTAACATTTAACGAAACTTACCGGCAAGGGCCAAAGCTGCCACCACCAGCAGCTGCACTAGGAAGGCAATTCTCATACGCGCGTATATCTATCTCCCCTTCTTCTATTGTTTACCTCTGCTACCCGTAAGCATTACTTTCTCGATGCAGCACTTTAAGCCACGTCTTTTCCGCACGGCAACAACAATCGTAAGCAATAGTGCCTCCAGCTGCCTTGCGGGCACTAAACACGACTGCCAGCTTTTCCCCCCTCCAGACATAAGCAGTTATTGACGCTTTCTGCCTCCTGGAACTGCAATGCAATTACTGGGGGCTACGTCTGGTAACCTCTGCCTCCGCCTGATGCTGCTAGTTGCCATGTTCATCAACCCAAAGAACAACAGGGCAGTGCTGCGCCCCCATTCAGGACAGTGGCCTTCAAGGGAGACACGTGGAAATACAGCTGCAGCCTCCTTGCAGACAGAGAAGCAACAAGTACTTTGTTCCCGGGTCTCAGAGTAATTCTAGAGCTAAACTGACCGTCTTCAGGTTTATACTCAGATAATACATGCCAAGACCCACCACGGACCATGGGGAACTAACCTTTGTACGTCACGGGGGATGGCAGGGCAAGAGAGGAGCAGCTGGGGAGCTCGCACCCACACCCTAACACTCACCATGGGAATAAGGGTTGTCACACCTAAAAAAAGCACAGCTGTGCTGAAGTTAGCTCATACTCACACAACTGCCTTTCAGTGTCCCACACAAAGCTGCAGAGGCCAAGCGTTTCTCCAGAAGTAACGTGCTCAGGGCATCAGGTTTTCTTAGTGCGCCCTTTCATGGCATGACCTTTAAAAAGCACCAATAAAACATAAGTTCAGGTTCAAAAGGAGCTTTAAGATCATCAAGTCCAACCGTTAACCGAGCACTGCCAAGGCCACCACTTAAACCACGTCCCCAAGCACCGCATCTACAGGTCTTTTAAATACCCCAGGGATGGCGACTCCCCCACCTCTCTGGGCAGCCTCTTCCAATGCCTGACCGCTCTTGCGGTAAAGACGTTTCTCCTATTATCCAATCGAAACCTCCCCTGGCACAACTTGAGGCCATTTCCTCTCGTCCTATTGCTTGTAACCTGGGAAAGAGGGCTACCCCCCCCTCACTACAGCCCCCTTTTGGGCAGCTGCACAGAGCGATAAGGTCTCTCTTCCTCAGCCTCCTCTTCTCCAGGCTAAGCCCCCCCAGCTCCCTCAGCCACTCCCCAGCACGCTTGCTCTCCAGACCCTTCCCCAGCTCCGTTGCCCTTCTCTGGACACGCTCCAGCACCTCAAGCGCCTTCTCCGCCGGGCACGTTCCAGCCGCTCTGCCCCAAGCCTGGAGCCTTGCCTGGGGTTGGTGTGACCCAAGGGCAGGACCGGGCACTTGCCCTTGTTAAACCTCGTCCAGTTGGCCTCGGCCCGTCGATCCAGCCTGTCCAGGTCCCTCTGCAGAGCCTTCCTGCCCTCGAGCAGATGCCAGCCGGGTGGGTCAGGGCCAGCTCGGAGGGTTTCCAGCCCGGGAGCATTTCGGGCAACGCCGCAGCAGCACGTGCCTGCTCGGAGACGGATCTTCCTCCGCCTGCCCGGACCGCGGGCACGTTCCCGCCCTCCTTCCCGGCCTGCCCGAGCCCTCCCGACGGAGCGAAGGAAAACCCCCGATGAGCCCGAGGCGAACCCCAGCTCGCCGCTGACCAGGGGTCCCCCGGCGCCCGGCCCGACCCAGGCGGGCTCGGCCGCACTGCCCGACCCGGGCCCACCGCAGCGCAGCGCAGGGCGCGGAGCGGCCGAGCCGGAGCCCCCGCGCCGGAGCCCCCGCGCCGCCCCAGGGCTCCGGCCGGGCCGGGCCGGGCCGGGCCGGGCCCCTCCCCGCCGCGCCGCGCCGCGCCGCGCGCAGCACCGACCTCGGCCGCCGCCCGCGCCGGAAGGGCGGAGCGCCCGGCAGGGCCCCGCTAGGGCTGCCGGTGGCGTTCGCCTGACCCGCGCCGGCGCGCTCGGGCGGGACCCGGCGGGCGGGACTCGGCGGCCCGCTGCGCGGAAGGACCCCGCCCGGAAGCGGGCGCGCCGCAGCGGGCGCCGCGGCTCTGGGGAGGGGCTCAGCCCAGGGAAGGGGGGCGACGGCGCTGCCCTCGGAAATGAGCCCTTTCCTTCCTAAGTAACGCTCTTACTTCGACTGCGCCGTTAGCGGTATCCTGAAGAAGACGGAATTTGGGGAATTTTCCGTAAGCCCTAAGAGTGAACTCCGTGAGCCCGGCACACAGACTTTGGCGGCCGGAGTCGGGAACTGAGAGACAGGGAAGCCCTTGTTCTACGACTCTAGCCTTGAGGAGAGCTGAGACACTGATGGAGCAAACGTCCCGGCGCAGAAGCCGCTGAGAACGGGGCGATAAAGTGTATAGTCAAGGAGAACAACTGATTGGGATGCTGACAAGAACTAAAGCAAAGTGCCCTGTACGGGAGCTACCCTCGATATAGCAGTAAAAATCAGGCCCATACGCCGGCAACCGCCCCCTGTCTCTAGTAAGCAAGCCCCTTACTCCCTGAGCACGCGCGGTGAATTAAAAGCGAGCTGTACCTTTACATCGAGGCGAGAAAGCAATGAACCAATTATTAGTTGAGGCGTGTGAATATTAGCTGTGACTGACACATTTAACTGTACAAATGCCTTGCAGTTCCTCGGGGTGGGGTGCAGCTTTGTGGGTTACCACCTAGCACCCATCTTTGCACAAAAATTCATCAAATAAAACGACTCCGCCCTGTGTGGAGTTTGGTGTTCTGCACGCCAGGCGGACGAACCCGCCTTTCGGGGTAACGTTAGTTACCAACGCTGGGCTCTGGCAGATGCCATCCGTGCCGGGCGGGAATGCCTTTCTGAGACTCTGAATGAACAAATATGCGTAACGCTGGCTGGCACCGAGCAATGGAAAACAATGCTCTTTTCTGGGCCTGGATTTTGGGTCTGGGGAAGGGGTTGGGGGCATGTTGGGGAGCTTTGGTGTCTTTTTCAATACAGCAAATACTTGTCCAGCATGTCACAGTATTAATCTTCCCGCAGGTAAATAAGACGGCGGTTTACAGCCACGAAGCACTCTCTGAGCCATGTAGACGTCACACCTGGTGACAGGATTTGTACCGTCCAGCACTATATTCGGAGGGTGGGTGACGGGGTCTGTAGTGAAGCAGGGGCGTTTTGGTGTGTAGCTGTACATAATTTCACAGAGGGTTCAGTTGGGAAGGGACTTCTGGAGGTCACCCAGTGCATGCCCCCTGCTCAAGCAGGGCCACCCAGAGCCCACGTCCCAGGCCCATGTCCAGTTGGGTTTTGACTGTCTCCAAGGATGGAGACTCCACAACCTCTCTGGGCAGCCTGTGCCAGTGTTTGACCCACCCTCAGAGTAAAGAATAAAAAACCCAAAACAAACCAGAAAGTATGTTTTCTTGTGTTCGGGTGGGATTTCGTGTGTTTTCATTTGTGCCCATTGCCTCTTGGCCTGTCGGTGGGCACCACTGCAGAGTGCGTGGCTCCCTCTGCTTCCATACCAGGAGTTCCTGTTCATGCACGTTGATGAGATCCCCCTGAGCCTTCAACAGGCTGAACAGTCCCCGCTCTCTCAGCCTCACGCTCCAGACCCTTCATCATCGCCGTGGCCCACCCTTGGACCGTCTCCAGTATGTCCGTGTCCTGGACACGGGGATCACAGCACTGGACGCTGCGCTCCAGGCGCAGCCTCACCAGCGCTGAGCGACTTCCCCAAGAAGTCCGGGAAAGCGCACCCTGCCAGCACTGAAAGAAGGGCCTGTCCAAGTTAAAAAACAAAATCTCACAAAAATCCCTCCTTCTCAGCTGTTCTTGCCGCAAATCTGGTTAAGTGTGTATACGCTGATGGGTTTAAATGTACTGGATTTGAAATAAACAGGATGCTTTAAGTCATTCTTAAGGAAAGGCTACACAGTTTCACTTGAATCATCCTCACTGAACCGTCACTTGCTTAGGAAGCGTGGCCGTGAAAGAGGCCACGCGCTTGGGGCCGACATTCTGTTACTGCTGGGTAGTATCTAAATCCTTAAGACCGACGCGGGCGCAGGCAACCGCAGCGCAGGCCTTGGCGTTGCTGCGCTGGAAGGGCTGTTCAGCTGCCGGGGGCTGTAGCACAGCGAGAACCGCAGTACAGCTGTAACGTACGACAGACACTGCACAACTTACCTGAGATAAAATTTAAATGATGCGGCGAGCAAAGTGAAGAAAAGCAACTGCACCTCGCTGCTTATAAACAGCTTTTTACCAGAACGCAGCAGTGCCCGTCAGAAATAGCATTTTGCTCAGCTAATTTTACCGCAAAAAAACCTTGTGTTGTGAGGTTCTCGTTTCTTGCCCCTGATTGTATTTGGGCTTTTGGGGTAATACCCAAGTTCAGAACAGCGTCTTTATAGAGGAAGATAAGGCAGCTTCCTACAGGTTCTTTCACATGGGGTCAGTTAAAACGGAAACATGTATAGAACGGAATGATCACGTTTCTTTCCTCTCACTATAATAAAATCACGTACCTGTATTTCTCAGGAGCTGTACTTTACATTCATCCGTAAAGAAGCAGCCTTCCCTAAGGTGCAAGAAGACAAGTATCTGCGTCATCAATGCTACAGGTTTCTTTGAGGCGCAGAGATAAACGCCCCGAATGAAAATTTCTGTCTGCTGGACCCAGGTGATTAAGACGGTTAAGCCACAGAGAAGAAGCCCTGTTATGCTGAGCCATGTGAGAACACAAACTACTTTCTGTCCGTACTGACTCATGGGCGTGTGCAAAATATCGGTGATCTGCAAGTAGTAATCCAGGCACCTTCGGCGAGAAAGAACACCTATCCGTGTTGTAATCTAGGAGAATGTTTCTGAAAGGTCTAGAAGCCAGTATCTAGTGGCTTTCAATTTTTTAAAAAGATGCAGGTTTCTCAAGGCCACACAACCACAGCGTTAGCATATTTGTTTTAGCAAGCGGTGGCCCTGTAGGTCACCGTGTGCTGTGACAAGGTGGTCCTGAGGAGACAGAATTGCTTTTTTAAATTTCCCTGAGATTTGTTTATTTGATATCCACCCAAACCCCAGTGTTAGAACAGTGGGACAAATCTGTATCGTCATAAACAATACAGAAACACCTAAAATCCAATTCCTTGTTGCATGCTGAATGCCTTCGCAGACAAAAAAAAAAAAAAAAAAGGAAAAAAAAAGTCTGACTTATGTTCCCTTTTTCGATCACATCAATTTTACAGGGAAGGTGTTTGCCTCTTCTCCCACCAAAAGCCAAAGATTTGAGCGAAAGGGAGTGAGTGGGGAAAGAGCACAACCAACCTCTTTGGAATTCAGAAATGTTTAGAAAACACCAAGTTTGTCAGTGAGAAGGGATGAAGTAAGAGAATGGCCGGGGAGTGCAGAAGTCGTGTTCTATCGTGTATGGAATAAAAACATTTGGAAGGAAAATGGTTTTCTCCACGTCTTTGTAACTGTGTTGAGAAGCGCACAAAAATCCTCTTCCGTGAGAGCACAGGGCGCCACAGCAGCCCCATGCGTGCTTGATACATTTCATTAAGCCTTCTGTTTGCCAACATCCTCACGAGATATGATCATCCTTTGAGTCTGAGCAGGCCCCTTGTAAATCCAAACAGAAGAATTGCAAGAATGTTCGCTGATCATTTTTTACAATATTTTAACCAGATCTTTCTACACTTGCTGTCGTGGTTTAGCCGGCAACTCAGCCCCACGCAGTCGCTCGCTCACTCCCCCACCGGTGGGATGGGGGAGAGAATCAGAAGGGTAACGCTCGTGGGTTGAGATAAGAACAGTTTAATAATTGAAATAAAACCAACAACAACAACAAAGCAATGGAAAGGAAAACAACGAGAGGCGCGAAACCCGGGGGGGTGGGGGGACGAACCACCGAAACAAACCACAGGCGACGCAGCCGCTCGCCGCTCGCTGCCCGCCGACCCGACGCCGCGCCTCCCCGAGCCGCAGCTGCCCCCCCCCCCTTAATATACTGGTCATGGTGTCACATGGTATGGAATGAACATGCCATTGGCCAGTCGGGGTCAGCTGCCCCGGGCGTGGCCCCGCCCCGCCCAGCCTCCCGCCGACGCGGCAGAGCGCGGGAAGCTGGAAAGGTCCCCGACCACCACAGGCACCGCAGTGAAGAGAATTAACCCCTTCTCAGCCAGAACCAGCACAGAAGCAAACACGGTTTCGGTATTGCCACCTTCCATTCGTGTACTGTTCCTGGATTCAGCCTTCGCTTAGAAAAAGGACTTGTGACCTAAATGGCAAAGCATTTCCCTCTCCTAACTGGCTTTCCAATCCATTACTTCCTCACAGAGATGCTGTCTGCATCTTCCGTAGACTGCGTTTGGTCTGGTGCCTCAAAGGATGGTAAGAAAAGCCGTATTCAGGACAGAAGTCCATACATTTCGGTGCCCTCTCTCACAGCAGCCGGGAGCAGATGCTCACATAAATTTAAGGAGCGAGGTCACGTTTCAGCATAGCTGTCTCTCTCTGTCAGCCGGCTGTACTGCCCACCTCAGTCAGTGACTCAGCCCTCGTTATAAGGCAACTGCAGTTATGCAGGTCTTATAACTAATTCATTAATTTTCCTAATTTCTACACTCAGATAAGAAAGAACAAAAGAAGGAAAGAAGGTAAGGGAGGGAGGAAACGAGGATGGGAGCAAGGGGGAGACGAAGGAGAAGAGAGAAAGAGACAAAAAAGAGAGAAACCCTCATCGTTGGTAAGCCCTCTTAGTCAGGAACACAAAATCTTGAGAGCGGATTATGCAACTAAATGGCTGAAATTCCACCTGTAATGGCCTTCTGCTAAGCTTTGTCTCTCCTAAGTCGTCAGCCTTTAAGTTCTCTACTTGCATTGCAGTACCGCAAAGTCCTCGTAGAGTTAACAATAGCCAGCACCCTTTCTACCTTAATAATATGCTGCTTTTAATTCCCCACAGCCACCTTTTTTCCCTAGCCTCCACTCCACACACCCTCACTCTTCACCATTGGTGATCCGGAGGAAACTGCTGCTGCTTCTGGAGTGATTTAGCAACCCTTGACACAGGAAGTCGGGTCTTTGCCCTTGCAATTGACTCTCCAGCCATACCTGGAAAGGCAATACGTGATGTCACTTCAGGAGTTAGAGAATGATTGAAATGGTTATAAAACCAAACTTGGTTAGTCTTTGAGAGCCCTGCGTGAAGAAAGCTGGGCACGAAAGAGATGGATCAATGACAATTCTGATGAGCTCGGTCTAGGGAGCTGTGGGAAGGGGAAGGAAACAAAGGGAGAGCTATGGGAGGGGAGGGGAATTTAGGGAGTTGGAGCAGGTGCTGGGAGCCAGGACTCCTCAGTTCTCCTTTCAGCTCTAGGACTGTGGTAAACTTTGCCAGATACAGTTCCTTACCCATTGTTCCCCACCTCTGTCAATAAGGATGTGGGCCAAAAGGCAAAGAGAGTTCCTAGAGGATGCCAGTACCTATTTCACCAGCCCTGCAAGGCCGGGGCACGTGCATGCCACAGACAATCCGGCAAACCCCAGCTCAATAGTCCAAAGGTCAGAAGTCAGGGACAGAGTTGCTGCAGGAAAGAAATTTAGCAATAGCATGGAGATTGTGCTTATGGTTGCCATAGGACTTGAGCTGGGATTTGCGTATGAGTAAAGGCTGTAAAAAACCCAAGAGCCACATTTACAGTAACATACAAGACTGAGTTTATAATTAAAAGAGAGTTACCTATGGGCGTTGTGAATGGAGTTTTTTAGATGACTTAAAGAATCACCGTCAAAGGTATTAGCAAAATTGGTTTTAAGAAGATATTGTGAAAGTGCGACTTCACAAAGTTCGATGGCAAGTTCACTCTATTAATTACTGCATGGAAGAAACATATAAAGGAAACATGAGTTACACTGGAGTTAAAATGATTCACAGAGAGACCATGGATGCAAAAGGGCAAGGAAGACCCTCCCATTGAGTCATGAGGTTCAGAGCAGAACCCCTTGCTGGCTAAACTCCTGATGGAGCTTAGGTGTGGCCTAGGTCCAACCTTAGTCTCAGACTTGGACAACGTTTTATGTCTAAGGGATTGTACATGCAAAGTTTACGTAACGTTTCATTAGCATCAATTCAACACACAATCAAAGTTACCAGGACAAAATCAAAGTCATCATACTACAAGGTTTTGTGTGATATCAGCTGCTTTCCAAATCTCTGCCCTTGGTGAAAGGTCTCTCTGCCTTGAGCGGCAACCCTGAGAGGTGTCCCAGCTCAAGGGGAGATCACCACCACACATCCACGCTGCCTAACCAGGAGAGCTCAAAGGTGGCTCACTTAGGCTGTCATATTTATGGGATAAAGTGGTTGGCTCGTAGCCAAATCGCGTGCGATGGACAAGGTATGCGTGAGACTCCTTGTACCCACAGCTTTCTTCCTGATAAATGATAAATGATCCTTAGGCAAGGCACCTGCTCTTGATGTGTCAATCACGTGATGGGTGTTCCAAGCTCATATGCACTGATGCCCTACGGTGGCAGTCTGCTGCTTCGTGGGTTTTTAGAGAACAGATTGAAACTAGAGGAGTTCGTGGGCCCGGCTACGGCTCAGGCCTTTACCTTCTCCGCAGCCTGCACCAAACCACCACTGTTGCATTAATAGTAGGAGTCTGAGGAGTGGCAAGGTTCAGACAGGACCCCCTTGCTTTCTAAAATCCTCCTCCGAGAGGAGTCTAGGTGCGGCTAGGTCCAGTCTTAGTCTCAGACGGTTTATTTTCTAAGGGTTGTAGAAGCAACCACTCATCAGAGTATTTGTTGTCAGTAACTAATCTGGCAGATGCCCGGCCTGCTCACGTTCAGTGAGAACCATCACGGCTAGATCAATGAATAGTGCGATTTATTAAAGCGACAGATACACAGGTTCTTTGGGTCACCGGTGATAAGATTGCTGGTTACAAGACGCACATAAATACCGAGGATATGAGTACACTGCTGGGCTACAAGTATGCTAAACAAATATGAAGCAACTCTACTATGAAGCAAAGCAACTCTAATACGTTAGAGATTTAAAGTGACTCTGTAGAGGTTTCCAATGTTACCCAAAGGCATCCCACCGCGGGGTAAGAGAAGCTCAGCCCATCGACTGGTCCCAGAAGTCAGAGTGGTACGCGATGGTATCTTCCCTGACACCCTCTTTCTCTTCACAAATTTCATACTATTCTTTATCTTTCAGGTGGAGCTTGAGTGACTCTAGTCATACATCCCTTTATTATGGCTGGCGTAAAATTTCCTCGCTTTGCTTTTAAAGATGTAGGCTAGAAAAATTCAAAGCGCGTGCCCAGTGAGGGGTGGCCGCACCTTAGAGGCGGGTAACTTTTGGGATGGAGGTGTGTTTTGGTATTAGAATGATATTATAGTGAGCAAAGTTCACCAAAAGGACAGCATTTAGTCAAAAGCATGACGGACCGTTGGCCCAGGGTCGCAAATGTGCAGCGTACCAGCTCCATGGTACCTGGAGTTCCCGTTTATCACAGAGCCCGGCCGCGATGCCCCCACACCGCTCCACCTTCCGGACAACTCCTCTCAGAGTCAGTACGCCAAGTTCTCCTGGCATTGCTGACATCTAAGGTTACCAGGGAACTTTCATGGAACGGCTTCCTCGCATGTCAGCTGCATTTCACCCTGAAAGCTTCTTCAGCGCTGTACCTTTTCTAAAAACATAAGCTCAGCGTCTAAGTCACCTCCAGCGATTATTCCACACACCACCAGTCTGGTCAAGGGGTCGAGCACATCCGTCACAATGGGTTAGGACCAGCCTTAGGTTGACTCTGTTGATGCAATTCAGAATTTTCCTATGATTTGAGGGTAGGTTTGCTATAGGGGCCATTTCTGGGTAATCGCAAGAAATTAGGCCACCCCAGGCTGCTCTAAATGAGGGTTTGGCTACACATGCATCGATTTTAGGGTACCATAGTTACCAAATCTTGAGCCGGTCACCAGCTCGGTGTTTGAGGTTAGGGATACTTCATGGATCAAAGGCTGTAGTTACCTCGTATGGATGTTGTAGTTTAACACCAGTAGGCTGCTAAGTTGCTTGATCTCTCTGCCCTGGAGGGATGGGGAAGAGGCTTGGAAGAGTAAGAGTGAGAAAACTTGTGCGTTGAGATAAAGACAGCATAACAGGTAAGGCAAAAGCTGTGCTCACAGGCAAAGCAAAACAAGGAATTAATACACTACTTCCCCTTAGCCACTTCCAGGAAAGCAGGGCTCCCAAGGCCTGGCCCTGGGAGCCCCGAAGAGCTGGCCCAAGGCTTATTGCTCGCCCCACAACCCGCCCTGCAGTCTGCCCGGCTGCCATGGCGTGACCGAAATCGGGAATAAAACTCCGTAACACCAATGTAGTATGAAGAAGCGGGCATTCTTTATTACGGTGCCAGACGCACAGGGGATAATTCCTCCTAGCGTGCATACCGCAAGGCGTGATAGACAAAGCTTAGATTGCTCGGTTATATACATATGCATTAGCTTTCCTGGAACTAATTCTAACACTTGCTTCCTAATTACCCGTGCGTTTTAAGTCCCTCAGAAGCCCCTCAAGAGGTATCGGGTGGTCCCTAGTGCTTTGCTGAAGGGGTGTTTTTTCTGTCCTTTCCATGAACTCTGAGTCCTTCTTCCACATATGGTCGTGAGTTGGCCCATCAAGTAATCTTGTCACAGTGTGTGGCAAGGTGTGTCGGTTTCACCGGGTGTTGTGACTCTTATCTAGATGGAGATGTCCATAGTTCCTTCTGTCTTGGTTTCGACTGGCGCCAGCTGCTAGGTCGTTTGCATCCCCGTCATGCTCGCAGAGATTACGTCCTTGAGTGCATTCTTGCCTAGAGGCCCCTCACAATATCAACCTCTGATATTCAGTTCACAATAACCTTTGTGCCTGACTGCTCAGGTGCCGATTCAGATCGGTGGTGGCAAGAATGATCCTCCAGCCTTCCTGCCTGTGCATCCTGAGCGTGAACCCTCTCTGCTTCTTCCCCAGCCTCAGCCACAACAGCCTCTGCTCCTCATCTCTCAACAACATATTCAAGACCACCTGTATCTCCTTCCACTCTGGGTCATGATTCTCCACAACAGTTTCCAATACCTTCGCCACCTTTGCCGCATCTTCCCCATACATTAGAGCCATCTCCTTCCAAGCCCATCAGCCTGCTACTGAGAAGGGTACTTCAACCCGCACCCACCCTCCTGTCGGACCCACGGCCTGCCTTAAGGGTGCTTGTAGCACTGCCCCCCGTCTCCTAGTTCTTCCTGCTACAGCACTGAAATTCCAGCCCCCCTTCACTTTCTATTACTAGCGATAGAACGAGGGGAGATGGCTTCACGCTGCATCAGGGGAGGTTTAGATCGGATATTAGGAACTACTTCTTTACTGCAAGAGCGGTCAGGCATTGGAACAGGCTGCTCAGAGAGGTGGTGGAGTCACCATCCCTGGAGGTATTTAAAAGACGTGCAGATGTGGCCCTTCAGGGCATGGTTTAGGAGACATGGTGGTGTTGGGTCGGAGCTTGGACTTAATGATCCTAGAGGTCTTTTCCAACCTTAGTGATTCTGTGATTCAGCACCACCATTTACACCCCCATATCCACTTGTCCAACTTCCCTGTTTCCACACTGATCGTTACCTCCCTGTAGACTTCCCTGTCCCGGAGCCACTAATCATCCCACATCATCTTCCTCTTCCACCAGCTCCTTGTATTTTACACCTCCTTTTACCAGTACTACATGCAGAACAACATCATGTGGGTGGTTTGTCCCAACATTGTTCTAAGGCCAAAACATTTGCATCCTTAGTAATCGATCCGCGATCTTTTCCCCTTTTCCAACCGCTGCTCTGCAACGTGAAAAACAAACCCACGTATGGGATCTCATCCCATTTTCCTTCTCTTTTGCAAAACATCATCGACTGCACTATGGTATTATTGCATTATAATATATATTATTTTAATATAGTAGTATTATAGTATTATATTTCAAAGTACAGATCGGCGACCAATGATTACAATATTCAGTTAACTGCTTCCTTGTGAGGGGATCGAACCCACCCCCACCCCCCTTCCAATGCTTCAGTCAACGCCCTAGAGGTGACTTCTTTAAGACCTTGCCTTTAGACGATTCCCCACCCATATTAAATGTGACTTCCAAAACAACTATCTGATCCGAACATGCAAAAATAAATCCATATTCTGATAACCACGCCAAAATTCAGAGACCAGTCAAGACAAGTAGCCAAACTGGGGACTCAAACCCCATTCAGTGGGACTCTAACCCGCTTGGTCAACTTCGGGGACTCGAAGCCCTTTCCAAACCAGGCAGGGGACTCGGACCCCCCCAACAAGAAAACATCCTTGGCAAAGTTCTTCTTCTCTTAATAACTGACCAAAACAACTATTACAAGCACCGGTACTTAAAACCAAATTATAACTACAATTTCCAATTAAACAACCTTTCCCCTCCTGCGCGGGCAGCCCTTTGGCTGGTACGTGAGGCATTCACGCCAGCAAGCGCCTCATTCCTTGACCTCTCGCCGGGCCTCGAACCCAGCGGCGGGACTCGAACCCGGGGCCCTGCCTGGCGCTCCGGGCGCGCCCGTAGCAACGTGCTCGTCCGTCGGCACGCGGCCGCAGCGGGGCGGGGCCAGAGAAGGGGCGCTGCGGTGGTTGGCGGGGGGCCCTGCCTGTCCCCGCCTGGCGGGCGCCATTGGCTGAGAAGCCGGGAAGAGGGTGGGCGGGCGCCTGGGGGAGCTCCTGCAGAGCCCGCGCGGGCCGGCGGGCGGGGCCAGTCGCCCTCTTGTGAACTGAAGCCGGGCCCTTCGGCCTGCCCTGGGCTGGGGCCACTTGCGGAGCCCCCAGGGGCGGCGGGAGGAGCGCTGACAGGCTGGGCCTCCCCTCTCTAGCTTCAGTCTTGGGAATGCTTCCTATCTTCCTCGTTTTTAAGAAAAAAATGGCATAGAAGTTGTAACATTTTCCACACGCTCCCGAATTCCCCTCCCGCAGTGTGGAACGTCTTGAGCACCCCACTTTGGAGACAAATCTTCTACAGTTCTACAGCCATCTCAATTGCCACATCTTTTAGATTTATTTGTTCTTCCTCCCCTTCTTCTTCTTTCTCATGTTTGACTTTTTTTTTCTCTCTGGTTTCACCTGGGGCTTTCCGGTTGCGCCATCTTCCCATGAACCTGCACTCGATAAATGCAGGTGTACGCTGGGTTTCCCCAGTTGCTCTTCACAAGAAGTTTGATAGACGGAAAGGCTCTGGGAAGCGGCGCGTTCTGTGAAGAAGAGTGGGAAAAGGAAACGGGGGTGTTAAGAGCGGCAGTGCAATCACCCCGTCTTTGCATGCCGGCCCGGCTGGGGCTCGGTCTCCCTTCCCTCTGCCCCTTCCCGCTGCTGCTTGCTCTGTGCTGACAGGGAGGCCGGGGAGGCGCTCCTGCGCGTGGGGCACCTGGTGTGCAACCCCGCCGAGCTCCCGCTGCCTGCTGTGCCTGCTCTCCCCCTGGCAGGCGTGAGAGCGCCGCGGGAGAAGGGGCGAGCTATGGTGGGAGGAGAGGACACTGTCCAGCCTGCCAGCAGGCCGCAGCATGGAGCGACGGTGCTGCCCGCTGCCTCTCGCCACCAGGCCGCCCTGTTTCTCCACGGCACAAAGACGCTGCTTGCGTGGAGTGGGCGCTTGCGCGGCTGCCTCTGCTGAAGGCACCGGGCGCAGCCAGGGATCTCTCGGGACTCGTGCTCCTACGGGCCTGACCCTGCCCTTGCTACCCTCTTGCTACCACCACTGCGTGCTACTCAGCCCTCCCAAGCCCGCAGGTCTCTCTCTCATGACGGTGGCCTGGGCCCCTCTGCCCAGGGAGAAAAGAAAGCATGCGTGCCCTTCCTCCATGGACTTGCAGGCAAACCTGCTGTGCTCCCTGGCATCTCGTCCCCGTGCGTGGAGCGTACCTTCAGAGGGAAGGTCTGAATAGCCTCTTTTGCCACGTTGTACGTGAACGTCCCAAGGAGAGTTTCCTCTTCTCCGTCCGCATCCACTCCCTCAGGGGCAAAGCACAAGGAGAGCCGCTCAGACTCATCCCGACAGAGAGGCAAGGTACGCGCTGGCTCAGCCCTGTTATCCACCCACCCTCTCCTGGGGCTCGAGCAGCAGCCTAGCACCGGGTATGGTGGAGCTCAGTCTCCGCTTTGAGATTTGGTCAAGAACCCAGAGGTGCTTGGCCAGAACAAACCTTAAGAGGGATGAAACCTCTCGAGCCCCTGAAGCGTCCCGCGAGGGCACTGCAGTGCTCGCGAGAGATCAGGACACAAACCCCAGAAGATGCACAAAAGCAAGCAGGGCCCTGTCCTGGCTTTGCCCCAGGGCCAGATGCCCGCCAGAAGGGCCCAGCAGAGACTTACAAAGACAACGACGTCTCTGGGGGCACTGATGACGGTCCCAGATGGAGACACGTCTTTGGAGATGTGCTGCACAGTGACGGCAGTCAGATGGACTCGTGCTGGCAACCTGATGACCACCTGGCCCTGATGCCCTTGGAAAGGCCAGCAGTTTCCTGGGGAAACATCCGCCTGCAACCAGAACGCGACAGCAATGAAGTGTGAGAGAGCACTGGGGCCAACACCACTGCCCATGTAGCTCGAAGCATAGGCGCCAGCATGTCTGTGGGGCCTATTTCAGCTTGAAAATGAGGTGCCTGTGAGGAACTGGACAGAAGTAGGAGGCCCCCTGCCCTGCCTGACAAAGGGGGTCTCAGTATTAGGGAGCAGAGGAGAAGAGTGGTTACGAAAGCATCCTAGTCAGGCCCGCGCAGAAACACGTCCCTGCCCAGCGGCTCTGCAGGGCACCCGCCACCTTCCGCCCACAAAAAGGCACAGTTAGGGGTGAGTGTGGAACCAGGGTCGCCAGGGAGGAAGGCTTTCACCCAGTTGTGGCAGAGGACTGTGGGCAAGATGCAGCAGTTCACCTCTGTTCACCTCCCCAGGGGAACCACGGATCTCTAGCAAGCCCAGCCCTGTGTGAGAGCTTTGGTGTCCGGAACCTGAGCAGCACGGTGGGCTTGACCAGTACCACTGGCCTGAGGGGAGAGCCCCTGAGGTCAGTCCCCAACTTCTCAGGAAGGAAGGACACCTTCCCTGAAGATTTCTGCTACGATACCTGCAAAATAGTCTCAGGAGGCTTGGCAGCGCGGAAGAACCATAAAACCCTGCAGCCCCAATTCTCTTGGCAGTCGTAGGTCTCGGAAGTTCTCTGCCTGTCAATAGTGGCACCTGTAAGGAAGGGAGAGCAGATGACTGCTAGAGGCCGCAGACTAGAAGGGAGCTGGTGCTCAGGAGTATTTGTGACGCCGCCGTCCAGCTCCACGTCTGTCAGTCCTGTCCTCATCACCACGCTGGGGGCGGGGGGGTGCCCAGCTGCACAGAGCAATGACGGCAGCCCCATCCCTGGTGAGTGCTTCTCTCACAGCACCACGAGGAGAAGGTCTGAGGGCTCTGGGAGCCTGCAGGCGCCCACGAGCATGACAGCAGACCAAAGCTGAGAGCTTGGAGCATGAGCAGCAAAGGACGGCCCAGCCATTCCCTTTGCAAATGCAGCGGAGAGGAGCAGAGCCCCTCCATCAGCACAGGAAGATGTGCGGGGGCAGCGCCAGGGGCACCTGTGTGGAGACCAAGGGCTTGACTGGGAGGGAGTCTGAGCGACCCACTCTGCCACAGCCTTGCTCTTGGACCCCGTGAAGGATTTAAGCTGCCCCATTTTGGAGAGCAGCGCCTGGAGCACGGGCTCCTTTGGGGAGTGCTAGAGGCAAGCGCAGGGCAAGGACTGGGCTGCTTGTGTCCATACCAGAGCTTTCCAGGGCCCAGTCAGACATCTCGACGTAGGCACCCAAAGCCTTCTTGGACGCTGCCTGGTTCACTTCCTGAGCTTCCTGGGAACGCCAGAAATCAACACAGAAAAGGACCACATCAGCAGGCAGTGCAGCGTGGCTCCTAGCGCCCGCAGAGGCAAAGGGTCAGTGTCAGGAAGGCAAGGCAAGGCAAGCCTTGTCCACAGAGCTGCAAGACTCTCTGCTGCTGGCGTGAGCCGTGAGGACTAGGAAGATTATCTGTGGCCATGGCCATGGCCATGACCCCAAGGTGTGCTGATGTGGGTCCCCACACCACCGTCCACACCCTCTGTGCTCTCCAAGTCAGGAGGGGGAGAGGCTCAGGCCCTGTAAGCCATGGCTGGCACTGTACGTGTGCCTGGGTCCCACCACCGCCTCAGGAGCCTGCTCAGAGGAGCCAGAGGCACCGGCGCACCTAGGAAAGGCTCTCAGGAGTCCTCTGCTGCCTGAAGCGGCCTCATTTTGCTGGGGCTGGAGAGGGGCCTGTGCAGTGCAGAAGCTCACCCAGCAAGCTGCTGGGGCAAAGGCTGGGTTGCTGCAGTCAGCAGTCTGACCCCACCAAGAACCCTGAAGAAAATGTTCTCAGGGGTTCTGCCCAGCCAAGCCTCCCTCCCCAAAATGCAGGATCACCTTCAAACTGCGGATCTGTGCCCTCAGCCGAGCCACCTCCTCCAGCAGAAAGCGTGTCTTTTGGGTTTCCTCCGCCACCAAAACGGGCAAGTTCCTGCACGACAGGAAAGCCGATCTGGTCAGAGAGCGGCCCATTGCCTCTGGGGAGCGTCTGAGCTCAGCAAGAGGAGAGAGAGACACGTGTGCTTTCCCTGCTTCGCCAGTGCTTCCCTTCCGCACCAGGCTGAGCAAAAGGCAAAGGCAGGAGGGAAGTACGGGAGCCCTGGCTGTTAGGAAAGTGAGTGCAGGTAGCACAAGGTCGGCTGACGCTTCTGCACAGAACCAGTTCCAGCTCAGGAAACCTCTCTTACCACAGCATCTTCAGGTTTGCCGACGACACACGTGTCAGCTCCTGGGAGGGAAAAATGCTCCATTAGAGCATCTGCTACCAGAGTTGCCGGGGCTTCCCAGGAGAGGCTTCCCTAGGAAGGCACAAGCTGCCGCTTCTTTGGGTCAGCCTGCGTGGCAGCAGCACAGCCTGTGATTCCTCCAGCCACTGCCAGCAACGAGTCACTGACCTCTATCAGTCCCTTTGCCTGCGTTGTCCACACCGGCAGCGAGGTCGCGCAGGAAGCACCAGCTGCAATTCACATCACCGAGAGACGGTTATTTTAGTGGAGTTGCTAGCCATCCCCCTGCAGCTGCGTTGTCGCCTGCCTGGTGCCCTGGGGCTGGGCAGCAGGTGAGCTGAGGAGGTGGGGAACGTGGGGTGCAGAGAGAGGACGCGCCTCTGACCGGGAGCCATCAGCCCAGGCTTGAGGGGACTGCGTAGCCGTGGCCTTCAGGTGTGCTCGGGGCCCCAGAGCTACTCCCCATTTCCCCTCACTGCTTCGGTGAGCACCGAGGCTGGGCTGCATGGGCTAGGAGAGGTACCTCTCCATGGGTCCCCCTGCACGGCCCCTCCCGTCTGGGAATCCCCAGCTCAGGCTTGGAAAGAGCTACGCCCTTCTCTCGCAGACTTGCAGACTAAGCAAGCCATTTGGCCCAGTGGCCAGAGCAGCAGCACGGCTGGGAGGCTACCAGTCTTACCGGTAGTCCAAACGCCAGTGCCAGTCAAGGACCTCCTCAGGACGCACCCGCACCACGGGCGTTTCACACATACTGGCCCAAAAGGAAAGCTGGCATCCAGCACAGCCAGGCTGTGTTTGCTCATGAAAACTCACCCAGAGCCACTGGGAGCCACAGGAAGAAGACTTTCAGGAACCTCTTGCTCTGCGGGCCCATCTTTTGCCTAGAAGAGAGTCCTTTGGGTGTCAGTACTGCAAGTCTTGGGCAAACCCCCTCACCCGTGGATTTCCCTCCTCAGGCCCTAAAGCCATTGCTTTGCACGCCTTTCCACACCATTCAACGCTGCAGGCAGATCTTCCCCAAACGAAGGGCTCCAGGAGCACCTTCCGAAAGGGAATGAAAATCATGCAGGGAAGTAGAGGGGTTGAGCAAATGAGGACTGCTTTTCAGTAGTCCTTCTGGTGTGGACCTTGCTCTCTCTCTTTGGCTGAGAGAGCAGGCCTGTTCTCACTTGCAGTCACACAGATTGCTCTTAGGGGTGTTTCTCCGCACAGCTGGGAAGCGCAGGGGCCTTGTCTGGCTTTCCTTCCAGACCTGTGTGGTCTCTTGCCAGAGCTGGGGAAGACCCTTGCCCTGCGGAGGCTTGGCTGTGCTCCTGAGCTTCTGGCTACACGGCAGTTTGTCCTACTACATCTCCGGGAGGGTTCTGGGGCTCCGGCAAACGCCTGGGAGTGGGGCTGCCAAGGGGCTTTGCTCTTGGCTCTCCCCGAGAACGGGCACCGCACAAACTTTGGTGCACGAGCAGGAGCCCCGCGCTGCTGGGTGGGGAACACCCTCTGCTCTCCCCCTTGCTTGGGGGAAGGGACATTCCCCTTCTCCCCCCGCCCCCCACCACAGCAGAAACAGGTAGTACGTACCTGGCAAAGATGCGCGTGCTCAGCAGATGTCTCCACAGGGAGACAAGGGCACCTGCCGGATGCCAAGCCAGGCTGAGGACCGCCCCTGGGCAAAAAAGCAAGAGAAAAGTTAGGCCTGTCTCTTGAGGTCTCTTCTCTAGGATGCCCAGCCACACGTGTTTGAGCTCCCTGCGGGAAGGCGGGCACCCAGTCCTACGCACTCCCTCCCTCCCTGGGGCAGCCTGCACTTCTCCTGCCTCTCGTGACATTTGGCCAGAGCTCTGGCACAGCGCAGCTCTCCAAGTTCACCCCAGGGGACTTCACAGCAAGCAGCAGTGCTGAGCTTACTTGCAATTCCTGTGGCCTTGTTGCGCCACTTGGCAGGCCCTTGCGTGGCAGAGCAGGGAGCTGAGGTAGAAGGGACCATCACCAGCTCCACCTCCATGCATAGGTTCCTGTGGGAGGAAAAAGACAAATGCCGGTTGCCCACCATCCCCACGCCACGGGAGCCGAGGCGGGCAGGAGCAGCCTGAGCAGAGGCCCTTGACAGAGGACGGGCTGTCCCAGCAGCAGCGAGAGAGGGCAGCACAGCCGGGCTACTTCCAGGCCCTCGTCCCTCTCCTTTCCCCATCCTTTGCTTTACAGGCCTGCAGTGGGAGAAGAGGAAGCAAGCTGGCTGCAGCAGTCCCCCGCCTCGGGACGCCCACCCGGCAGCACAGCCCTATTCTGAGCCCGTCACTCTCTGCTCCCTGGCACCAACTGCCCCTTCGCAGACACCTCTCGGTGACTGTCTGGGGAGAGGGCACAGGCTGCTGTCCCCCATCGTGGGCCACCCACCTCCTCCCTGGTCACTGGCGTTCTCCCGACCCCTCTCCTCCCCGCACAGCTGCCCCACCACAGCCAGGCAGGTCCCTGCCTCAGCATCCCAAGGGCGGGGGCAGTGTCAGGTCCCAGGGGCTGGCCTCCCTGTGCAGCAACATCTGCCTGTGCATCAGGGTGGGCTCTGACCCCTGCAGCACAAGGCTACCCCCTCCCCAAAGGCCCCTGCTGCACACTGGCTTCTGACGCCACTGACTACATTGGGCCACGGCCCTGCTACCCCCCCAACCTGACGCCCCAGGCAGGAGCAGCCCACTTCGTACCCGCTGGCCTGGCAGCAGCTCGGCCCCGCTGCCTCCCCTGCCAGCTCTTGTCTGGCATTAATCCCAACGGAGCCTTTGGAGGCCCCTTGGTGTCTTCCCTGGGGGGCCTTTCTCCTCGCCATCTCTGGGCCAAGGCAGGCTCCCCGCTCAGCTCTTCCCCCTCAGCCCCAGCAAGCGTGGCCTGCCCAGGCAAAACCAGCTCCAGTAGCAGCCACGTGCCTGCCGCCTCTCAGCAGGAGCGCACCTGCCCGGGCAACAGCCACACGCATCTGTGGGCTCCTGCCCCACGCGCCACAGGGCTGTGCGGGTGGCCAGCTCTGAGCTCACAGTGGTGGCTCTGACGTCACACTGGGGCTCCCCAGGGCTGAGCCGGGAGGGGCAGAGCGGCTGCTGCCGTCCCAGGCGCTGGGAGCCCGTGCCTGTGGGCGCGCTGAACCCTGCCACGCTCCCGTGCCAGGCGGCTGCCTGGCCTGGCCTGCCGGGCAGGGTTCCATCTCTCCTGGGCACCCCCGGGAAACCAGAAAGGGTGCTGGAAAGGGGGCTTTGCTCTTGCCCCACGAGATAGCCGCTTCCAGCAGCGGTTCTCCTCTCGGAACCCTTTCGCGGGCCAAGAAGAAAAAGGGCCAGTAGACCGGAATGTGCTGTCAGGCGCCCAGCGGTACATCTGGTTAGCAAGGACTGTTTGTTTTCTTGCCCCTGCTGGTTCTGCCTGGGACATCCCAAATCCAACAAAAGTGGGACAAGGCTGCTGATGACCTTGTCAGCTCCACAGCCACTGCCAGGATGGCTAGCCCTGCTTTCAGCCTGGGCAGCTCTTCCTTCTTTACCATGGTAAAGGCCTGTGGCAGTGACCTGCTCCCAGCACAGACCAGTCCCTCAGCAGGCCCCGTGCTCCACCAGACTCACTCTGGCCAGCCCTCGAAGGTGGAGACAGTGAAAAGCGACATCATGGCTGAGAAGACGTTGTCGAAGTGGAAGTTGCTGTGCAACCAGACACGCTTCTGTAGCTCAGTCTGTGTGGGGTCCCCATCCACGTAGCTGATGAAATAACCCCTGCGGCAGAAGCGATGCAGTGGTCACCAGGCAGGGCCACCGTCAGCCCACCCGCTGCAGCACTGGCCCAGGGCTCCTTGGTCCCTGGGAGTGGGAGATTGCCCTGTGCTTGTTTCTGATTTGGTGAGGGAGAACAGCATGAGGCTTCGGCTCCACTTTTTGGATGCAACATCCCCATGCAGGAACACAAGTGGCCCCCTCCCATCCCTGGCCACTGCCCTGCTGGGGCTGAGCTGCAGACAGCTCTTACCTGCACTCCTTCTCCATCATCTTGGATGGATCTGTGCATCTATAGAACTTGCCCTGCATTTAACAGAGATCAGAAGAGGCTACGATTTTGCTGTGACTTCAGAAGCCCTGGGGAGTTCTGACTTTTTCACAGCCCACAGTCAGTCCCTACGCTGCCTCTGTGCTAACTCTGGCCCCTGCCTCTCACCACCGCTGGCTTCCCTGCTTTGCATGCCAATGCAACCCAGTTCACAGGGTGTTGCAGGAGCCATGGCAGACCTTGGGGTCAATCCCAGGCTGAGACAAGTAAATGTTGCCTAGTGTTGGGAACAAATCTTCCAGAGCCCTGAGCTGAGACCTACCTAGTTCATCCTATCTGGCAGCCAACTATTTGGAAAATAGGGAAGAAAGCGGTAACCCTAGAATTAACTAAAAATTAAGGTATGCTGACAAGTCTGCTCAGTCTGCAGGGTGTCCTGAAAGCTCTCCCCATGCCAGCCGGGAATTTAAGCTCAATTATTAGAACAAAGCTGAGCTTAGCCAGAGCCAGCTCTGCCTTGGAACAGCCAAGGCCCCGAGAGCAAGAGCGGTGCTGTGAAAAAAGGAAACAGTTTGCATCCAAAGCGCAGGGGAAGTCAGAAGCACTTGCTGCCTTCAAAAGGGGAAACTGAGGCACTAAGTGGGGTGAGGCAGCCAGACCCCTTACATGTGCTGTCTGGACCTGACAGTATCCTGGGTGTTTCCTGCCCTCCTCCCACTGCAGGGTCTTCTGCCAGGAGGTCTAGTGCAGGCAGGTCTTCTTGCGGAGCACAGATAGTACAGCCTGTGCTGACCTCAACACTGGGAGACATCATCCCCAAGGGCTATGTCTAGGATACACCTGAGCAGAACATCTCTCCTGCCCTCCTTAGACACATCTCACCTTGAAGAGCTGGACCCCGATGCAGGCAAACATGAACTGCAGCAACGTTGTGACGACCACAATGTTACCGATAGTCTTGATGGCCACGAACACGCACTGGACCACGTGCTGCAGAGGTCGATGATAGTGCACACATGAGCATGCCTGCTGCAAGCCCCTGCTGCGTGTCCCACACCCTGTCACTGCACAGATGGGCCCCAGGAAGAGCGGAAGCCTGCTGTGAGCAGTGGGATGGGGCAGACCCCTTCCACGGATGGGGAGTGGGAATTGGTTTCCTGGCACCGCAAACCCCGCAGGGCATGATTCATGCCACATAACCTCTCATGAGGACTCCCACGGACCGAGGACCCCAGCCTCAGGCTCCCTCTTACCTTCAGCCCCTTTGCCCTGTTAATGGCTCGCAGAGGCCTCAGTACCCTCAGCGCCTGGAGAATCTTCACCACTGAGATGGCACTGGACCTGAGGAGGAAGGTAGAGCTGCGATGGGGTGATTCCCCTGCCCAGGCCAGCCTGGCACAGCCCCACCAAGCAGCCATGGAGGCCAGGCTGGGACCAGGGGGTGAGGCGCAAGGGATGGCAGAGACACGCGTAAATCGCTAAGCCACCACCCCACATAAGGCCAAGGGACACAGGCAGCTGGAGAAAGCAGCTCCAAGGTGAATTCCTACCCAGATCTTCCCTTTTGACACTCAGGAAGTTTGCCTCCCTGCCTCCCAGTTGTCCGTGCCCTGTCCCCCTAAGCATGACCTCATGGACACTAACACATGGGCTAATGTCCGGCCCGTGGGCTTGCTGCTCCTTCTCTATCCAGCACAGAGAGCTGCAGCACCCCAGCTGCCCTGCCAGGCTAAACAGACCAGTGCCCACCCTGCGAAGTGTGGAGGTGCTTACTCGATTCCCATGGAGATGAGGGAGACAGCGACCACCAGCAAATCGAGGATATTGAAAGAGTTCCTGCAGAAGGAGCCTTTGTGCAGGAAAGCACCATAGGCTGTCATCTGGGGAGCAGAAGGAGTTAGGAGAGAGGCCAGGCAGGGCTTGGGGACATGGTCCCTCCACAGCCCTGGGGCGGACAAGGCATGAGGGGCTTCTCACAGCTCCATGGCCTGAGCGCCCTATCCTGCTCAGGCCTCTGCCTCTGCAGCCAGGCAGGAAGCTGAATCCTCTATACCGTACTGGCTGGAGACAAAACACTTCCCAGTCATTCAGAGGTCATAAAGAGGAGAAGAGTAAAGAGCCTTGGAGTGGGAGCAACATGCAGCAGCTGCTTGAATTACTGTTTTACTCCACAGGCTTCCATTGCTTCCTCTTTCTCAAAGTTTTTGTTAAGGGCATGTCAGAACTGAAATGCTGGTGCCATGGCCCATCTGTCCCTGTGCCACAGCACAGCTGACTTGGCTGCCTGACCTCACTGGAGAGGACACGTGGCCACTGGGGCAGGTGAAGCACCACCTAGACTGCATGAACTCTGGGGACACGAGGATCAGCCAGCACGTTCGCCTCACTGGGACCTCAAACTTGTGCTGAAAGAGCATGAATGCCCATGGCCAGAACAGTCTATACCCATGTGCTGGGTCATGCACACAGCCAGGGCCACGGGGCAGAGGGACTCACCTTCAAGATTATTTCAACTGTGAAGACAGAGGTGAAACCAATGTCAAAGTATCCCAGAATCTGGGGACAGAAGCACCAGAGCCAGATGAGATTTGGGTGACATGAAATGCTCCAGTGTGTTCAAACAACCTGGCACTGTGGTTTTGCCCCCCACTCTGTGGACTGGGGAGCCCATCTAGCTCAACAGAGCCTGCAAACCCAGTGCCAAGAAGAATCCTGAACTTTCCTCAGCTTTGCTGATTCTCCCCAGCGCCTGACCCAGCCTGCAGCCTGGGACCACGCTCTCCGTTTCCAAGTGAGCGAGGCTTGACCTGATTCACTCGAAAGCATCTGATGCCCAAAAACACTGAGTGCCCTGGGAAGACCCCCCAGTCCCTGCTAGACACTGCACGGGTGCAGAACCATTTGTGCCTTGTGTGGCTAGACCTGTGGCTCCCACTGCTCCATGCCAGCAGCATTTCAGGGTGCTGCACACACCAGCGGTCCAGACTGGAGACATCCCTATCCCCAGTAAGCCTTGAACCAAGGTAATCTCACACTCCCTGTCAGGTGGATCTCTTCACCCAGAAGTAAACTGAGACATGGAGGAGTAAAAACTTGTCCCAGCTGTGCCCTGAACGGACAACAGAACCAGGCTCTCCTCCCAGAGTGTATTGCCCTCGCAGAGGCAGGCGTGAAATCACAGCTACCTGCCTAGGCAAGACATCTGGCAAGCGGATCTCTGCCTACCTGGGAGCTGGGTGTCTCCATGAGGTCACCCCCACCCATCCCAACCCTTCACAGCTACTTGGGCACCTGGTTGCGGAAGGACTCGGCCCGGATGGGATCCTCAGCTGCCAGCGAGATGCTGCTGAGCAGAATGAAGAGCAGAATGAAGTTGGTGAACCAGGTGGCATTGACAATTCTGTGGCACAGCATCCGAAACCTGCCAGGGACAGAAATGGCATGAGATGCTGTGAGGGGCCAGAGGGCCACGGTAGCCTGGAAGAGGGTTATGGCTAAACCTTGAGGACAGGAAGGCCCAAGGCATGAGGGGATGTCTGTGCCAGCCCTTCCACAGAGAAGACCTTTCCCAGTGAGCTGGCTCCCTTCAGAGCCAGCTGTTACACACCAGCAGGACCCCACTGGGAAGGGTCGGTGCCAGAAGTACCTGGGCCAGGCCTGGCTCCACAAGGCAGGGAGAAGGGTCAGTGCCTACTTATTGGTTGGGCTGAAGATGAAGAAGGAGCTGGCTTCAGGCATGGGCACGGCCTTCTCTTTCAGCTGTAGTTCTGCGAGTGGACGTGGCCGAGGACTCAGGGGGATTTCAGGCTCATCTTCCTCATCATCACCTGCAGGGTGGCCACGAGGAGGCAAAAGGAAAGAATCCCCCAGAGACAGAGAGGGAATGTGACCTTATGGACAATCCTCTGATCCTGTGATCCTTATTTGGCATCTGTGCCAGAAGGACCTCAGTACCCCGAGGCAGGCAGAGGGTCACCACATCCTTTGCTCCTCACACAGCCAGGGTGCTGGAACCGTCCCTCCCTAGTGCCTCCCCAGCTTTCCCTGACACGGACACATCTTACCTGGGAAGTCTGCAGAAGGGTAGGGGTCTTTGATCTCATTGACATTGGATTCAAATTCGTCCACTTTCAACTGAAACAAGGGAGAGACAGAGAGGAGGACATGCAACCGCCTGTGCCAGTATTGCTGCCAAATGTTGCACGTTGGCCAGACCCTGTCATCTTGGAATTCCGTCATGTGGGCAAGCAGCGTCTCTGCATTTGCCCTGTACAGCACCCAGCACATGGAGTCCTGGCAGGGTGAGGGGAAACACCTCAGGGATGCTGCAATCTGAGCAAAGAGCAATACCGAGAGGATGGGACAGGGGAATGTGTGCTGGCCAAGAACCTGGGGCCAGGCACCTATACCATGGGTGGAATAAGACATGGGGTGACTCCTGGGTGAGTTCCCATGGGCATCTCTGGAAAATGAACAGGGAAGTAGCTGCTGGCCAGATGCTTATAAGAGGCAGCTCAGCACACAGTCAGCACAGCTGTACAGAGGGTTTTGCATTCAGGGGCTGCTGGTGTGGACGTAACGGAGGTATGGGGTGCTGCTGACCTGCTCTGCTCCCCTCCACACTGGTGTGCACCAGTGCCCGTCTCAACCACTGACAACTGACAACTGGCTGTGGCCAAGGAAATGAATCAGAGGAAGAGAATCCCCAGCAATGGACCTTTTTCACCAGGCAACATGTCCTGCCTGGGCCCAGAGAACCCCCATCACCAGAGGATGCTACAGTGAGGAGCGATTCTGGCCCAGAAGAGTCCAGACGCAGGCTGGCTCCAGGCCTTTGTCAGTTCTGGATGGGGGGAGGAGGAGCCTGGTCCCCCACCAGGAGCTCCCCAAGGCTCAGCCCCACCAGCACTGACCTTGGCTGTTGTGGGAATCCCTTCTCCCTTCATTTTCTGCTCAAGCTTCTTTGCCAGCATCTGCTTGTCATCTTCAGATTTCTCTGGGTAACCTCTGAATGGAGAGGAGGGGAGAGCAGGAACTGAACTCTGGGCAGGGTCACGGGTAATGCCGTTCTGTGCCCTTGCACCAAAGCACCTGATCTGGGAGCTCCCGCTGCCAGGGACGACAGCACTCACCTGGACATCTTCCGCCGCTTGCGTTCCTCTGCTTTGGCCTTCTGGGCTAAGGTCAGGCTCTCGGCCTCAGCCAGGTTATCAACTGCAATGGCCAGGAAGACATTGAGGAGGATATCTGGAGGGACAGCGCTAAGGGCATTAACTCGGTTCATGTTTGGAGGATGTGGCCAGAGCTGCCCATGGTCTCCAGGGT
Source organism: Phalacrocorax aristotelis (assembly GCF_949628215.1). Lineage (NCBI taxonomy): Eukaryota > Metazoa > Chordata > Aves > Suliformes > Phalacrocoracidae > Phalacrocorax > Phalacrocorax aristotelis. The sequence continues at coordinate 393,956 of NC_134296.1, forward strand.
GCCCTGAGAAACCTTCCTGGAGTTGAGCCCTTGAGAGAACCCTGGCTGGTGATCCCTAACCCTACACCCACCCTTGCAAGTACTGAGCTCTGGGCTGGCCGCCCTCTCTCTGCCTTAGCTCAGTCCCTCCAGCTCAGTCCTGTTACTGCATTGACCGATGGCTGAATCTATGCCTGCCAGTCATCCAGACCTGCCCCGTGGGGTGCTTTCCTCCAGACCCCAGACCTCAGCCACTACCAGTGCCAGCCCTGAAGCCTGTGGTATGATCCCCTGCTGTTCAGGACTGAAAAGCTTAAGGCAAGCACTGAAAAGCTTAAGGAAGCTCCCCTTTCCCCCCTGCATAGCCCCGTTTAGCTGATGCTATGGGGCTGGGTACAGGGAGCCTGGGCCTGGCTTCGCAGGCAGAGGATACAGTTCCCACAAACAAAGAGGATGATAAAGTAGATGCAGACCAGCATGCCAGGAAAGGATGGGCCCCCATAGGCCATGATCCCATCGTACATGATTGAATTCCGGTCCTCTCCAGTCAGGATCTGTGAGCAGAGCACAAACAGGGACTCAAGAGCCCCTGCAGCAGAGCACGGCAGAACCCCACAGCTCAATCCTGCCCTCGCGGCTCCAGCCCCAAACCCTCACGGCCCCTAGAGCCCCCTGGCCAAACCCCACCTCCCTGCTCCAGCCCTGCACCTGCACTAGTGCTCGTGACCCCAGTTGCACTTACCTGCTCCTGCCTCAAAGCCATATCACCTCTCACAGCCCCACATCCCCCTGAGCCCCAGCTCGTGCCAGGAGACCCACAGCGCAGGCGAGACTCCCCGCACACCGTCCCCCAGCCCCCTGCTGCACTTCCCACAGCCCCATACCTGGAACACACTGATGAGGGCCTGGGGGAAGTTGTCGAACGTGCTGCGCCGCACTTCCATGTCCTCAAAGTCAAACTTGCCCCCAAAAAGCTGCATGCCCAGCAGTGCAAAGACAATGATGAAGAGGAAGAGGAGGAGGAGCAGCGAGGCAATGGAGCGGACTGAGTTGAGCAGGGAGGCCACCAGGTTGCTCAGGGACGTCCAATACCTGGGGAGAAGAAAGTCAGGAGTGTGTGGGAGGTGAAGGAGGGTGAAGGCTGTGGGCAGGATCAGGTAGGGGTAGGTAGGTGCAGGGAACAGACTGTCTGGTCCAGGGGAATGTGCCAGCAACCCAGCAACGGGGACTCTGAACCAGCACCGCTCACAGGCTGGGCACTTGGACTGCTCCAGGCAGGCCCCAGGAGGTAGAAATGAAGATCCAGGAGTGGTGTGACAGGCAAGACATCCTGCTGCCTGCACGCGGCACCAGCAGGCAGGATGGGGAAGGGGCATGAGCACACAGCAGGTTGGTGCCAGAAAGAGAAACCAGGAGTACTGGCCCACAGCACCTCCGTTTACAACACCCCGGAACCCAGAGCAAGAGAGGGTCCCCAGGAGACTTCCAGCAAGCCCTGCTCTGTCCTCCTTACCACTCCCACACCATGTCCTGGAGACAGAAATCCCCAGCTTGGCCTTGTTTCTCCATCCAGGAGAAACCAGCTCTGCTCACGCTGCAGCCCTCCCCAGGGACAAGGCCAGTGATGCCTAGGGACCGCAAGCCCCCAGTACCCACAGAGCTCCGTCCCCAACCTGGTGATCTTGAAGATGCGGAGGAGACGGATGCAATGCAGCACGGAGATGCCCAGGGGTGACAGGCTGCCAAGCTCCACCAGGATGGCCTCCAAGATCCCCGCGCACACCACAAAGCAGTCGAAGCGGTTGAAGAGCGACATGAAGTACTGGCGCAGGCCCAGTGCGTACATCTTCAGCAGCATCTCAGCCACAAAGAGTGCTAGCAGCACCCAGCTGGCATTGTCTGGGGTGGGAGATCCAGTCCATCAGAGCATGGACCTCTTAATCTCAGCACGGCACAGCAGGAGGGGAAGGAGGGCAGTGCTGCTCACCTCCCTTCTCCGCCCACCACCGAGCACTGAGCTGCCGCTGCAGCAAATGCTGTTTTTCAGGGAGCATCACAGGAGAGGAAGATGAGGAGAAGGGTGATGTGCAACTGTGTGCTTGTACGTGTGAGAGTGCGGCTGTACTGTGCGTGTGACTCTATGCAGTGCATGCATGTATACCGTGCATAGCTGTACTCCGTGTGTCTGCGGGTAGTGTGGCTGCACGCATAAATACATGTGACTGTACTGCGTGAGTGCAGGCAATGTGCGTTTGTGTGTACTATGCACGTTCAGGTGTGAATGTACACACTCTACCTGTGTTCACCGTGCTCACCCATGTGCCTAAGAATCTATATGCTGTGCTTATATTATTATCATCATTATTATTTTTATATATAATAATAAATATGATTTATTATTATACACACGTACTATGTACATAATAACAAAAACTGTATGCACCACACGTTCAGTGTGCAGCTGTGTGACAGTGCAGTGGGGATGGTGTACACACACTTGTGTGCAGGCTGTGTTTGTGTGCATGAGCAAGCCTGCATGCGTCTAACAGCTCCGGCACCATGTCTGTGTGGCTGCGCACGCACAGTAAGCGTTCACGCATGTCTCCAGGGCAGCAAGGTGTCCCGGGCCCTCCTGCTCCCTCAGCCTCTTTGCTCACCTTGCACCCGTGTCAGCCATTCTGGCTGGAAGTGGTGCTCAGAAGCGATGGAGAGGGTGTTCAGGGCCACCAGCAGGATGACAAGCCAGTAGAAGAACTTGGACTTCACCACGTTCCTGCACTTCCTACGAAACATTCGGTTCCAACGCCTCCACTGACGGCTGGAGAGATGGCCAAAGGGTCAGCAGAGCCAGCCAGTGGGTCCTGCCCGGCCCAGGGCTGTGCCTGCAGACTGCAGAGCAAAGCCACCCCTGCTCCCTGCTCCCTGCTCCCTGCTCCAGGGGCCTTTCCTGGAAAGGGCTGAGGAACGTAACCCTGCCCCTGCCACTTGGTGCATTCACTCAGGCGTTGCTGTTCACAAACACCTCCTGGCTCCTTTTTGGCCTACAGTCACCTCTGGCTGGCTGCTACAGGCCCAGCTCCTAAAGCACAAGACATGCTGCGTGGGCCACGAGAGGATGCTCGGAGCCTCGTCCCAAAGTGAAGGGGTTGTTCACCTTGACGTGGCTTTTTGCCAGCACCAGAGCAAAATTCCCTGTTTGCTGCCCGCAATGTTTGCACCTCCTCCTCAGCACACAGCCCCTGGCTCTCCCCCAGAAACCAGTGGCTGACAAGAAAGCCTGGCCCAGCCAGGACAGCAAGTGAGAGACTGGGCAAGCCCACGTGCAGAGCAGCAGATGGTTCAGCCAGTACGTACTCACAAGTAGAGAGTCCACTTGTCCATGCCTTCAATTTCATACAAGCTCTCCGTCTCTGACCCTCCTTCATCCGATGGCATCGTACCTATGGAGGGGACAAGATCCTGGGCTTTCCTTGGAGCCCTTGGGAGGAACATGTGGGAGGGAACCTCTCCCTGGAGCACATCGTGAAGAGCTTCCCCATCAGAGATGGAATCAAGAAATGCCACTCCAGGGAGACAGCAGTGAGAGGCTGGGCAGAAGGTTTTAAGTGTCAGGTGCAAACCAAGTAGGAGGCACCAGGAACACCTGCCCTGCAGCAAGAGCAGCAGCAACCCAGAGAGGCAGCCCGAACAGACAGCGGTGTGCACGTAGGCTCCCCCAGCGCAAGGCACTCCCAGCACGGAGAAAACTGGGGTCAGTTGTGACCTGAGCAAATGCTGAACCGCAGGAGGTTTGTAAGAGCACTGCTCACAGGTGTGGAAGAGGCGTTTTGTCTTTCCACTGTTTCCCAAGGCTCTTTGCACACATGTATCGGCTCAGCTTGAGGCATCAAAAGTTATTTCACTGGGCAGGGTGGCCTAGCACATACAGCGGCTCAGTGGCAGAGCATCCCAGGCCTTGCTGAGCCTTTGGCTAGACGCTTGCATATTCGCCTCCCTCCCTGAGCCACTTCTCATCCCTCAAAACGGTCAAACAATGGCAAGAAATTCATGCATCTGTCAGTGTGCGAGCTAGTAACCCTGCACTCTGCCCCTACACACAAAAGTGCACGTTCCTCATGGATTCTCACGGCCATTTCAAATGTATTTTGCCAAAGGAGTCCTAGGCCTTGCTAGCAGTCTGCAAATTTTAAAGACAGTGGTTGAGGTGGAGATTTAGCATGAGGGCCAAGTTACAGCTAGTTTGGGTGAGAGTCAATAAAATGATTCAGGAAAGAAAAAAAAAAAAGAGGAGGTAGCTGTTCTGCAGAAGTCAAAGCTTTTTGTTTCATAGGTTTTCAAGCAAAAGAAGTCTTTGTGACTTCTCCAAAGGTCTCCACCCTGCCTCTCTAGGATGCTCAGTGTTAGGAACCCAACCCTGATACTAAGGGTCTTTGACCAAGCAGAGCTGGTACCTTCTCCCCTGGTCCGGTCACTGTCCATGACCTCCGCGTGGGTGATCCAGTCCATGTAGCCCTTCAGATCCTCCTCCAGCTGCTGCTTCTCCCTCAGCTTCTGAAACGTGCCCCGTGACTTGGCCTTCTCACGCTCTTTGGTGAACTCGCTGGGACAAGGCAAGCAGCAGAGTGAGACTCAGGAGGGGGACGGCGCAGGGGTCAGGTACCACAGCCCTGTGCCAGGCCAGTCCTTGTAGAAAGATAAAAGCCTGAAATACCTTATCACTCAGTGCTACCACTAGATTGCTCCAGTGAATTTCTTCTTTCTTGGCCCTGTTCTGTGACGCAAGACCATGGGGACCATCCCCCGATGCCTGATGGCAGGCAGGGTTTCTTCCCCACCACTGGCTGCTCACTGGGTGCTCCTTGCTGCAGGGTGCTGTGGTTGGACAGGCCAACTAACACCAGAAGTTGGAGGCTGTGGGAGTTCTCTAGCCCTGCTAAGGATCAGGGCAAGTGGGGTCTCACCCATCTGCGGGGCAGAAGGCTGCCCCATCCTCTCCAGCTCTCCCTGTGGGGCAGGTGAGCTCATCACATGGCAAGCGAACAGGACACTCTTCTCACGGTAACATGGAAAAGACAGGTCTGCCAGTGCAGGGGGTCCCACTCTTCTCAGTCTTTTTTAATGAATTTCTTTTCTCTCCTGGTACCTGGCTGGACTGTAGATCTGCTGCCCAGCCGGTCTGGCGTTGCCATGTGTTAGTAATAGGTCTCAGGCATTATAACAATAATTAGACATACTAAGCCTCAGGAATTGTCAGGCCTTGTCTGGATTTTCCTTACCTCAAGCATATTTTAGCTATATTTGCAAAAATATTTCAGAAACTTTTGCTGTGCCTGCAACTCACTCTACGATCAGATGACTACAGTCCTGCTGTTATAGCCAACTTCATGCAAGGGTCGGGTGCCTGTGATCTGTCTTGCGGTTTTGAGCTTGTTCTAGTTATATTAATACCCAGTTTGGTTTAACCTTGTGCAGGTGTATGGTTCTCGCCACAGAAGGCGGCTAACAAATCCAAGTAATACAGGGTATAACTAACCCTGTGAACCAACAGAGACGATGAGTGTGAGCCACTTCACACGCACAGGACTGAAACATATAAAAACCACCCTGAGCCTACACAGAACTGAGGAGAAAAGCTACCCTCACTCACCAGAACAACGCACGCTTCCCAGCAACAAAACCAGGATGCTGGCACCCCACCACAGCAATGCATAGTAGGCTGAGCGTGGCACCAGGGATTTTGCACGTGGCAGCTTTAACTGTACTACTATGGGAACTAGCACCGACTGAGTCATTTGGCACAGAAGTGTCAGGATCATTGTAACCAGACTGATGATAGCTCATTGTGGTACTTGGATAAGACTGTTGAAGCATTAATTAGAGTAACTAAAATTCTCTTGGATCCCCTGCATTCCTAACAAAGGTGGTTTCCTTAGGTTGGCCATGAGGAAATCATGTGTGCTCACAAGGGGACAGCAGTGCTGTGGGTACCCGTGAGAATGAGTGTCTCGACCCACAGCCATGGTGTAAAGACTGCTGCTTTGAGCTCCCTGCTCAGCTTCTTTTGCTGTGAGTGCTGGCAGACCACACTACAAACACCTAATATCGTGCTCCATGGCTGTGTTTGCTGACCGCTGCTTGTGCTACAGGGAAAAGATTTCTGTGTTAGGCGTTGAGCTAAAACCTCAGAGAGTCATGGACACTAGCACAAAAAGTAACTCAAGGCTCAGGGTTTCTAAGCATGCAAAAGCAGGGGAGAGGAACAGCAGAGGAAAAGGAACAGAAACTTTTCCAGGCTTCCTTCTTGTATAATTAAAACCAGCCAATGTCCACGCTCTGATAACGCTCACTGATCTGCCGGCAAAGAGAAAGGACGGGGCGGCACTTACCCACTGAGCACCCCCAGCACCAGGTTGAGGACGAAGAAGGAGCCAAGCAAGATAAGGCTGACGAAGTAGATCCAGGGCCATTCATTCCCAATGGCATCATTCACCTGGCAAGGAGAGAGGCAGATGAAGCATCCTGAACACAGTGCCTGCTGTCTGTCTCCCCTTAGGGCTCCCTCAACAGCCTCTGGGAGCTTTGCCCCCCCCTAAAATGAGTGCTTGGGATGGTAGCAGCTAAACCTGACTCTGAGCTCTGCCGCCTTATGACTTTGCATCAGGTTTTTGTGGAGGTAAAGCGAGACCCAAGCATTTTGGGGGCAGATATAAACATCAGCCCCATGCCTAAGCCTCAGCAAGACAGTCTCCCAAGGACTGCAAAACATGGGGTTTTGCCGAAGCACCCACCAGCCAGCCGTTGTTGTGCTCGGCCTGTACCCCTTCACAAAGGTGGGAGCTGGAGCACCCTCCTGTCTACCTGGAGAGCAAGGACAGCTTGAGCAGTGCCTGCAAAGATGCAGAAGAGGTGCCTGGTGCACTATGGGATGTGCATCACCGCATGAAGCTTGGTGGGGGCAGGATGTCTTTCACTGGCTGGGAGGCCTGGCCCTGCTATGGGGACCTGTGTCCTGGAGGGAATTCCTCGCCCTTTAGAGGGGTTTAGATTGGCTATGAGGGAAAATGTCTTCACTGCAAGAGCGGTCAGGCATTGGCACAGGCTGCCCAGAGAGGTGGGGGAGTCACCGTCCCTGGGGGGGGTTCAAAAAAACGTGTAGAAGTGACGCTTGGGGACATGGTTTAGGAGGCCTGGGGGTGTTGGGTTTGGGGTTGGACTAGATGATCTCAGAGGTCTTTTCCAACCTTAATGATTCTATCATTTTATGATTCTCTGAGGCAGGACCAGCAGTGACCTCTGCGAGCTGGGCACCAAGCCGAAGCTGCTGGAGCCTACCCAGTAGAGGACTTCGGTCCAGCCCTCCATGGTGATGCGCTGATAGACAGTCAGCATGGCAAAGCCGAAGTTGTCGAAGTGAGTAATGCCGTCGTTGGGCCCCGGCCAGCCGCTTCGGCATTCAGTGCCATTGATGGTGCAGTGTCGCCCGTGGCCAGAGCTGGTGCATGGGGCTGGCTTCTCTGACACCACCGTGGCAATCACATCTGAGGGGGAAAGCCGTGGTGTGAGCAGCAGGTCAGGCCAAGTAGAGCAGGTTCCAGCACTTCCCAGCCTCCTGCAGAAGCTTTCCAAAAGGGGCTTTTCCTTTCACCACCTCCTCACACCACGTACATCACCAAGCTGTGTGCTGTACCAAACATCCTTCAGGCCTGCCACACTCCCAGGCCTGACGCTGGCAAGACCAGACTTCCTGCCACCCGCAGAACCTCTGTGGTCCCCACAGCAGCCACACAGAGACATCTCTGCCGTATCAGCCCCCCGCCACAGCCCCACCTGTCCCGAGATAGTAGCAGGTCTTGTGCATCTTGCCCTTGAAGAGCTCTTGCCCAACTATGGCATAGATGATGATCATGAAGAGGACCAGCAGGGCGATGTGGAGCAGGGGCACCATGGCCTTGATGATGGAGTTCAGGACGACCTGAAGGCCTGCACCGAGGAGAAGGGAGAGGAGGTCAACCACTTCATAAACAGCTTTGGGTGCACCTTGCGTTCCTGTCAGCCCCTCTGACAAGCAGCCTCTGAAATGCCCCGTGCCAAGGGAAGAGGGGCACAGGTTGGTTGGGAATGAAATCGCTGAAGCAAAAGTCCCTTTCTCTACCCACCATAGAGCATGTGGAAGGCCTCAGCAGAGCCACGCACCAGGCAGTGCTGGAGGCTGCTTCACGCCCCTCCATTTGTTCTGGTGCTCTCATCCTGAGCTCTGGGAGAAGGAGATCCCTGCCCTGAGAAACCAGAGCGAGGTTCCAGCCCCTTTCACCCTGGCCACCCACAGGTGCTGACACTGACCCATGGAGGGAGCTACATTTGCGCTGACCTGCAGATCCCCAGTGCTGACAGTTGCAAGCTGTGGGGATGAGCAAGAACCTGTGGCTCCTCCACGCCCACCCTGTGGCTGGGCTTGACCCAGCAGCAACAAGAAACCTGCCCCATGGCCCCCCACCCTGGCCAGGCACAGGGGTTCAATCCACCCGCCAGCTCTTCACGGTGGCAGGGTGCCCAGCACCCACTCGGCACTCCGGACACCAGGCGCAGGGGTCTCAGCACACGAAACGCTCGCAGGGCCTTCACGTCAAAGCCGCCTTTTCCCCCTGAAGTCCCTCCCTGCTTCGCATTGACCTGCTCCAAGGTCATGGTGATAAGCCTGAAAGAGCCGGGGCACAGAGCAGGGAAGAAAGGGGGAGAAGCAGAAGGAAGGACAGGGAGAAAGAGAAGGGCGTGAGGATGGAGACCAAGAAACCTGTGCTAAGGAGTCAGTGCTCTGCAGGCAGGGAAGAGAGGGACAGGACTCTGCCAGCCACGCTCAGCCTGACCCAGGGAACAGCTCTTGCTAAGTCCAACTCCTGGGCGCACTCGTGGCTGGGCACCCCTCTGCGCACTCACCGCTGACCAGCGCGGGGCCCTCCCACCCCTCGTGCCCAGTGGACCCTCTCCCCGTGTGCCAAACCCCAGATGACTCCATGGCACTCCCATTCTCCAGGGCAAGGAGACCTGAAAGGCGTTAAGGAGTCAGACAGGAAGAAACAGGAGTGAGGGAGGATCCCCGGGGATATCAGGGCATGAAAAAGGGGCCCGTGGGAGCAGGGCATGAACTGAGACCGCAGGTTGCCCCCAAACCCACTGCAGTCACTAGAAAAATCAATGTAGCTGATAGGCTGTGGACCAGGCCTTGGCACAAGCTGGGCACCAGCAGCTTCCCCTCCTTGCATTACCCCAGGGACACGATGGAGAAGTCGAGCACATTCCAGCCGTTTCGGAGATAGGCATCCGTGTGGAAAAGAAACCCGTAGGCAATTATCTTGAGCATTGCCTCAATGGCAAAGAAGATCAGGAAGGCGTATTCGATCTTCTCCTGGGGATTGGAAAGGCAAGCAGGAGAGGATGCTCCGTTAGAGCAGACTGTCACCTCCCTTGGCATCACCACCATGCACGGCTGCCCCCCCGTGTGTCTATGGGTTCGGCCCCTACTGCCAACCCATCTGTGATCTCCCACACGCATCGGGCAGCGCTAAGGCTACCCTGGGCAGGAAGGGGTGGCATGCTGAGCCACCACATGCCACCCTCTGGCCCGCGGCGTGATCCCCTGCGTCCCTTCAATGGCACGCTGCCAGGACCACATCCCTGGGCTACGGGAACCTGCTCTTACAAACTACACCAGCAAAGCCACCACTCACTTCCCAACCCAGCGCCCAAAAGTGCCTGGCCCAGGGCACTGCACATCTCTGGCTCTCCTGCCTGCTGCCCCACCCTCCCATACTCCCATAGCCTTCCTCCCGCAGGCAGCACTGATGCCTCCTCCTCATCCTCTCCAGCTGAGGCTTGCTGGGTTTGTTCTGGAGACACCACAGAGTCACCATGGGGGAAGCCAGCTGCACTGTGGCTTCCCTCTGCCCTGGGCTCCCAGGGAAGTGAGGCTTTGGGCTCAAGACCTTCTGCCTAATGCCATATGTCCGCCTGGCAGAGTGAGCTGCTAGAAGCTGGCCTGGGGTCTCTGCTAGGCAGAGGTGTTGTGCCCACTCCCAGGTGGGACCTGGCACCCCACTGCAAGGGCTTGGCACAGCCCTGCAGCCACATGGCCCAGAATAGCTCATCTTTCTCCAGAGCACATCCAAGAGCCCACCTGGTTCTGCCTGTCACTGTGATCACTGCCCTTGCTGCTGACACCCTGTTCCAGACTGGGATTAAAATCCCTCCGAGGCACCCAGATGGATTGGGGTATTTATATTTCTGGTCTTCCATGGCCCCTCTCCTCCATCTGCACCCCATGACGGGCAAAGAGCATCCCTGCTTGGGCTCTGCAAGGAATTGCACCCAGAAAGGCAGAAACGTCTCTCTGAGGCCAAACTGGGGAAGGCTGCAGTGCTGCAAGCATACCTTCCTCCCAGGGTCCCTCAAGCAACCAGGGCCAGGGCTCAGACAGAAGCATTGCTTGCTCAATTACCGTGTTCAGCAGCAGTGGCTGTGCCAAGTCTCCCTGTATGTCTGTCACCCATACAAGTGCCAGTTCCTTGTTGGATCTGAGGGCAGCAATGGTAAGAGCAGAGACCTAAGCATTGTGTTTACTGGTGTTATCAGGGTTCTGTCTTCAAGGTTTTACCTAAGGCAACTCGATGCCACTCACCTTCCTGTCTTATCAGTGACAGATCCCCCCTAGTCTGTCCCCAAAAGCCTGTCCTTGGAATCCCAGACATACAGATACAACTATCGTGAGGATTATTTCAGGTATGGAGGGACTGCAGAGTTGCACCAGCAGCCAGTGGTGTGGTGGGGGATCTTCCCTGCTGCAAATGGAGGAGAAATGGGGAGCCCACTGCAAGCTACAGCAGCTCTGCAGCTGCCAAGGCCCAGGCTGGTGAGGGTCAGGATCCAATCTGGAACCCCAGCATTGCAAAAGCTAATCCCTTGCCCTGCTTCATCCAACAGGACAGAGTCAGGCTCCAGGGTCTCTGACTGGCAGGGATGCCCCTCTAAAAAGCACTTGCCCAGAATCAAAAGGTGACTTGCTGTTCCCTGGAGGTCCCTTTCAGAAGCCCAGACCAGGTGAGTGCTTTGGCCGGCTCCAATGGTGTTTGCCCACCATGCGCAGTCAGTGAGCAGCAGGTTTCAAACCTGGCCCATGGCAGGAGGCTGCTTAGGAGAGGGTGGCTGGGCTGCCTGGCAGAGCTGGGATTGGGTGTATGAAGAGCCCAGCCTTCAAAAAGCCACTATAAAAAGATAGAGGTCTTTATAACACACCAGGCTGCTACACACACACATGCTTCAACCATGTTAGGGGACACAGAGTAACCCGACCTGCGGCTGCCGAATGAGCCACAGAGCAGCAGGAATAACAGCGTGCACCACGCCGATGCAGTGCAACATGACACAGCTCCAGCCTGCTCAGCAATGTCGGCTCCCGGCCCCTACGGCCACGCAGGGCTCTCCAGAATGGGCACCAGCCCCTTGTCCCTGGTGTCTCCTCCCAGGGAACGGGGGGGCAGGGCTTGGCACCTGGCTGGTCAAAGTGGGGGATAGATGGTGAGGGGACAGTGTGACCGTAACAAATCCAGATAGCTACCTCTGCTTCCCTGCAGAGACATCCGTGTGGAGCAGGACTCCCAGCAGTCACATTCCTCCCTGACCCCTCCAAACTGTCCCCAGCCTCCTGCCCTCCTCCGTGCCCCCTGTTCCTGCTCCTGCACCATCAGCCCCTGCACCTCCCCCTGAGCCTCTCAGTCCCAGCCAGGCCCTTGCTCCACTTTGCCCTGCGGCCCCAGCCCCCATCACCTCTGCTGCCAGGCTGCAGGGTGGCCCTTGCTCTGGCTGAGACAGTTGTCACAGATCACAGGTTTGAGGCTGGCCAGGATGTCTGGAGATCACCTAGTCTAAGCCCTCGCTGCTCAAAGCAGGGCCAGCTTGTAACGGGTTGCTCAGAAATTAGTCCTTGCAGGTTTTGAATGACTCCAAAGATCCCACACCCAGCCTGGACAACCTGTGCCAGTGTTTGACCACCCTCCCCAGTAGAAATGGTCTTTGTACGTGCACCAGTGGGTTGACCAGGATGCGTGCGTGGACTGCCTGCACCAGTACATGCAGGGCACGTAGCTGTGCTGCTGAAGTCTTTCATAAGGGCTTTTTAAACACAAAACACCCTTGCAGCAACCATGCTTTGCAGAAGAGAGTAGCTGTGCCTTTCTTCCATTCCCCTGAATGTAGTGAGACAAGCCCTGCAGATCTGAGAAGGAAAAGGGGACAGGACAGTTAATGAATGCATGGGAACACAGTTACAGCAATCTCATAGGCTCCCCTTCCTTTGGAAATCAAGATAAAAATGAGGGCTGGAGCAGAGGAAGGCTCCTTTGAGTACATGGTGGGAACCCCTGGTACCCTGCATGTCCGGGAAGAGACACTGAGAGAAACACTTCTGTTTCTCACAGTGGCCTCTGTCAGAGCGTGGGGAGTGCTTGGGATGGCAAGAGGTGCAGGAAAGAATTTGGCAGAGTTTTTGAATCGTCTGCAAAAAGTTTTTAGAGCAAGGGATTGGACTAGATGATCTCCAGAGGCCTCTCCACCCTCAGCTACTCTGTGATGCTGTGATTTTCTTGCCATAGCCCCCAGCCACAGCTCCTTCTTTCCCATAAACACGTGACAGACCTGGGCTTGACAAACCCCAGGGCCGCAGAGATAGGGACCGAAAAAGCAATAAACCATTCCAGCAGCTCTGCAAGCATGGAGGAGCCAGGCCCTACGAGTTGTTCCCCATTGCGTCTCCCTCACTCACTGTCCAGAGCTCCTCATTGCTCCATGTCCCTTCCCCGCACACCAGCTGCACCACGGCTGGTCGGGTGTCTGTGGGACTCATTGGTGGCATTCCTGAGGGTTGTCCCTGGACTAGATGCCCTAGATCTGCTCAGTTTGAAAAGGCTTTGCTGGATGCTGCCACCTCAGCCAGCAAAACCATGGACAGGAGAATGATTTGGAGACAGCACAGACAGGGGCTCAGCTGCTGCCTGTCAGACCCAGGGTGTAGAGAACCCAACTAGAGGAAAAGAAATCCAGGGGAGCTGCCGCTGTTCCGCCCTTCTCCAGGGCTGGGAGCAGATGGTCAGCAAGGTCCCTTCAGAGGAAGCCTTGCTGCAGAGCTGGAGACCACGGGGCATCCTGCTTGACGGGGCAGGCTTTGGAAGCTGCTGTATTTTTTACTGGCATTCAGGACAAGTGGTCAGCTCTGCTGGCCAAACTGGAGGGTGAGAGCTGTGTATCGGTAACGTGCAGCAAAAGTCACAGCTGGGATCTGTGCAAAGGGGAGGTGAAATCCTCTCGCCAGCTCTGTACACGGGGGAGGAGCCTGAAAGAAGGCAACCTTGTGATGGCAGGTCTGTATGTGAAAAGGCTGCTGGGGTGGCCGAGTGCCCGTGAGTAGGGCCAGGACGGGACAGCAAGAGGGACATCAGAGGGGCCTGGCTTAGCTGCCTACCCAAAACCCCAGGTTGAGCCATGGAGGCTGCTAGGCCAGCCAAGTCACAAGCTGGGCAGGGTGCCGGTCCTTGACAGCAGCCCCAGCCCAGAGCAAAGGGGAGGATTGAGGCAGGGGACACTTGTACAGCTGCATCTTTATGTGCCTCTCTCAAGATGCTGGGTAAAAGCAACTGCAGTTTCTGAAGTCCCATGCACCGAGTCTGTGCGTGGAGATGTGCGGGCGTGTGGTCTATTCTCACAGCTATTAGAGGACCCCAGGAGATCAAGGGTGACCCAAGGCTCTAGGAAAACCCCATGCAGAGGCCTTTCCTGCAGTGAGTGACCCATGCCAGCCTCAGGGGACACCCAACTGCAGGTACTCACGCTTCAAAACCAGCACTGGATCAGCAATCTCTGCTCAAGGACTGCTAGACACAGGTCAGCTGCCTGAACACAGCTGTTTTCAGTGCTACTGGAGATTCCCTGGGCTACATGAGACAATCCTGGAGCAGATGACGTTACACAGGACCCACAAGCAAGTCACAGGCCTCCAGAGCCACAGATGGAGGTCTGGGACACCTGCAACAGCATCAGACACCCATATTCCTGTAACCGAATTGTGCCTGGAGCTGTGTTCAGGTCACTGACCCCTGTGGCTGAGGTACAACCCAATGCAACCCAAAATGGCAGGATTTTTGGAAGCATATTCCTCTATATGAAACATCTGTTCTACTTAAACATAGAGCCATTATCTGTGATACTAGCAGACTGCCTACACATAGGCCGTCACCTGTGTTATTAAAAGTGTCTTCTGTACAGCTTGAGCTCCAGCTCCGTCCCCCACTCACCAGGCCCCATGCTCTACCTGATAGTTTTACAAAGCACACGGGACTCAGCCCAGCTGCTTTTGGATGCTCTGAAAGGGTGGCCTCCCTCTGAGCCCTTGGGTCCCATTGGTGGGGAAAAGCAGGTACGTTAGTGCGTGCAGCATGTCAGCCGCCACCCATCAGAACTGCAGGAGCAGACCAACTGCCCTACAAGACAAACCCTACTCTAAATTTGCCTTTATTTCTCCGTTGACCGTAAATGGAGTCCAGGCAGCCAGCTCACGTGCAGACATCTGTACTTTCTTGGGTGAATCCCTTTGAGTAACCTGCCTTGCTAAACACATTTCTGAACTTGCCTGCTCCTGGGGCAAGGCCTCTAATGAAGGACAGCGTGTTTTGGAGCTCACCGACAATTTTGAAAACTCAAGTCAAAGTGAAAATAAACACTTTGAATTTTTGATTGAGTTGGAAAGTCAAAATCATTTCATCAGCATCAAAGACAGTATTTTGATTTCATTAGAATTAGACAAAATTAGACAAAAACAGCATTACAAAAAAATCTTCTGGATTAGAAGAACTCTAATCTAAAAAGAATAGGAATGAAAGATGTTGAAACTAAACAACTGTATTTTTTCCAGGATAAAGTGAAATGGATTCGTAGAAGATTTACAGGTTATTAAATACACTTTTGTCACCTCCCAGAATGAGTTCTGGTTAACAAAGCTTTCATGAGACTAATTCTAAATCTAGTGTAAATGCTGTCTGCAAATCTTCACTGGGTGGTCCTGGAAAGACACAGTCAGAAGCCTGGCTGCTTTCCAGGTTTTCCAACCTTGCGGGAAGAAAGTGGCAGCAGAGGCCTCACAGGAGATCCTCCCTTCCCAAGCCTCTCCTCACTGGAGACCCCCAGCATTAGAGCAGGGTGGCTTTCACTGCATCAAGTGCCTGGGATGCAGGAGGCTTCTCTGAAGGGAACTCGGGCTGGTCAGGCTCCTGCACATCCATTAGCAGTGAGCTCTCTAGGCTGAGCCTAGATCCTGCCTCCACAAATAATGTGGGGCAATGTCCTTGCTGCTCTGACTCAGCTCCCCTCATACATTTTGCCTCCTCAACAATTTCAAGGTCTTAGATAAACAAAATCCTCTCTGAAGCAGACTGGGCAATGAAGAGAGGGAGTTTAAAAAGTGACAGGGACAGAATTAATGCATTGCAGCATCTCTCTGCTGCAGGAAAACACCTCCAACAAGCCTTTGTTGCACTACCTGCGGGTCCCGTAGAGAGCACGGCCTGATACGCAAGATGGTACGGGTCTGGCTCAGCTCCTAGCTGGGACTGCTCCTACAAAGCTGCCAGAACATGATGACAAAGGGACATGCAGAGCATGGATGAAAGAGAGGCCTGGGGCTGCCAGGCTCCCGATACAGAGAGCTGTTGGCATGGCAACAGGCTGAAAAATCCCCCAATAGGATATAGCATAAGTAATCTAACATACAGTAAATACAAACAGATGACATCTCATTTGTAGAGGACATTACTACCTGCCTGCCTGCCTCCCATTAATGGGGAAGGCTGTTGGTCCTTCCTGAGCAGCATCAGTGCCTGCGCCGGAGCACTGCGAGGTGCATTGCTGCCAGGTTGTCCCCCCCGATCGAGCCACACTGCCACATGCTGCTGGCCTTTCTCCAGCTCTGCCCTTGCAGGTGTCCTGCTCTCAGCCAAATCCCCAAACCCCTTCCAGCGGGAAGCCCCCAATCCCTGCTGCCCCCACCTCCTGCTTTCCACGCTCAACCTGCCCCAGTTTCGCTTTCTCTTTGATCTCTCAGCTGAGATAACTGCACCTTTCAAATCCTATTGTGCCCCCTTGGGCAGGGAAGAAACAAAAATCAGTGTCTTGAGCGTAACTCTGCCCCAAGCTTGCAGCACACTGGGAGGCTGAACAAGCACCCCAAGAATTAACTCTCCATGGGTTTTTCTAATTCTCCTCCTCTGTGGGCCTACCTTGGACTTATTTTTAAAAGATGTAATAACACATTGCCAATATGACCCCTTTTCTTCTTTTCCCAAGGAAATTACAAGTAAACGCTATCTTCAGTGCCACTAAAAGCCTGTTGAGGAGGAGAGAGACAAAAGCATTTCAAGGAACTAAAAATTGCACAAGTAAAAGCTTACTTTGTATTCTGTATCTCAGATTCTTTGACTGCTTTAATATTTTCCTCTGCAGAGTCTCTAACGAACAGGTAAAAACCAGAGAGGTGCTTTTTTAAGTCACAAGTTGCCAGCAATACCTGCACACAACACACCCCAACCCGACGCTGAGGAGTCCTGAAGTTAGCAGAAGAGAACATTTCTTTTAAAAAGGGCATATTTAGATGCTTTGATTCAGTCACCAAACTCAGACTCTCAATGGAAAGCGATGTGGACTGAACCGCAAGGGGGATCTGAAGAGGGGAAAAGGGTGGCAAACTAAAAATAGTGCAAACTATCGATTTAGCTCCTATCAAAATGCCTTATTCCAGGCAAAATGGAGTGACTGGGGGGAAAAAAAAAAAAAAAAGGAATAACTGATTGGAAAGGAGCAAAGTCTCTGCTTAACAGAGATGGGTTTTTTCCCCCTCTTAAATAAAAAGTACCAAAATTAAAATACAGTTTTGAAATGAAAGGTCAGAAAATGTTATTCCAAAAATGCTGAAACAAAACATTCCAGCCTTTCTGGAACAGGACGTTTCCTTTTGGAAGTGTCATGATAAAAAAATTGACGGAATTTGTTCTTTTTTTGGCATCAGTTCCTCCTTCCTGTGTACTTCACACACTAATCTGCTGCCTTTGATCTCAACCTAGGGGTGGTTTCAGCCCTTCTGAAAACCCATTTTGCAGCGGTCTCTCCGCCACCCTGCCTGCCTCTGCCTTTGCAGCATCTCTCAGTGGACCAACGACATCTGACTGCATCCCCAGGGCAGCACCAGATCCCCCCACTACAGGTATTACCCTCTTGCACCCCCGCCACAGAGGGCCCAGCTCCGCAGAGCCCTCGAAGCCGAGCACCTGGCTGTCCAGTCACGAGGGTCAGCAGGAGAGCGGGAAGGGCTGTGCCTTACCAGGCTGGAGTTGGCAACGTTGGTGTCGTCCTCAGGCATTGGCAGGTAGATGGCCAGTGCAACACAGTTGGCAAAGATGGTCAGGAGGATGATGATCTCGAAGGGTCTGAGAGAAAGTGTTAAGGAGCGAAGGCAAGAACAAAAAAGCAGGTACAGCCGTGCATGGGTATGTGCGGGGAAACCCCACTGGCTATGGGGGAACAACCTCTCACTGGGGCAGAGAACCAGAGCGAGCAGTCAGCCTTCACCCTCTGCGCATCCTCAGTTGCTGCCCATTTCTTGGGTGGCCGGGGAAGGGGGGAATGGGCCAGGATGAGATGCAGGGCCTGGACGCTCAGGGTATGTCTGCTGGAGAGGGGAAGCTTTGGCACAGCACATATGGGGCAGGGGCACAAATTAAAAGGCTGCAGTGGAGCAATAACAAGGGCATGGGAGAGCTGATTGTTTCCCCCTGATCATCCTTCAGCGAATCATCCTGAAGGGTCAGGACCCTCCTGCATAATGTAGACGCTTAACCAAAGCATCACCCTTTGGAATGTGCTGCCCCTGGCTCCATCTGTGCTCAGCATCCGTGAGGGAGACGCTGCTGAGCAGCGGATCTCAGGTGGGCATGTCTCCCTGACTAGAAGGTATCTAGCAAGACAGCTCAGCCAGGGTCTCCTCTAGCAGAACATCCAGCTGCTAACATCCCTGGGTGTCCTACAGCCTCAGTGCCCCAGTGCAGGCAGCACGCCTGTGACTGTCCCCAGGAGTGCCATGGGCTGGGAGTAACTGGAGTGCTCAGCTTGAGCTCCATCTCACTCCCTAGAAGGCGGAATTGTGCTGTTTGGGCCTGTGACATCTCTTGAACAAATACGGTGAATTTATATTTCCCCTGAAGGCCCTAGCACAGGCTCCTGCTGCTGTCACTGATCTGCTGGGCCACTGAAACCTCATGGTCAAGCTTCAGCTACCACATTCCTGAAGCTCCAAAAGAGCTCAAACTCTGGCTCTGGGACCTTGGAGGCAGAACTCTCTGTTCCTCCCAGCGTGGTCCAAATCTGCCACCCTGTGGTACCCTGGGAGTGCACCACACATCTGGTCAGAAGACGACAGCATCGTCTTTTGCTGCCCCTATGCTGGTCACATCCAGGCCCTGCTGCAGCTCTAAAGTGCTTGTGCCTAGCCACGGCACCACGCAGCTAGGCACATACCTCAAAGCAAGGGGGTCTCCTCCACTCATCTAGTGGCCTCGGGCTGCCAGAAGACAGCTGGGTACAGCATGATGCAAAAACCTACAAGAAACATTTTTGGTCATAACGCTAATCTCAAAGTTTTCTGCCCAATAATGTTTCTTGATGAGTACGTCTCAGTTGTCCCCGATCCACTTGCCTTGCCTGTATCCATGGAAGCCTCTGAAACTAAAAGCAGGTGGAGGAAATGAAAATGTTGGTCTGGCTGTCCCCTGGGACGGACCCGCCTACAGCGTAAATCAGCAGTGACAACTCGCCACACTCCCCACCAGCCCCTTCCCCTCTCCATCGTCCTACCAGCCAACATCCACACTTACGACCACAGCCAGCGCCTACCCCCATAAACTGTTTTGAGATCTTTCATCCCCATCCCCAGCTGTAAATTCCAACCTGCCATCACGGGCAAACTGGTAAATCTCATCCAGTAGGTACAGAGGTTCCAGTACAAGACAGGATTTCCCAGCATCCCCATCTCACTTTGGGTAGACCTTCCAAAGGAGAACAGCTCCCAGGAACACGCTCAGTGGGGACAGACAGCACAGCCATGCAGACTGCTGCCACTACAGCACAGCCCTCGAAACTCAGTACCCCAGCAGAGAGGCCCTGCAACCATATTGACACCCCTATGCCACAGTTAATCAACTGACTAGCTCAGCTTTCCAGCTAATTGTGCTGAGGCCTGCCTTGGGCTGTGGTGGCCATGCCACTGTCCAATCCAGCATCGTGGGACAAGGGGCACCTAGGGAGCATTCTTTCCACACTGGCCTGCTGAGCTGGCTGAGTGCTGTCAGTTGTGTCCTGTGCACACCACAGGTTATTTTGCCTTTTCTGGACCCTTCTGTCCATCAATCTGACGCCACTTTAAAAACTAAAGTCAGCTGGAAAAGCTGTTCCCCTCTGTGTTCCAGGTAATTGGGCAGAGCCCAGGGGTTAGAGGCTTCCCTACCTACTCTGACAGTGAGAGATGAATGTTGCCAGCACTCATCCCAGTTTCCACGTGGCTGCAACGGTGAAGGGTGCAGGGACCATTCAGCATCACGGAGCAAGTTGGAGAGAGCTGTGGAAAGAGGAGCAGGAATCACAGCTCAGGTCCTGCCACGTTAGCCACTGATGTGCAGAAGGGGAAGAGCCTTTGCCCATCCCCCTGCTCTGGGAAAACAGCCACATACTTATTTCCTCCTCCTTCAAGTGTGACCTGCCTTGTAACTGGAGCTGGAATCAGCTTGCCGCTTGCAATTCTGCGAGTCTGGCACTGTTATTAGGTAGAAATGCAGTGGGACAGATCTAACCAAAAAAAGAGGCATGTAGTGTCACTGGACACAGTGTCTCTGCCTCTTGCCACTGAGCCAGAGCCTCAACGTCCTCCTCAGCTCCTTGCCCTGCAATCTCACTTCTTTCTCTCCGGCAACCTCCTGTCACACAGCATCCAAGGGCCCCAGCGCCTCCCTTGCAGCAGGAATCAGGCCCTTAGTACCTTACAGCTGTGTGGTCCTCCACGGTCCCCAGACTCCTCACCCATCTGCCTTGAAGTCCTCCTGGCTGCAAAATAAACCTGGAATACCTGGGTGTCACCACACAGCTAGACGTGTCCCAACAACCACCAACCTGCCGGGCTAGCTGTTGAGCACAATACCCAGCAATTCACAAGTACCCAGATTTCCTTGTGCTGACAAACGTGTTTTTTGAAATGTGAGTGAACTTCAGCATAAAAACCCCTCTGCCTCAAGCCAACCAGACTTTCACCCGCCCTAGACTGAGTGCAGTGATGCTCCCTACTCTCCAACTGCCTCAAAAAGACCCTGTCCCACTCCTGTGGCCCAGCTTTGTTCTCTGACAGCAGAAGCTGTCTAGCAGAGGTGGGCCCAAGGAACAGGAATGCGTACTGCCGTACTGAACCCAGATGCCAGGTATCCCACAGAAAATGGTCACAGCTAATCTACCCTTGGCAGCTTGCCTGGCCCTGAAGCCCATAAGAACTCACAGGACCCGGAATGATCCTGCAATGCCTTGCAAACCCTGATCCCTGAACGAGGGCAGCCAGGTGCATTGCAGTATAAATACAGCCAGGCACAAGAGAAGCGCTGCAGAAACCCAATGCCCTGGATCATTTGTCCTGCACAGGTCAGAACCACCTGCAGCTTTCCTAGTGGGACACCCACCTCTCCCCTCCACACTCCCCTTCCAGGGCACCGATGGGGGAAGGACCCCCATTGTGCTACACACTCTCTCTGGCACACGTTGGCCCAGGAGGAGGAATGTGTTTGAGTATGTTGGAAGATATAAGTCCTATTTCCAGCTCTTCCCCTGCCACTAGGGTGTACGCATAAGCTTCTTCCGTACTCAGTGCCTATTTAAGACACTGACACAGTTCCCTTCCCTGGCAGAACAACCCAGTCCTCATGGCAGAGGAGCAGAAACGGAGAATTCCCCAATTACAGCTCTTCTTCCTCACCTTGAAGGACAGAGAGCCCCTTTGCAGTGAAGGAACAGCAGCTCAAAATCCGTGGCCAGCACAGCACCACCAGAGCATGCCCTGAGCACCTGCAAACGGGCACCCTGGGCTTTGAAAAAGACGGCCTCTCTGGCAGCGTGGGGCATGGGTTTGGTGTCCCCATGGCACTACATGTACAGCAACACAGCCAGCCTTTCCTAAGGGCAGGGCCTGGCCCCCAGCCCTTAGGCAACCAAGCCCCCTCCAAGAAGAGCAAAGCCTGGCCAGGGCTGGGATGATCCTGCCAAGGCCAGGAACATGCAGATCAGTTCAGCAACTGAAATAAGAAAAGTTGGGGTGGATCTGCTGGAAACATCCCCAAATTCCACCGTGTTTCCTTGAGCCCAAATGTTTTGCTGAAGCCAAAGTGAAATATTTCATCTCCCATCCTCTTCCCTTCCATATAATACAGGTGAACAAGGCAATATCTAATGGATGGGTGGCAGAAACATGAAATTTTGGAATTCCTGAGCTATAACGCCCCAGTGAAAAGATGCCTAACCAAAGAGCAACCACCCAAACCCATCCCTGAATTAAGCCAGAGGCACAGAGATACTGTCCCTCTAAACAGTATCACTCACAAAAGCCTTCACCTGTGACAGCAGGGATGGGAAAGGGGAGACGAGAGGACAATGGTGCCAGCAGGATTCGGGGGGTGCCAGCCAGCCCCCACCCCCGGGGCAGGGAGCAGCTGTGAGATCAGGCAAGTGGTGACACACACACAGAATCATCCCAAGCAGCTCGTTATGGTCTTGCTACACACCCCCAAACCTCTGCCCTGGGGCAGCGTGATGTCCCCAGCTCCATGCTCAGCTCCCACGCCCCCAGCCTGGCCCTCCTCTGCCCATCCCCATCCCCACCCTGGGATGGGCACTGTGCCCCCTCCTCGCATGCCAAACCCTCTGCCCTCCCAGCAGACATTCCCGTATTCTACCCAGCACAGCTCCTGCCAGTGCAAAACATGTTCGCTCCTACAAGGCCCTTGTCACCCAGGCTGCCCCTGCCTGCCCCCGCACCACTCCACCGAAGGTCCCCATGGCCTGAGCCACTTGTTGGCCCCAGCTTCCCCCATAAGCCTATTCATGCTCCCAGTTTGCACAGTCATTGCCAATGCATCCCACTGGGGCACCCCAAAACACCTCGCTGCCTTTTACAGACCGAATTAGACAGCCTGTGCTGAACTGGGCTGGCAGCTCTCCTGCCTGCATCCCACAGGGTCCCGCTCCCCAGCACCCCTGCTCACAGGCACGCACACGGGCACTGCCAAGCCCGCGCAGCCAGAAGGATACTTCCACTCCACGATGCTGATGCACGCCTTCCGCAGTGGGTTTTCCAGGGTTAAGCACAACAGAGCCCTGGCTGGCCGGGGAGCTGCTGGCGGTACCGGCTTCTTGGACTTGTCCTTCTGTTGCCTCTTCTTCACATCATCCTGGGGAGAAGTAGGCTCCATGGTGTTTCTCCCCCTCCTGCCCCACGGCCGAGCCCCCCTTCCCCAGGGTCCCAGCCAGCAGAAGCTCTTCTGGATCTCCCTTCTTGCAGAGCCCGTCTCCTCCACGCACTGAGGGAGGCGATGGGGCAGCTGGGGCTGGAGCCTGCACTCGCATGTACAAACACACAAAGCATGAGTTTAAATTTAGATCCCAGCCTGGCTCCCGGGTGCTGTCACAGCTCCTGAGGCAGCAAAAGGGCCCCTGCAGCTGTTGCTTCTTTACCCAGCACATTGGGAGGCAGGCGAGTGCTTCGCATGCCACTGACAGGGGCTGGGGGTGGGAACAGGCTGCGTGCTGGGCACACGGTCTCTGAAAGGAAAGTGCCTTGTCCCAGGTCAGCTCTTTCCCCTGCTCCCCCAGCCTCCCTTACCCAAACTGCAAGATGGGCTGCCTGGGGCAATGTGTGCAGCGCCCGGCTGAATCGGGGTGAGGTGGAGAACCCAATTCTGGCCAAAGGTGGCTAACGCACAAACTGATCAGTCCCCTTTCTCTGCAGGATTTTACCTTCATTTGGTGCAAACTGCTCAGCTGAGCCCTGGACCCTGTGATGCTGGGGCTGTGGAGCCTCTGGGGCTGGGTCCATCTCACTGACAGGCACTTTGACCCCAACCTCAGAGCTCCAGAGAATCATGGTAGGTCCAAAAAGTGCTCCAGCTTGCTCTTCTGGAGGGGCAGAGGAAACCCTTGCCTGGCACCGGTCACTCAACCCCTTGCTCAGCCTCACCTCCCCAGTCTTGCTTGCAGGGTTTGGATGCAGGAACCCAACAAGCCCAGGCTGGATTGTGTCCTGGCCAGTCCGGCTGGGCTAGGGAAAGCCCAACTGGATGAGTGGTATGAACAGTCCTGAGCTGGAAGGCAGGCAGGGCGAGAGGCAGGTTATCAGCATCTCTTCACAGCAGGGAAAACTGAGGCACCGGGAAGGGCTTTCCTGGTGTTTCCTGGACTGAGCCAGCAAAATAATTGCAGCGATCTTATTACTTATAGTCCTATCGCACAGCAAATAGTATCCCCGTCCTACAGGGATGCTACAGCCTTGTGTGACTGACCAGCTGTGCCCCAGCCAACCCCATGCATCCCAGGGAGCTGCTCTACCCAACTGCACCAGCTGCCTTGCTCAAAGCTTCCTCTCCTTTGCTTTGCAGGGTGATTCCACCATGGAGGGAAATTACTTTGCAGCTGTGCAGCAGGCTGTGTCAAGGGCCAGGAGGGCCACAGCGCTGGCAGGGAGGTAGCATGGAAGAACAACTCCTGCAGCTGCTCCAGTTTTGATGCACTTTGGAGGAGGGGACCTTTGATTGTAAAGGGGTTAAATAAGTAACCTGCCCCCTCCTACACCACTCTGCCACATTTTGTGCAAACCAAAGTCAAATCATTCCCACTGAGGGCTGCAGCCCTGTCTCCATGTGAGGCAGGCCTAAGCATGTTCCCTTTTCTCATTTAGTCCTTGTTCTTCCCCCTAAACCCTGGTGAAAGCCGGGAGCTGTATTTCTGCTGCTGCCTGTGCAGGAGAACCTGTCCCAGGGACAGCAAGGATGTGGGGCCCATCTAACGGTGAGCCTGGGAAGAAACATCGGCCCCCTTTGACTCATCCTGGAAAAGTCTCAGAGGAAGAGGGCAGGGTGTGCGAGGTGTGTGTGCAGCCTGGTGCAGGCTGGGGCCCGTGGAGAGGACACTCAAGGCCTCTCTGATCTCCTCCACAGCCCTTTGCTCACACCCCCACGTGCACCTGCTGGCAACTGCTCAGCACCTTGCTGCGCTCACCATTTCGCACAGGGCTGTGCTGGCAGCCACCAACCAACATGGCTGTAACAAACCACGCTGCAGCGGTCTGCCTGACGGAGAGGTTCCTACCTGCCCGGCAGGGAAAGACTCCTTCCTCACAAAACCTTTTCACATCCATCCTTGTCTTCCTTGCATGCTTCGTGAGTCTTCATGCTCGTCTCCTGCTTTGTCACTGCACAAAGACATGGCCTTAGGAAGGGGCCCAAAGGCAGCGAGCCCACGATGGAGCCTGCCCCACTGGGTGGGCTTCTCCCATCGCCGTGAAGAGCGGGGATGGAAATGCTGCCTGTGCTGCCCCTTCTCCAGCAGCGACCACGCCTACGAACACCTCACACCTCCTGGCACGCACTGACCTGCGTTCATTCACCTCCCCAACGCTTCCCCTTTCCCCAGCCCAGGCACCTCCCTGCCTCGCTGCCCGGCTCCTGCAGGGTCTTGGCCTGCCCGTCCCTCGGGGCTGCCTGAGCCGGACAGACAGCCGGCCGCAGGCAGCCTGTCCCTCTCTGGGCCCACCACGGTCTCTCTCTCCCGTACGCACTGGCCGAAGGCCTCAGTGCCCGGGGCAGGGCGAGGCAGCCGGTGGCGGGCGGGAGCGGAGAGGGACGCCGCTGCGGGCGGCAGTACCGGAACTGGCCCTGCCTGGGCTCTCCCCCGAGCCGAGCCGAGCCGAGCCCAGGCGAGCGTAGCCGAGTCCAGCCGAGCCGAGCCGAGCACAGCCCAGCCCAGGCGAGTGCAGCCGAGCGCAGCGGAGCCGAGTCCAGCCGAGCCGAGCCGAGCCGAGCCCTGCCGAGCGCAGCCGAGCCCTGCCGAGCCGAGCCGAGCCCAGCGCAGCCCAGGCCAGCCGAGCCGAGCCGAGCCGAGCCGAGCCCAGCGCAGCCGAGCCGAGCCCAGCGCAGCCGAGCCCAGCGCAGCCGAGCCCAGCGCAGCCGAGCCGAGCCGAGCCCAGCGCAGCCGAGCCGAGCCGAGCCGAGCCGAGCCCAGCGCAGCCGAGCCGAGCCGCCGGCAGCCGGGCGGCAGCGGGAAGGGGCGGCTGCCCCGCTCCCGCCCCGCGGCCCCGGCGGGAGCTGCAGAGCCCGGCATTGCCCCGGGAGCGGGAGCCGCACTCCGGGCCGCCTTTGGGATGCGGGGTCAGCGCCCAGGCGACGCTGGGGACGCAGGCGGCTGCTGGAGGGACCACGGAAGTTCGCGGGGTGCCGTGGGGGCAGCTGAGACCCGCGCGTGTGTGCGAGAGAGGGGTGTCTGCCAGCATGGAGTGGGGCGGCCTCGGGGGCTGGCGTGCCCAGGTGCTGGGAGCACTGGGTGGGATCCAGGGGCTGCCACCGGGCAGAGAGAGGGTCTGACCAGCTGCTGGGGGGAGCTGCGTTATACGCCTCTGTGTGTGTACGTATATATACATATGTGTGTGTATATATATATTTTTTCCCCACTCAAGGACTAAGGGACCTTCACTCTGATCAGCCAGAGAGGGGAACGGGATGAGGGCGCTGGTGCTGTTTGTGTTCTTGTGAGTGCTGAGTGTGTATGTCTTAACCTGTGTGCCCAGTCATATATATATGTGTGTGTATATATGCACATACCTATGTGTATATAGCTGCTTCGGCACCTCTGTGTGTGGGAGTGTGTGTACGTTTGTGCCTACTGGGACCCCGTGCTCAGCCTTGCTCCGGGCTGGACCCGGTGTTAGGGAGCTGTGGCAGGGGTCAGCAGCCCCTAGCAGGGACGTGGTTCATCTGCACTGAGTTTACTGCCACAACCCCTGATCTTTTCTTGCTACGTCCCTTGGAGATGTATGCATGGTCTTAATTTTTAGGTAGACAGAAAACATCCCTTTACCAGGGTTGAACCCACAAGCCAAAACCCCAGATGAGAAGTTTTGTTTAAACCCCCAAATAGAGGGAAAGTACCTGCACTGAAGACAATGAGAAGCTAATGCTTTGACCCTAGTTTTTTTTTTTGAGTTTTCCCAAAAACCTCACGGACACCAGCACATAAAATAGCACTGCCATGAGTTACTTAATGAGAGAATGAAGTCTCCTGCGGCATAGGAGGGGAAAGAGCCACCATCTGCCCCGTAGCTGGGAAGAGGGATTTCTGGCAAGGCTACTTTGAGCCTTTTTTTTTTTTTTTTTTTTTTTGCTTCAGCTATCTAAAACATGCCTTTTGTAGCTGGTTTATACATTCACAAAAAGACAAAAGTTAAAGCATCCATTTATTGCATAAACATAAAAGCAGCCACTGCATAGCGAGGAGCAGAATAAAGCACGTGAAGAAGCTGTGGTGGTTTGGCCGCCAGCTCAGCCCCACGCAGTGACTCACTCACTCCCCACCGGTGGGATGGGGGAGAGAATCAGAAGGGTAACCCTCGTGGGCTGAGATAAGAACAGGTTAATAATTGAAATGAAAACAACAACAAAAACACAATGGAAAGGAAAACAACGAGACGCGTGAAACGTCGGGGTAGGGGGGAAAAGAACCACCAAAACAAACCACATGCAACACCACACCTCCCCAAGCTGCAACTGCCCCCTTAATATACTGGTCATGGTGTCACATGGTATGGAATGAACCTGCCATTGGCCAGTCGGGGTCAGCTGCCCCGGGCGTGGCCCCGCTGACACACCCACGTGTGTCTCTGGGTTCGGCCCCTGCTGCCAACCCATCTGTGATCTCCCACACGCATCGGGCAGCGCTGAGGCTACCCTGGGCAGGAAGGGGTGGCATGCTGAGCCACCACATGCCACCCTCTGGCCCGCGGCGTGATCCCCTGCGTCCCTTCAATGGCACGCTGCCAGGACCACATCCCTGGGCTACGGGAACCTGCTCTTACAAACTACACCAGCAAAGCCACCACTCACTTCCCAACCCAGCGCCCAAAAGTGCCTGGCCCAGGGCACTGCACATCTCTGGCTCTCCTGCCTGCTGCCCCACCCTCCCATACTCCCATAGCCTTCCTCCCGCAGGCAGCACTGATGCCTCCTCCTCATCCTCTCCAGCTGAGGCTTGCTGGGTTTGTCCTGGAGACACCACACAGCCAGAGGGTTGGCAGCAGGGGCCGACCCAGAGACACACGGGGGGGCAGCCGTGCATGGTGGTGATGCCAAGGGAGGTGACAGTCTGCTCTAACGGAGCATCCTCTCCTGCTTGCCTTTCCAATCCCCAGGAGAAGATCGAATACGCCTTCCTGATCTTCTTTGCCATTGAGGCAATGCTCAAGATAATTGCCTACGGGTTTCTTTTCCACACGGATGCCTATCTCCGAAACGGCTGGAACGTGCTCGACTTCTCCATCGTGTCCCTGGGGTAATGCAAGGAGGGGAAGCTGCTGGTGCCCAGCTTGTGCCAAGGCCTGGTCCACAGCCTATCAGCTACATTGATTTTTCTAGTGACTGCAGTGGGTTTGGGGGCAACCTGCGGTCTCAGTTCATGCCCTGCTCCCACGGGCCCCTTTTTCATGCCCTGATATCCCCGGGGATCCTCCCTCACTCCTGTTTCTTCCTGTCTGACTCCTTAACGCCTTTCAGGTCTCCTTGCCCTGGAGAATGGGAGTGCCATGGAGTCATCTGGGGTTTGGCACACGGGGAGAGGGTCCACTGGGCACGAGGGGTGGGAGGGCCCCCCGCTGGTCAGCGGTGAGTGCACAGAGGGGTGCCCAGCCACGAGTGCGCCCAGGAGTTGGACTTAGCAAGAGCTGTTCCCTGGGTCAGGCTGAGCGTGGCTGGCAGAGTCCTGTCCCTCTCTTCCCTGCCTGCAGAGCACTGACTCCTTAGCACAGGTTTCTTGGTCTCCATCCTCACGCCCTTCTCTTTCTCCCTGTCCTTCCTTCTGCTTCTCCCCCTTTCTTCCCTGCTCTGTGCCCCGGCTCTTTCAGGCTTATCACCATGACCTTGGAGCAGGTCAATGCGAAGCAGGGAGGGACTTCAGGGGGAAAAGGCGGCTTTGACGTGAAGGCCCTGCGAGCGTTTCGTGTGCTGAGACCCCTGCGCCTGGTGTCCGGAGTGCCGAGTGGGTGCTGGGCACCCTGCCACGGTGAAGAGCTGGCGGGTGGATTGAACCCCTGTGCCTGGCCAGGGTGGGGGGCCATGGGGCAGGTTTCTTGTTGCTGCTGGGTCAAGCCCAGCCACAGGGTGGGCGTGGAGGAGCCACAGGTTCTTGCTCATCCCCACAGCTTGCAACTGTCAGCACTGGGGATCTGCAGGTCAGCGCAAATGTAGCTCCCTCCATGGGTCAGTGTCAGCACCTGTGGGTGGCCAGGGTGAAAGGGGCTGGGACCTCGCTCTGGTTTCTCAGGGCAGGGATCTCCTTCTCCCAGAGCTCAGGATGAGAGCACCAGAACAAATGGAGGGGCGTGAAGCAGCCTCCAGCACTGCCTGGTGCGTGGCTCTGCTGAGGCCTTCCACATGCTCTATGGTGGGTAGAGAAAGGGACTTTTGCTTCAGCGATTTCATTCCCAACCAACCTGTGCCCCTCTTCCCTTGGCACGGGGCATTTCAGAGGCTGCTTGTCAGAGGGGCTGACAGGAACGCAAGGTGCACCCAAAGCTGTTTATGAAGTGGTTGACCTCCTCTCCCTTCTCCTCGGTGCAGGCCTTCAGGTCGTCCTGAACTCCATCATCAAGGCCATGGTGCCCCTGCTCCACATCGCCCTGCTGGTCCTCTTCATGATCATCATCTGTGACATAGTTGGGCAAGAGCTCTTCAAGGGCAAGATGCACAAGACCTGCTACTATCTCGGGACAGGTGGGGCTGTGGCGGGGGGGTGAAACGGCAGAGATGTCTCTGTGTGGCTGCTGTGGGGACCACAGAGGTTCTGCGGGTGGCAGGAAGTCTGGTCTTGCCAGCGTCAGGCCTGGGAGTGTGGCAGGCCTGAAGGATGTTTGGTACAGCACACAGCTTGGTGATGTACGTGGTGTGAGGAGGTGGTGAAAGGAAAAGCCCCTTTTGGAAAGCTTCTGCAGGAGGCTGGGAAGTGCTGGAACCTGCTCTACTTGGCCTGACCTGCTGCTCACACCACGGCTTTCCCCCTCAGATGTGATTGCCACGGTGGTGTCAGAGAAGCCAGCCCCATGCACCAGCTCTGGCCACGGGCGACACTGCACCATCAATGGCACTGAATGCCGAAGCGGCTGGCCGGGGCCCAACGACGGCATTACTCACTTCGACAACTTCGGCTTTGCCATGCTGACTGTCTATCAGCGCATCACCATGGAGGGCTGGACCGAAGTCCTCTACTGGGTAGGCTCCAGCAGCTTCGGCTTGGTGCCCAGCTCGCAGAGGTCACTGCTGGTCCTGCCTCAGAGAATCATAAAATGATAGAATCATTAAGGTTGGAAAAGACCTCTGAGATCATCTAGTCCAACCCCAAACCCAACACCCCCAGGCCTCCTAAACCATGTCCCCAAGCGTCACTTCTACACGTTTTTTTGAACCCCCCCCAGGGACGGTGACTCCCCCACCTCTCTGGGCAGCCTGTGCCAATGCCTGACCGCTCTTGCAGTGAAGACATTTTCCCTCATAGCCAATCTAAACCCCTCTAAAGGGCGAGGAATTCCCTCCAGGACACAGGTCCCCATAGCAGGGCCAGGCCTCCCAGCCAGTGAAAGACATCCTGCCCCCACCAAGCTTCATGCGGTGATGCACATCCCATAGTGCACCAGGCACCTCTTCTGCATCTTTGCAGGCACTGCTCAAGCTGTCCTTGCTCTCCAGGTAGACAGGAGGGTGCTCCAGCTCCCACCTTTGTGAAGGGGTACAGGCCGAGCACAACAACGGCTGGCTGGTGGGTGCTTCGGCAAAACCCCATGTTTTGCAGTCCTTGGGAGACTGTCTTGCTGAGGCTTAGGCATGGGGCTGATGTTTATATCTGCCCCCAAAATGCTTGGGTCTCGCTTTACCTCCACAAAAACCTGATGCAAAGTCATAAGGCGGCAAAGCTCAGAGTCAGGTTTAGCTGCTACCATCCCAAGCACTCATTTTAGGGGGGGGCAAAGCTCCCAGAGGCTGTTGAGGGAGCCCTAAGGGGAGACAGACAGCAGGCACTGTGTTCAGGATGCTTCATCTGCCTCTCTCCTTGCCAGGTGAATGATGCCATTGGGAATGAATGGCCCTGGATCTACTTCGTCAGCCTTATCTTGCTTGGCTCCTTCTTCGTCCTCAACCTGGTGCTGGGGGTGCTCAGTGGGTAAGTGCCGCCCCGTCCTTTCTCTTTGCCGGCAGATCAGTGAGCGTTATCAGAGCGTGGACATTGGCTGGTTTTAATTATACAAGAAGGAAGCCTGGAAAAGTTTCTGTTCCTTTTCCTCTGCTGTTCCTCTCCCCTGCTTTTGCATGCTTAGAAACCCTGAGCCTTGAGTTACTTTTTGTGCTAGTGTCCATGACTCTCTGAGGTTTTAGCTCAACGCCTAACACAGAAATCTTTTCCCTGTAGCACAAGCAGCGGTCAGCAAACACAGCCATGGAGCACGATATTAGGTGTTTGTAGTGTGGTCTGCCAGCACTCACAGCAAAAGAAGCTGAGCAGGGAGCTCAAAGCAGCAGTCTTTACACCATGGCTGTGGGTCGAGACACTCATTCTCACGGGTACCCACAGCACTGCTGTCCCCTTGTGAGCACACATGATTTCCTCATGGCCAACCTAAGGAAACCACCTTTGTTAGGAATGCAGGGGATCCAAGAGAATTTTAGTTACTCTAATTAATGCTTCAACAGTCTTATCCAAGTACCACAATGAGCTATCATCAGTCTGGTTACAATGATCCTGACACTTCTGTGCCAAATGACTCAGTCGGTGCTAGTTCCCATAGTAGTACAGTTAAAGCTGCCACGTGCAAAATCCCTGGTGCCACGCTCAGCCTACTATGCATTGCTGTGGTGGGGTGCCAGCATCCTGGTTTTGTTGCTGGGAAGCGTGCGTTGTTCTGGTGAGTGAGGGTAGCTTTTCTCCTCAGTTCTGTGTAGGCTCAGGGTGGTTTTTATATGTTTCAGTCCTGTGCGTGTGAAGTGGCTCACACTCATCGTCTCTGTTGGTTCACAGGGTTAGTTATACCCTGTATTACTTGGATTTGTTAGCCGCCTTCTGTGGCGAGAACCATACACCTGCACAAGGTTAAACCAAACTGGGTATTAATATAACTAGAACAAGCTCAAAACCGCAAGACAGATCACAGGCACCCGACCCTTGCATGAAGTTGGCTATAACAGCAGGACTGTAGTCATCTGATCGTAGAGTGAGTTGCAGGCACAGCAAAAGTTTCTGAAATATTTTTGCAAATATAGCTAAAATATGCTTGAGGTAAGGAAAATCCAGACAAGGCCTGACAATTCCTGAGGCTTAGTATGTCTAATTATTGTTATAATGCCTGAGACCTATTACTAACACATGGCAACGCCAGACTGGCTGGGCAGCAGATCTACAGTCCAGCCAGATACCAGGAGAGAAAAGAAATTCATTAAAAAAGACTGAGAAGAGTGGGACCCCCTGCACTGGCAGACCTGTCTTTTCCATGTTACCGTGAGAAGAGTGTCCTGTTCGCTTGCCATGTGATGAGCTCACCTGCCCCACAGGGAGAGCTGGAGAGGCTGGGGCAGCCTTCTGCCCCGCAGATGGGTGAGACCCCACTTGCCCTGATCCTTAGCAGGGCCAGAGAACTCCCACAGCCTCCAACTTCTGGTGTTAGTTGGCCTGTCCAACCACAGCACCCTGCAGCAAGGAGCGCCCAGTGAGTAGCCAGTGGTGGGGAAGAAACCCTGCCTGCCATCAGGCATCGGGGGATGGTCCCCATGGTCTTGCGTCACAGAACAGGGCCAAGAAAGAAGAAATTCACTGGAGCAATCTAGTGGTAGCACTGAGTGATAAGGTATTTCAGGCTTTTATCTTTCTACAAGGACTGGCCTGGCACAGGGCTGTGGTACCTGACCCCTGCGCCGTCCCCCTCCTGAGTCTCACTCTGCTGCTTGCCTTGTCCCAGCGAGTTCACCAAAGAGCATGAGAAGGCCAAGTCACGGGGCACGTTTCAGAAGCTGAGGGAGAAGCAGCAGCTGGAGGAGGATCTGAAGGGCTACATGGACTGGATCACCCACGCGGAGGTCATGGACAGTGACCGGACCAGGGGAGAAGGTACCAGCTCTGCTTGGTCAAAGACCCTTAGTATCAGGGTTGGGTTCCTAACACTGAGCATCCTAGAGAGGCAGGGTGGAGACCTTTGGAGAAGTCACAAAGACTTCTTTTGCTTGAAAACCTATGAAACAAAAAGCTTTGACTTCTGCAGAACAGCTACCTTCCTCTTTTTTTTTTTTCTTTCCTGAATCATTTTATTGACTCTCACCCAAACTAGCTGTAACTTGGCCCTCATGCTAAATCTCCACCTCAACCACTGTCTTTAAAATTTGCAGACTGCTAGCAAGGCCTAGGACTCCTTTGGCAAAATACATTTGAAATGGCCGTGAGAATCCATGAGGAACGTGCACTTTTGTGTGTAGGGGCAGAGTGCAGGGTTACTAGCTCGCACACTGACAGATGCATGAATTTCTTGCCATTGTTTGACCGTTTTGAGGGATGAGAAGTGGCTCAGGGAGGGAGGCGAATATGCAAGCGTCTAGCCAAAGGCTCAGCAAGGCCTGGGATGCTCTGCCACTGAGCCGCTGTATGTGCTAGGCCACCCTGCCCAGTGAAATAACTTTTGATGCCTCAAGCTGAGCCGATACATGTGTGCAAAGAGCCTTGGGAAACAGTGGAAAGACAAAACGCCTCTTCCACACCTGTGAGCAGTGCTCTTACAAACCTCCTGCGGTTCAGCATTTGCTCAGGTCACAACTGACCCCAGTTTTCTCCGTGCTGGGAGTGCCTTGCGCTGGGGGAGCCTACGTGCACACCGCTGTCTGTTCGGGCTGCCTCTCTGGGTTGCTGCTGCTCTTGCTGCAGGGCAGGTGTTCCTGGTGCCTCCTACTTGGTTTGCACCTGACACTTAAAACCTTCTGCCCAACCTCTCACTGCTGTCTCCCTGGAGTGGCATTTCTTGATTCCATCTCTGATGGGGAAGCTCTTCACGATGTGCTCCAGGGAGAGGTTCCCTCCCACATGTTCCTCCCAAGGGCTCCAAGGAAAGCCCAGGATCTTGTCCCCTCCATAGGTATGATGCCATCGGATGAAGGAGGGTCAGAGACGGAGAGCTTGTATGAAATTGAAGGCATGAACAAGTGGATTCTCTACTTGTGAGTACGTACTGGCTGAACCATCGGCTGCTCTGCACGTGGGCTTGCCCAGTCTCTCACTTGCTGTCCTGGCTGGGCCAGGCTTTCTTGTCAGCCACTGGTTTCTGGGGGAGAGCCAGGGGCTGTGTGCTGAGGAGGAGGTGCAAACATTGCGGGCAGCAAACAGGGAATTTTGCTCTGGTGCTGGCAAAAAGCCACGTCAAGGTGAACAACCCCTTCACTTTGGGACGAGGCTCCGAGCATCCTCTCGTGGCCCACGCAGCATGTCTTGTGCTTTAGGAGCTGGGCCTGTAGCAGCCAGCCAGAGGTGACTGTAGGCCAAAAAGGAGCCAGGAGGTGTTTGTGAACAGCAACGCCTGAGTGAATGCACCAAGTGGCAGGGGCAGGGTTACGTTCCTCAGCCCTTTCCAGGAAAGGCCCCTGGAGCAGGGAGCAGGGAGCAGGGAGCAGGGAGCAGGGAGCAGGGGTGGCTTTGCTCTGCAGTCTGCAGGCACAGCCCTGGGCCGGGCAGGACCCACTGGCTGGCTCTGCTGACCCTTTGGCCATCTCTCCAGCCGTCAGTGGAGGCGTTGGAACCGAATGTTTCGTAGGAAGTGCAGGGACGTGGTGAAGTCCAAGTTCTTCTACTGGCTTGTCATCCTGCTGGTGGCCCTGAACACCCTCTCCATCGCTTCTGAGCACCACTTCCAGCCAGAATGGCTGACACGGGTGCAAGGTGAGCAAAGAGGCTGAGGGAGCAGGAGGGCCCGGGACACCTTGCTGCCCTGGAGACATGCGTGAACGCTTACTGTGCGTGCGCAGCCACACAGACATGGTGCCGGAGCTGTTAGACACATGCAGGCTTGCTCAAGCACACAAACACAGCCTGCACACAAGTGTGTGTACACCATCCCCACTGCACTGTCACACAGCTGCACACTGAACGTGTGGTGCATACAGTTTTTGTTATTATGTACATAGTACGTGTGTATAATAATAAATCATATTTATTATTATATATAAAAATAATAATGATGATAATAATATAAGCACAGCATATAGATTCTTAGGCACATGGGTGAGCACGGTGAACACAGGTAGAGTGTGTACATTCACACCTGAACGTGCATAGTACACACAAACGCACATTGCCTGCACTCACGCAGTACAGTCACATGTATTTATGCGTGCAGCCACACTACCCGCAGACACACGGAGTACAGCTATGCACGGTATACATGCACGCACTGCATAGAGTCACACGCACAGTACAGCCGCACTCTCACACGTGCAAGCACACAGTTGCACATCACCCTTCTCCTCATCTTCCTCTCCTGTGATGCTCCCTGAAAAACAGCATTTGCTGCAGCGGCAGCTCAGTGCTCGGTGGTGGGCGGAGAAGGGAGGTGAGCAGCACTGCCCTCCTTCCCCTCCTGCTGTGCCGTGCTGAGATTAAGAGGTCCATGCTCTGATGGACTGGATCTCCCACCCCAGACAATGCCAGCTGGGTGCTGCTAGCACTCTTTGTGGCTGAGATGCTGCTGAAGATGTACGCACTGGGCCTGCGCCAGTACTTCATGTCGCTCTTCAACCGCTTCGACTGCTTTGTGGTGTGCG
Source organism: Phalacrocorax aristotelis (assembly GCF_949628215.1). Taxonomy (NCBI): domain Eukaryota; kingdom Metazoa; phylum Chordata; class Aves; order Suliformes; family Phalacrocoracidae; genus Phalacrocorax; species Phalacrocorax aristotelis. The sequence continues at coordinate 429,142 of NC_134296.1, forward strand.
CGGGGATCTTGGAGGCCATCCTGGTGGAGCTTGGCAGCCTGTCACCCCTGGGCATCTCCGTGCTGCGTTGCATCCGTCTCCTCCGCATCTTCAAGATCACCAGGTTGGGGACGGAGCTCTGTGGGTACTGGGGGCTTGCGGTCCCTAGGCATCACTGGCCTTGTCCCTGGGGAGGGCTGCAGCGTGAGCAGAGCTGGTTTCTCCTGGATGGAGAAACAAGGCCAAGCTGGGGATTTCTGTCTCCAGGACATGGTGTGGGAGTGGTAAGGAGGACAGAGCAGGGCTTGCTGGAAGTCTCCTGGGGACCCTCTCTTGCTCTGGGTTCCGGGGTGTTGTAAACGGAGGTGCTGTGGGCCAGTACTCCTGGTTTCTCTTTCTGGCACCAACCTGCTGTGTGCTCATGCCCCTTCCCCATCCTGCCTGCTGGTGCCCCGTGCAGGCAGCAGGATGTCTTGCCTGTCACACCACTCCTGGATCTTCATTTCTACCTCCTGGGGCCTGCCTGGAGCAGTCCAAGTGCCCAGCCTGTGAGCGGTGCTGGTTCAGAGCCCCCGTTGCTGGGTTGCTGGCACATTCCCCTGGACCAGACAGTCTGTTCCCTGCACCTACCTACCCCTACCTGATCCTGCCCACAGCCTTCACCCTCCTTCACCTCCCACACACTCCTGACTTTCTTCTCCCCAGGTATTGGACGTCCCTGAGCAACCTGGTGGCCTCCCTGCTCAACTCAGTCCGCTCCATTGCCTCGCTGCTCCTCCTCCTCTTCCTCTTCATCATTGTCTTTGCACTGCTGGGCATGCAGCTTTTTGGGGGCAAGTTTGACTTTGAGGACATGGAAGTGCGGCGCAGCACGTTCGACAACTTCCCCCAGGCCCTCATCAGTGTGTTCCAGGTATGGGGCTGTGGGAAGTGCAGCAGGGGGCTGGGGGACGGTGTGCGGGGAGTCTCGCCTGCGCTGTGGGTCTCCTGGCACGAGCTGGGGCTCAGGGGGATGTGGGGCTGTGAGAGGTGATATGGCTTTGAGGCAGGAGCAGGTAAGTGCAACTGGGGTCACGAGCACTAGTGCAGGTGCAGGGCTGGAGCAGGGAGGTGGGGTTTGGCCAGGGGGCTCTAGGGGCCGTGAGGGTTTGGGGCTGGAGCCGCGAGGGCAGGATTGAGCTGTGGGGTTCTGCCGTGCTCTGCTGCAGGGGCTCTTGAGTCCCTGTTTGTGCTCTGCTCACAGATCCTGACTGGAGAGGACTGGAATTCAATCATGTACGATGGGATCATGGCCTATGGGGGCCCATCCTTTCCCGGCATGCTGGTCTGCATCTACTTTATCATCCTCTTTGTTTGTGGGAACTGTATCCTCTGCCTGCGAAGCCAGGCCCAGGCTCCCTGTACCCAGCCCCATAGCATCAGCTAAACGGGGCTATGCAGGGGGGGAAGGGGAGCTTCCTTAAGCTTTTCAGTGCTTGCCTTAAGCTTTTCAGTCCTGAACAGCAGGGGATCATACCACAGGCTTCAGGGCTGGCACTGGTAGTGGCTGAGGTCCGGGGTCTGGAGGAAAGCACCCCACGGGGCAGGTCTGGATGACTGGCAGGCACAGATTCAGCCATCGGTCAATGCAGTAACAGGACTGAGCTGGAGGGACTGAGCTAAGGCAGAGAGAGGGCGGCCAGCCCAGAGCTCAGTACTCGCAAGGATGGGTGCAGGGTTAGGGATCACCAGCCAGGGTTGTCTCAAGGGCTCAACTCCAGGAAGGTTTCTCAGGGCACCCTGGAGACCATGGGCAGCTCTGGCCACATCCTCCAAACATGAACCGAGTTAATGCCCTTACTGCTGTCCCTCCAGATATCCTCCTCAATGTCTTCCTGGCCATTGCAGTTGATAACCTGGCTGAGGCCGAGAGCCTGACCTTAGCCCAGAAGGCCAAAGCAGAGGAACGCAAGCGGCGGAAGATGTCCAGGTGAGTGCTGTCATCCCTGGCAGCGGGAGCTCCCAGATCAGGTGCTTTGGTGCAAGGGCACAGAACGGCATTACCCGTGACCCTGCCCAGAGTTCAGTTCCTGCTCTCCCCTCCTCTCCATTCAGAGGTTACCCAGAGAAATCTGAAGATGACAAGCAGATGCTGGCAAAGAAGCTTGAGCAGAAAATGAAGGGAGAAGGGATTCCCACAACAGCCAAGGTCAGTGCTGGTGGGGCTGAGCCTTGGGGAGCTCCTGGTGGGGGACCAGGCTCCTCCTCCCCCCATCCAGAACTGACAAAGGCCTGGAGCCAGCCTGCGTCTGGACTCTTCTGGGCCAGAATCGCTCCTCACTGTAGCATCCTCTGGTGATGGGGGTTCTCTGGGCCCAGGCAGGACATGTTGCCTGGTGAAAAAGGTCCATTGCTGGGGATTCTCTTCCTCTGAGTCATTTCCTTGGCCACAGCCAGTTGTCAGTTGTCAGTGGTTGAGACGGGCACTGGTGCACACCAGTGTGGAGGGGAGCAGAGCAGGTCAGCAGCACCCCATACCTCCGTTACGTCCACACCAGCAGCCCCTGAATGCAAAACCCTCTGTACAGCTGTGCTGACTGTGTGCTGAGCTGCCTCTTATAAGCATCTGGCCAGCAGCTACTTCCCTGTTCATTTTCCAGAGATGCCCATGGGAACTCACCCAGGAGTCACCCCATGTCTTATTCCACCCATGGTATAGGTGCCTGGCCCCAGGTTCTTGGCCAGCACACATTCCCCTGTCCCATCCTCTCGGTATTGCTCTTTGCTCAGATTGCAGCATCCCTGAGGTGTTTCCCCTCACCCTGCCAGGACTCCATGTGCTGGGTGCTGTACAGGGCAAATGCAGAGACGCTGCTTGCCCACATGACGGAATTCCAAGATGACAGGGTCTGGCCAACGTGCAACATTTGGCAGCAATACTGGCACAGGCGGTTGCATGTCCTCCTCTCTGTCTCTCCCTTGTTTCAGTTGAAAGTGGACGAATTTGAATCCAATGTCAATGAGATCAAAGACCCCTACCCTTCTGCAGACTTCCCAGGTAAGATGTGTCCGTGTCAGGGAAAGCTGGGGAGGCACTAGGGAGGGACGGTTCCAGCACCCTGGCTGTGTGAGGAGCAAAGGATGTGGTGACCCTCTGCCTGCCTCGGGGTACTGAGGTCCTTCTGGCACAGATGCCAAATAAGGATCACAGGATCAGAGGATTGTCCATAAGGTCACATTCCCTCTCTGTCTCTGGGGGATTCTTTCCTTTTGCCTCCTCGTGGCCACCCTGCAGGTGATGATGAGGAAGATGAGCCTGAAATCCCCCTGAGTCCTCGGCCACGTCCACTCGCAGAACTACAGCTGAAAGAGAAGGCCGTGCCCATGCCTGAAGCCAGCTCCTTCTTCATCTTCAGCCCAACCAATAAGTAGGCACTGACCCTTCTCCCTGCCTTGTGGAGCCAGGCCTGGCCCAGGTACTTCTGGCACCGACCCTTCCCAGTGGGGTCCTGCTGGTGTGTAACAGCTGGCTCTGAAGGGAGCCAGCTCACTGGGAAAGGTCTTCTCTGTGGAAGGGCTGGCACAGACATCCCCTCATGCCTTGGGCCTTCCTGTCCTCAAGGTTTAGCCATAACCCTCTTCCAGGCTACCGTGGCCCTCTGGCCCCTCACAGCATCTCATGCCATTTCTGTCCCTGGCAGGTTTCGGATGCTGTGCCACAGAATTGTCAATGCCACCTGGTTCACCAACTTCATTCTGCTCTTCATTCTGCTCAGCAGCATCTCGCTGGCAGCTGAGGATCCCATCCGGGCCGAGTCCTTCCGCAACCAGGTGCCCAAGTAGCTGTGAAGGGTTGGGATGGGTGGGGGTGACCTCATGGAGACACCCAGCTCCCAGGTAGGCAGAGATCCGCTTGCCAGATGTCTTGCCTAGGCAGGTAGCTGTGATTTCACGCCTGCCTCTGCGAGGGCAATACACTCTGGGAGGAGAGCCTGGTTCTGTTGTCCGTTCAGGGCACAGCTGGGACAAGTTTTTACTCCTCCATGTCTCAGTTTACTTCTGGGTGAAGAGATCCACCTGACAGGGAGTGTGAGATTACCTTGGTTCAAGGCTTACTGGGGATAGGGATGTCTCCAGTCTGGACCGCTGGTGTGTGCAGCACCCTGAAATGCTGCTGGCATGGAGCAGTGGGAGCCACAGGTCTAGCCACACAAGGCACAAATGGTTCTGCACCCGTGCAGTGTCTAGCAGGGACTGGGGGGTCTTCCCAGGGCACTCAGTGTTTTTGGGCATCAGATGCTTTCGAGTGAATCAGGTCAAGCCTCGCTCACTTGGAAACGGAGAGCGTGGTCCCAGGCTGCAGGCTGGGTCAGGCGCTGGGGAGAATCAGCAAAGCTGAGGAAAGTTCAGGATTCTTCTTGGCACTGGGTTTGCAGGCTCTGTTGAGCTAGATGGGCTCCCCAGTCCACAGAGTGGGGGGCAAAACCACAGTGCCAGGTTGTTTGAACACACTGGAGCATTTCATGTCACCCAAATCTCATCTGGCTCTGGTGCTTCTGTCCCCAGATTCTTGGATACTTTGACATTGGTTTCACCTCTGTCTTCACAGTTGAAATAATCTTGAAGGTGAGTCCCTCTGCCCCGTGGTCCTGGCTGTGTGCATGACCCAGCGCATGGGTATAGACTGTTCTGGCCATGGGCATTCATGCTCTTTCAGCACAAGCTTGAGGTCCCAGTGAGGCGAACGTGCTGGCTGATCCTCGTGTCCCCAGAGTTCATGCAGTCTAGGTGGTGCTTCACCTGCCCCAGTGGCCACGTGTCCCCTCCAGTGAGGTCAGGCAGCCAAGTCAGCTGTGCTGTGGCACAGGGACAGATGGGCCATGGCACCAGCATTTCAGTTCTGACATGCCCTTAACAAAAACTTTGAGAAAGAGGAAGCAATGGAAGCCTGTGGAGTAAAACAGTAATTCAAGCAGCTGCTGCATGTTGCTCCCACTCCAAGGCTCTTTACTCTTCTCCTCTTTATGACCTCTGAATGACTGGGAAGTGTTTTGTCTCCAGCCAGTATGGTATAGAGGATTCAGCTTCCTGCCTGGCTGCAGAGGCAGAGGCCTGAGCAGGATAGGGCGCTCAGGCCATGGAGCTGTGAGAAGCCCCTCATGCCTTGTCCGCCCCAGGGCTGTGGAGGGACCATGTCCCCAAGCCCTGCCTGGCCTCTCTCCTAACTCCTTCTGCTCCCCAGATGACAGCCTATGGTGCTTTCCTGCACAAAGGCTCCTTCTGCAGGAACTCTTTCAATATCCTCGATTTGCTGGTGGTCGCTGTCTCCCTCATCTCCATGGGAATCGAGTAAGCACCTCCACACTTCGCAGGGTGGGCACTGGTCTGTTTAGCCTGGCAGGGCAGCTGGGGTGCTGCAGCTCTCTGTGCTGGATAGAGAAGGAGCAGCAAGCCCACGGGCCGGACATTAGCCCATGTGTTAGTGTCCATGAGGTCATGCTTAGGGGGACAGGGCACGGACAACTGGGAGGCAGGGAGGCAAACTTCCTGAGTGTCAAAAGGGAAGATCTGGGTAGGAATTCACCTTGGAGCTGCTTTCTCCAGCTGCCTGTGTCCCTTGGCCTTATGTGGGGTGGTGGCTTAGCGATTTACGCGTGTCTCTGCCATCCCTTGCGCCTCACCCCCTGGTCCCAGCCTGGCCTCCATGGCTGCTTGGTGGGGCTGTGCCAGGCTGGCCTGGGCAGGGGAATTGCCCCATCGCAGCTCTACCTTCCTCCTCAGGTCCAGTGCCATCTCAGTGGTGAAGATTCTCCGGGCGCTGAGGGTACTGAGGCCTCTGCGAGCCATTAACAGGGCAAAGGGGCTGAAGGTAAGAGGGAGCCTGAGGCTGGGGTCCTCGGTCCGTGGGAGTCCTCATGAGAGGTTATGTGGCATGAATCATGCCCTGCGGGGTTTGCGGTGCCAGGAAACCAATTCCCACTCCCCATCCGTGGAAGGGGTCTGCCCCATCCCACTGCTCGCAGCAGGCTTCCGCTCTTCCTGGGGCCCATCTGTGCAGTGATAGGGTGTGGGACACGCAGCAGGGGCTTGCAGCAGGCATGCTCATGTGTGCACTATCATCGACCTCTGCAGCACGTGGTCCAGTGCGTGTTCGTGGCCATCAAGACTATCGGTAACATTGTGGTCGTCACAACGTTGCTTCAGTTCATGTTTGCCTGCATCGGGGTCCAGCTCTTCAAGGCGAGATGTGTCTAAGGAGGGCAGGAGAGATGTTCTGCTCAGGTGTATCCTAGACATAGCCCTTGGGGATGATGTCTCCCAGTGTTGAGGTCAGCACAGGCTGTACTATCTGTGCTCCGCAAGAAGACCTGCCTGCACTAGACCTCCTGGCAGAAGACCCTGCAGTGGGAGGAGGGCAGGAAACACCCAGGATACTGTCAGGTCCAGACAGCACATGTAAGGGGTCTGGCTGCCTCACCCCACTTAGTGCCTCAGTTTCCCCTTTTGAAGGCAGCAAGTGCTTCTGACTTCCCCTGCGCTTTGGATGCAAACTGTTTCCTTTTTTCACAGCACCGCTCTTGCTCTCGGGGCCTTGGCTGTTCCAAGGCAGAGCTGGCTCTGGCTAAGCTCAGCTTTGTTCTAATAATTGAGCTTAAATTCCCGGCTGGCATGGGGAGAGCTTTCAGGACACCCTGCAGACTGAGCAGACTTGTCAGCATACCTTAATTTTTAGTTAATTCTAGGGTTACCGCTTTCTTCCCTATTTTCCAAATAGTTGGCTCCCAGATAGGATGAACTAGGTAGGTCTCAGCTCAGGGCTCTGGAAGATTTGTTCCCAACACTAGGCAACATTTACTTGTCTCAGCCTGGGATTGACCCCAAGGTCTGCCATGGCTCCTGCAACACCCTGTGAACTGGGTTGCATTGGCACGCAAAGCAGGGAAGCCAGCGGTGGTGAGAGGCAGGGGCCAGAGTTAGCACAGAGGCAGCGTAGGGACTGACTGTGGGCTGTGAAAAAGTCAGAACTCCCCAGGGCTTCTGAAGTCACAGCAAAATCGTAGCCTCTTCTGATCTCTGTTAAATGCAGGGCAAGTTCTATAGATGCACAGATCCATCCAAGATGACGGAGAAGGAGTGCAGGTAAGAGCTGTCTGCAGCTCAGCCCCAGCAGGGCAGTGGCCAGGGATGGGAGGGGGCCACTTGTGTTCCTGCATGGGGATGTTGCATCCAAAAAGTGGAGCCGAAGCCTCATGCTGTTCTCCCTCACCAAATCAGAAACAAGCACAGGGCAATCTCCCACTCCCAGGGACCAAGGAGCCCTGGGCCAGTGCTGCAGCGGGTGGGCTGACGGTGGCCCTGCCTGGTGACCACTGCATCGCTTCTGCCGCAGGGGTTATTTCATCAGCTACGTGGATGGGGACCCCACACAGACTGAGCTACAGAAGCGTGTCTGGTTGCACAGCAACTTCCACTTCGACAACGTCTTCTCAGCCATGATGTCGCTTTTCACTGTCTCCACCTTCGAGGGCTGGCCAGAGTGAGTCTGGTGGAGCACGGGGCCTGCTGAGGGACTGGTCTGTGCTGGGAGCAGGTCACTGCCACAGGCCTTTACCATGGTAAAGAAGGAAGAGCTGCCCAGGCTGAAAGCAGGGCTAGCCATCCTGGCAGTGGCTGTGGAGCTGACAAGGTCATCAGCAGCCTTGTCCCACTTTTGTTGGATTTGGGATGTCCCAGGCAGAACCAGCAGGGGCAAGAAAACAAACAGTCCTTGCTAACCAGATGTACCGCTGGGCGCCTGACAGCACATTCCGGTCTACTGGCCCTTTTTCTTCTTGGCCCGCGAAAGGGTTCCGAGAGGAGAACCGCTGCTGGAAGCGGCTGTCTCGTGGGGCAAGAGCAAAGCCCCCTTTCCAGCACCCTTTCTGGTTTCCCGGGGGTGCCCAGGAGAGATGGAACCCTGCCCGGCAGGCCAGGCCAGGCAGCCGCCTGGCACGGGAGCGTGGCAGGGTTCAGCGCGCCCACAGGCACGGGCTCCCAGCGCCTGGGACGGCAGCAGCCGCTCTGCCCCTCCCGGCTCAGCCCTGGGGAGCCCCAGTGTGACGTCAGAGCCACCACTGTGAGCTCAGAGCTGGCCACCCGCACAGCCCTGTGGCGCGTGGGGCAGGAGCCCACAGATGTGTGTGGCTGTTGCCCGGGCAGGTGCGCTCCTGCTGAGAGGCGGCAGGCACGTGGCTGCTACTGGAGCTGGTTTTGCCTGGGCAGGCCACGCTTGCTGGGGCTGAGGGGGAAGAGCTGAGCGGGGAGCCTGCCTTGGCCCAGAGATGGCGAGGAGAAAGGCCCCCCAGGGAAGACACCAAGGGGCCTCCAAAGGCTCCGTTGGGATTAATGCCAGACAAGAGCTGGCAGGGGAGGCAGCGGGGCCGAGCTGCTGCCAGGCCAGCGGGTACGAAGTGGGCTGCTCCTGCCTGGGGCGTCAGGTTTGGGGGGGTAGCAAGGACATGGCCTAACATGGTCACTGGGGTGTGGAGCAGCATGGGGATGCCGACAGAGGTTTTCTGAAGAGGAGCCCCGTGGCTTGCAAAGCCCCCCTCCTGCGGGGATGGGTCTTGGCTGAAAGCCTGGCTCTCCCTCCCGGCCAAAATCCAGTGTGCAGCAGGGGCCTTTGGGGAGGGGGTAGCCTCATGCTGCAGGGTCCAGAGCCCAGCCCTGCTGCGCAGGGAGATTTTGCTGCACAGGCAGATGTTGCTGCACAGGGAGGCCAAGCCCCTGGGACCTGACGCTGCTCCGCCTCGGGATGCTGAGGCGGGGTCCGGCGTGGCTGAGGTGGGGCAGCTGTGTGGGGAGGAGAGGGGTCGGGAGAACGCCAGTGACCAGGGAGGAGGTGGGTGGCCCACGATGGGGGACAGCAGCCTGTGCCCTCTCCCCAGACAGTCACCGAGAGGTGTCTGCGAAGGGGCAGTTGGTGCCAGGGAGCAGGGAGTGACGGGCTCAGAATAGGGCTGTGCTGCCGGGTGGGCGTCCCGAGGCGGGGGACTGCTGCAGCCAGCTTGCTTCCTCTTCTCCCACTGCAGGCCTGTAAAGCAAAGGATGGGGAAAGGAGAGGGACGAGGGCCTGGAAGTAGCCCGGCTGTGCTGCCCTCTCTCGCTGCTGCTGGGACAGCCCGTCCTCTGTCAAGGGCCTCTGCTCAGGCTGCTCCTGCCCGCCTCGGCTCCCGTGGTGTGGGGATGGTGGGCAACCAGCATTTGTCTTTTTCCTCCCACAGGAACCTATGCGTGGAGGTGGAGCTGGTGATGGTCCCTTCTACCTCAGCTCCCTGCTCTGCCACGCAAGGGCCTGCCAAGTGGCGCAACAAGGCCACAGGAATTGCAAGTAAGCTCAGCACTGCTGCTTGCTGTGAAGTCCCCTGGGGTGAACTTGGAGAGCTGCGCTGTGCCAGAGCTCTGGCCAAATGTCACGAGAGGCAGGAGAAGTGCAGGCTGCCCCAGGGAGGGAGGGAGTGCGTAGGACTGGGTGCCCGCCTTCCCGCAGGGAGCTCAAACACGTGTGGCTGGGCATCCTAGAGAAGAGACCTCAAGAGACAGGCCTAACTTTTCTCTTGCTTTTTTGCCCAGGGGCGGTCCTCAGCCTGGCTTGGCATCCGGCAGGTGCCCTTGTCTCCCTGTGGAGACATCTGCTGAGCACATGCGTCTTTGCCAGGTACGTACTACCTGTTTCTGCTGTGGTGGGGGACGGGGGGAGAAGGGGAATGTCCCTTCCCCCAAGCAAGGGGGAGAGCAGAGGGTGTTCCCCACCCAGCAGCGCGGGGCTCCTGCTCGTGCGCCAAAGATTGTGCGGTGCCCGTTCTCGGGGAGAGCCAAGAGCAAAGCCCCTTGGCAGCCCCACTCCCAGGCGTTTGCCGGAGCCCCAGAACCCTCCCGGAGATGTAGTAGGACAAACCGCCGTGTAGCCAGAAGCTCAGGAGCACAGCCAAGCCTCCGCAGGGCAAGGGTCTTCCCCAGCTCTGGCAAGAGACCACACAGGTCTGGAAGGAAAGCCAGACAAGGCCCCTGCGCTTCCCAGCTGTGCGGAGAAACACCCCTAAGAGCAATCTGTGTGACTGCAAGTGAGAACAGGCCTGCTCTCTCAGCCAAAGAGAGAGAGCAAGGTCCACACCAGAAGAACTACTGAAAAGCAGTCCTCATTTGCTCAACCTCTCTACTTCCCTGCATGATTTTCATTCCCTTTCGGAAGGTGCTCCTGGAGCCCTTCGTTTGGGGAAGATCTGCCGGCAGCGTTGAATGGTGTGGACAGAAATCGTGTTCGTGCTGGGCGCCAATCTGTCAGCTCTCTGTCAGTAGCAGGCGTGCAAAGCAATGGCTTTAGGGCCTGAGGAGGGAAATCCACGGGTGAGGGGGTTTGCCCAAGACTTGCAGTACTGACACCCAAAGGACTCTCTTCTAGGCAAAAGATGGGCCCGCAGAGCAAGAGGTTCCTGAAAGTCTTCTTCCTGTGGCTCCCAGTGGCTCTGGGTGAGTTTTCATGAGCAAACACAGCCTGGCTGTGCTGGATGCCAGCTTTCCTTTTGGGCCAGTATGTGTGAAATGCCCGTGGTGCGGGTGTGTCCTGAGGAGGTCCTTGACTGGCACTGGCGTTTGGACTACCGGTAAGACTGGTAGCCTCCCAGCCGTGCTGCTGCTCTGGCCACTGGGCCAAATGGCTTGCTTAGTCTGCAAGTCTGCGAGAGAAGGGCGTAGCTCTTTCCAAGCCTGAGCTGGGGATTCCCAGACGGGAGGGGCCGTGCAGGGGGACCCATGGAGAGGTACCTCTCCTAGCCCATGCAGCCCAGCCTCGGTGCTCACCGAAGCAGTGAGGGGAAATGGGGAGTAGCTCTGGGGCACCGAGCACACCTGAAGGCCACGGCTACGCAGTCCCCTCAAGCCTGGGCTGATGGCTCCCGGTCAGAGGCGCGTCCTCTCTCTGCACCCCACGTTCCCCACCTCCTCAGCTCACCTGCTGCCCAGCCCCAGGGCACCAGGCAGGCGACAACGCAGCTGCAGGGGAATGGCTAGCAACTCCGCTAAAATAACCGTCTCTCGGTGATGTGAATTGCAGCTGGTGCTTACTGCGCGACCTCGCTGCCGGTGTGGACAACGCAGGCAAAGGGACTGATAGAGGTCAGTGACTCGTTGCTGGCAGTGGCTGGAGGAATCACAGGCTGTGCTGCTGCCACGCAGGCTGACCCAAAGAAGCGGCAGCTTGTGCCTTCCTAGGGAAGCCTCTCCTGGGAAGCCGCGGCAACTCTGGTAGCAGATGCTCTAATGGAGCATTTTTCCCTCCCAGGAGCTGACACGTGTGTCGTCGGCAAACCTGAAGATGCTGTGGTAAGAGAGGTTTCCTGAGCTGGAACTGGTTCTGTGCAGAAGCGTCAGCCGACCTCGTGCTACCTGCACTCACTTTCCTAACAGCCAGGGCTCCCGTACTTCCCTCCTGCCTTTGCCTTTTGCTCAGCCTGGTGCGGAAGGGAAGCACTGGCGAAGCAGGGAAAGCACACGTGTCTCTCTCTCCTCTTGCTGAGCTCAGACGCTCCCCAGAGGCGATGGGCCGCTCTCTGACCAGATCGGCTTTCCTGTCGTGCAGGAACTTGCCCGTTTTGGTGGCGGAGGAAACCCAAAAGACACGCTTTCTGCTGGAGGAGGTGGCTCGGCTGAGGGCACAGATCCGCAGTTTGAAGGTGATCCTGCATTTTGGGGAGGGAGGCTTGGCTGGGCAGAACCCCTGAGAACATTTTCTTCAGGGTTCTTGGTGGGGTCAGACTGCTGACTGCAGCAACCCAGCCTTTGCCCCAGCAGCTTGCTGGGTGAGCTTCTGCACTGCACAGGCCCCTCTCCAGCCCCAGTGTAACAAGGCCACTTCAGGCAGCAGAGGACTCCTGAGAGCCTTTCCTAGGTGCACTGGTGCCTCTGGCTCCTCTGAGCAGGCTCCTGAGGCGGTGGTGGGACCCAGGCACACGTACAGTGCCAGCCATGGCTTACAGGGCCTGAGCCTCTCCCCCTCCTGACTTGGAGAGCACAGAGGGTGTGGACGGTGGTGTGGGGACCCACATCAGCACACCTTGGGGTCATGGCCATGGCCATGGCCACAGATAATCTTCCTAGTCCTCACGGCTCACGCCAGCAGCAGAGAGTCTTGCAGCTCTGTGGACAAGGCTTGCCTTGCCTTGCCTTCCTGACACTGACCCTTTGCCTCTGCGGGCGCTAGGAGCCACGCTGCACTGCCTGCTGATGTGGTCCTTTTCTGTGTTGATTTCTGGCGTTCCCAGGAAGCTCAGGAAGTGAACCAGGCAGCGTCCAAGAAGGCTTTGGGTGCCTACGTCGAGATGTCTGACTGGGCCCTGGAAAGCTCTGGTATGGACACAAGCAGCCCAGTCCTTGCCCTGCGCTTGCCTCTAGCACTCCCCAAAGGAGCCCGTGCTCCAGGCGCTGCTCTCCAAAATGGGGCAGCTTAAATCCTTCACGGGGTCCAAGAGCAAGGCTGTGGCAGAGTGGGTCGCTCAGACTCCCTCCCAGTCAAGCCCTCGGCCTCCACACAGGTGCCCCTGGCGCTGCCCCCGCACATCTTCCTGTGCTGATGGAGGGGCTCTGCTCCTCTCCGCTGCATTTGCAAAGGGAATGGCTGGGCCGTCCTTTGCTGCTCATGCTCCAAGCCCTCAGCTTTGGTCTGCTGTCATGCTCGTGGGCGCCTGCAGGCTCCCAGAGCCCTCAGACCTTCTCCTCGTGGTGCTGTGAGAGAAGCACTCACCAGGGATGGGGCTGCCGTCATTGCTCTGTGCAGCTGGGCACCCCCCCGCCCCCAGCGTGGTGATGAGGACAGGACTGACAGACGTGGAGCTGGACGGCGGCGTCACAAATACTCCTGAGCACCAGCTCCCTTCTAGTCTGCGGCCTCTAGCAGTCATCTGCTCTCCCTTCCTTACAGGTGCCACTATTGACAGGCAGAGAACTTCCGAGACCTACGACTGCCAAGAGAATTGGGGCTGCAGGGTTTTATGGTTCTTCCGCGCTGCCAAGCCTCCTGAGACTATTTTGCAGGTATCGTAGCAGAAATCTTCAGGGAAGGTGTCCTTCCTTCCTGAGAAGTTGGGGACTGACCTCAGGGGCTCTCCCCTCAGGCCAGTGGTACTGGTCAAGCCCACCGTGCTGCTCAGGTTCCGGACACCAAAGCTCTCACACAGGGCTGGGCTTGCTAGAGATCCGTGGTTCCCCTGGGGAGGTGAACAGAGGTGAACTGCTGCATCTTGCCCACAGTCCTCTGCCACAACTGGGTGAAAGCCTTCCTCCCTGGCGACCCTGGTTCCACACTCACCCCTAACTGTGCCTTTTTGTGGGCGGAAGGTGGCGGGTGCCCTGCAGAGCCGCTGGGCAGGGACGTGTTTCTGCGCGGGCCTGACTACGATGCTTTCGTAACCACTCTTCTCCTCTGCTCCCTAATACTGAGACCCCCTTTGTCAGGCAGGGCAGGGGGCCTCCTACTTCTGTCCAGTTCCTCACAGGCACCTCATTTTCAAGCTGAAATAGGCCCCACAGACATGCTGGCGCCTATGCTTCGAGCTACATGGGCAGTGGTGTTGGCCCCAGTGCTCTCTCACACTTCATTGCTGTCGCGTTCTGGTTGCAGGCGGATGTTTCCCCAGGAAACTGCTGGCCTTTCCAAGGGCATCAGGGCCAGGTGGTCATCAGGTTGCCAGCACGAGTCCATCTGACTGCCGTCACTGTGCAGCACATCTCCAAAGACGTGTCTCCATCTGGGACCGTCATCAGTGCCCCCAGAGACGTCGCTGTCTTTGTAAGTCTCTGCTGGGCGCTTCTGGCGGGCATCTGACCCTGGGGCAAAGCCAGGACAGGGCCCTGCTTGCTTTTGTGCATCTTCTGGGGTTTGTGTCCCGATCTCTCGCGAGCACTGCAGTGCCCTCGCGGGACGCTTCAGGGGCTCGAGAGGTTTCATCCCTCTTAAGGTTTGTTCTGGCCAAGCACCTCTGGGTTCTTGACCAAATCTCAAAGCGGAGACTGAGCTCCACCATACCCGGTGCTAGGCTGCTGCTCGAGCCCCAGGAGAGGGTGGGTGGATAACAGGGCTGAGCCAGCGCGTACCTTGCCTCTCTGTCGGGATGAGTCTGAGCGGCTCTCCTTGTGCTTTGCCCCTGAGGGAGTGGATGCGGACGGAGAAGAGGAAACTCTCCTTGGGACGTTCACGTACAACGTGGCAAAAGAGGCTATTCAGACCTTCCCTCTGAAGGTACGCTCCACGCACGGGGACGAGATGCCAGGGAGCACAGCAGGTTTGCCTGCAAGTCCATGGAGGAAGGGCACGCATGCTTTCTTTTCTCCCTGGGCAGAGGGGCCCGGGCCGCCGTCATGAGAGAGAGACCTGCGGGCTTGGGAGGGCTGAGTAGCACGCGGTGGTGGTAGCAAGAGGGTAGCAAGGGCAGGGTCAGGCCCGTAGGAGCACGAGTCCCGAGAGATCCCTGGCTGCGCCCGGTGCCTTCAGCAGAGGCAGCTGCACGTGCGCCCACTCCACGCAAGCAGCGTCTTTGTGCCGTGGAGAAACAGGGCGGCCTGGTGGCGAGAGGCGTCGGGCAGCACCGTCGCTCCATGCTGCGGCCTGCTGGCAGGCTGGACAGTGTCCTCTCCTCCCACCATAGCTCGCCCCTTCTCCCGCGGCGCTCTCACACCTGCCAGGGGGAGAGCAGGCACAGCAGGCAGCGGGAGCTCGGCGGGGTTGCACACCAGGTGCCCCACGCGCAGGAGCACCTCCCCGGCCTCCCTGTCAGCACAGAGCAAGCAGCAGCGGGAAGGGGCAGAGGGAAGGGAGACCGAGCCCCAGCCGGGCCGGCATGCAAAGACGGGGTGATTGCACTGCCGCTCTTAACACCCCCGTTTCCTTTTCCCACTCTTCTTCACAGAACGCGCCGCTTCCCAGAGCCTTTCCGTCTATCAAACTTCTTGTGAAGAGCAACTGGGGAAACCCAGCGTACACCTGCATTTATCGAGTGCAGGTTCATGGGAAGATGGCGCAACCGGAAAGCCCCAGGTGAAACCAGAGAGAAAAAAAAAGTCAAACATGAGAAAGAAGAAGAAGGGGAGGAAGAACAAATAAATCTAAAAGATGTGGCAATTGAGATGGCTGTAGAACTGTAGAAGATTTGTCTCCAAAGTGGGGTGCTCAAGACGTTCCACACTGCGGGAGGGGAATTCGGGAGCGTGTGGAAAATGTTACAACTTCTATGCCATTTTTTTTCTTAAAAACGAGGAAGATAGGAAGCATTCCCAAGACTGAATCTAGAGAGGGGAGGCCCAGCCTGTCAGCGCTCCTCCCGCCGCCCCTGGAGGCTCCGCAAGTGGCCCCAGCCCAGGGCAGGCCGAAGGGCCCGGCTTCAGTTCACAAGAGGGCGACTGGCCCCGCCCGCCGGCCCGCGCGGGCTCTGCAGGAGCTCCCCCAGGCGCCCGCCCACCCTCTTCCCGGCTTCTCAGCCAATGGCGCCCGCCAGGCGGGGACAGGCAGGGCCCCCCGCCAACCACCGCAGCGCCCCTTCTCTGGCCCCGCCCCGCTGCGGCCGCGTGCCGACGGACGAGCACGTTGCTACGGGCGCGCCCGGAGCGCCAGCCAGGGCCCCGGGTTCGAGTCCCGCCGCTGGGTTCGAGGCCCGGCGAGAGGTCAAGGAATGAGGCGCTTGCTGGCGTGAATGCCTCACGTACCAGCCAAAGGGCTGCCCGCGCAGGAGGGGAAAGGTTGTTTAATTGGAAATTGTAGTTATAATTTGGTTTTAAGTACCGGTGCTTGTAATAGTTGTTTTGGTCAGTTATTAAGAGAAGAAGAACTTTGCCAAGGATGTTTTCTTGTTGGGGGGGTCCGAGTCCCCTGCCTGGTTTGGAAAGGGCTTCGAGTCCCCGAAGTTGACCAAGCGGGTTAGAGTCCCACTGAATGGGGTTTGAGTCCCCAGTTTGGCTACTTGTCTTGACTGGTCTCTGAATTTTGGCGTGGTTATCAGAATATGGATTTATTTTTGCATGTTCGGATCAGATAGTTGTTTTGGAAGTCACATTTAATATGGGTGGGGAGTCGTCTAAAGGCAAGGTCTTAAAGAAGTCACCTCTAGGGCGTTGACTGAAGCATTGGAAGGGGGGTGGGGGTGGGTTCGATCCCCTCACAAGGAAGCAGTTAACTGAATATTGTAATCATTGGTCGCCGATCTGTACTTTGAAATATAATACTATAATACTACTATATTAAAATAATATATATTATAATGCAATAATACCATAGTGCAGTCGATGATGTTTTGCAAAAGAGAAGGAAAATGGGATGAGATCCCATACGTGGGTTTGTTTTTCACGTTGCAGAGCAGCGGTTGGAAAAGGGGAAAAGATCGCGGATCGATTACTAAGGATGCAAATGTTTTGGCCTTAGAACAATGTTGGGACAAACCACCCAAATGATGTTGTTCTGCATGTAGTACTGGTAAAAGGAGGTGTAAAATACAAGGAGCTGGTGGAAGGGGAAGATGATGTAGGATGATTAGTGGCTCCGGGACAGGGAAGTCTACAGGGAGGTAACGATCAGTGTGGAAACAGGGAAGTTGGACAAGTGGATATGGGGGTGTAAATGGTGGTGCTGAATCACAGAATCACTAAGGTTGGAAAAGACCTCTAGGATCATTAAGTCCAAGCTCCGACCCAACACCACCATGTCTCCTAAACCATGCCCTGAAGGGCCACAGCTGCACGTCTTTTAAATACCTCCAGGGATGGTGACTCCACCACCTCTCTGAGCAGCCTGTTCCAATGCCTGACCGCTCTTGCAGTAAAGAAGTAGTTCCTAATATCCGATCTAAACCTCCCCTGATGCAGCGTGAAGCCATCTCCCCTCGTTCTATCGCTAGTAATAGAAAGTGAAGGGGGGTCGGAATTTCAGTGCTGTAGCAGGAAGAACTAGGAGACGGGGGGCAGTGCTACAAGCACCCTTAAGGCAGGCTGTGGGTCCGACAGGAGGGTGGGTGCGGGTTGAAGTACCCTTCTCAGTAGCAGGCTGATGGGCTTGGAAGGAGATGGCTCTAATGTATGGGGAAGATGCGGCAAAGGTGGCGAAGGTATTGGAAACTGTTGTGGAGAATCATGACCCAGAGTGGAAGGAGATACAGGTGGTCTTGAATATGTTGTTGAGAGATGAGGAGCAGAGGCTGTTGTGGCTGAGGCTGGGGAAGAAGCAGAGAGGGTTCACGCTCAGGATGCACAGGCAGGAAGGCTGGAGGATCATTCTTGCCACCACCGATCTGAATCGGCACCTGAGCAGTCAGGCACAAAGGTTATTGTGAACTGAATATCAGAGGTTGATATTGTGAGGGGCCTCTAGGCAAGAATGCACTCAAGGACGTAATCTCTGCGAGCATGACGGGGATGCAAACGACCTAGCAGCTGGCGCCAGTCGAAACCAAGACAGAAGGAACTATGGACATCTCCATCTAGATAAGAGTCACAACACCCGGTGAAACCGACACACCTTGCCACACACTGTGACAAGATTACTTGATGGGCCAACTCACGACCATATGTGGAAGAAGGACTCAGAGTTCATGGAAAGGACAGAAAAAACACCCCTTCAGCAAAGCACTAGGGACCACCCGATACCTCTTGAGGGGCTTCTGAGGGACTTAAAACGCACGGGTAATTAGGAAGCAAGTGTTAGAATTAGTTCCAGGAAAGCTAATGCATATGTATATAACCGAGCAATCTAAGCTTTGTCTATCACGCCTTGCGGTATGCACACTAGGAGGAATTATCCCCTGTGCGTCTGGCACCGTAATAAAGAATGCCCGCTTCTTCATACTACATTGGTGTTACGGAGTTTTATTCCCGATTTCGGTCACGCCATGGCAGCCGGGCAGACTGCAGGGCGGGTTGTGGGGCGAGCAATAAGCCTTGGGCCAGCTCTTCGGGGCTCCCAGGGCCAGGCCTTGGGAGCCCTGCTTTCCTGGAAGTGGCTAAGGGGAAGTAGTGTATTAATTCCTTGTTTTGCTTTGCCTGTGAGCACAGCTTTTGCCTTACCTGTTATGCTGTCTTTATCTCAACGCACAAGTTTTCTCACTCTTACTCTTCCAAGCCTCTTCCCCATCCCTCCAGGGCAGAGAGATCAAGCAACTTAGCAGCCTACTGGTGTTAAACTACAACATCCATACGAGGTAACTACAGCCTTTGATCCATGAAGTATCCCTAACCTCAAACACCGAGCTGGTGACCGGCTCAAGATTTGGTAACTATGGTACCCTAAAATCGATGCACGTGTAGCCAAACCCTCATTTAGAGCAGCCTGGGGTGGCCTCATTTCTTGCGATTACCCAGAAATGGCCCCTATAGCAAACCTACCCTCAAATCATAGGAAAATTCTGAATTGCATCAACAGAATCAACCTAAGGCTGGTCCTAACCCATTGTGACGGATGTGCTCGACCCCTTGACCAGACTGGTGGTGTGTGGAATAATCGCTGGAGGTGACTTAGACGCTGAGCTTATGTTTTTAGAAAAGGTACAGCGCTGAAGAAGCTTTCAGGGTGAAATGCAGCTGACGTGCGAGGAAGCCGTTCCATGAAAGTTCCCTGGTAACCTTAGATGTCAGCAATGCCAGGAGAACTTGGCGTACTGACTCTGAGAGGAGTTGTCCGGAAGGTGGAGCGGTGTGGGGGCATCGCGGCCGGGCTCTGTGATAAACGGGAACTCCAGGTACCATGGAGCTGGTACGCTGCACATTTGCGACCCTGGGCCAACGGTCCGTCATGCTTTTGACTAAATGCTGTCCTTTTGGTGAACTTTGCTCACTATAATATCATTCTAATACCAAAACACACCTCCATCCCAAAAGTTACCCGCCTCTAAGGTGCGGCCACCCCTCACTGGGCACGCGCTTTGAATTTTTCTAGCCTACATCTTTAAAAGCAAAGCGAGGAAATTTTATGCCAGCCATAATAAAGGGATGTATGACTAGAGTCACTCAAGCTCCACCTGAAAGATGAAGTAATAGTATGAAATTTGTGAAGAGAAAGAGGGTGTCAGGGAAGATACCATCGCGTACCACTCTGACTTCTGGGACCAGTCGATGGGCTGAGCTTCTCTTACCCCGCGGTGGGATGCCTTTGGGTAAGATTGGAAACCTCTACAGAGTCACTTTAAATCTCTAACGTATTAGAGTTGCTTTGCTTCATAGTAGAGTTGCTTCATATTTGTTTAGCATACTTGTAGCCCAGCAGTGTACTCATATCCTCGGTATTTATGTGCGTCTTGTAACCAGCAATCTTATCACCGGTGACCCAAAGAACCTGTGTATCTGTCGCTTTAATAAATCGCACTATTCATTGATCTAGCCGTGATGGTTCTCACTGAACGTGAGCAGGCCGGGCATCTGCCAGATTAGTTACTGACAACAAATACTCTGATGAGTGGTTGCTTCTACAACCCTTAGAAAATAAACCGTCTGAGACTAAGACTGGACCTAGCCGCACCTAGACTCCTCTCGGAGGAGGATTTTAGAAAGCAAGGGGGTCCTGTCTGAACCTTGCCACTCCTCAGACTCCTACTATTAATGCAACAGTGGTGGTTTGGTGCAGGCTGCGGAGAAGGTAAAGGCCTGAGCCGTAGCCGGGCCCACGAACTCCTCTAGTTTCAATCTGTTCTCTAAAAACCCACGAAGCAGCAGACTGCCACCGTAGGGCATCAGTGCATATGAGCTTGGAACACCCATCACGTGATTGACACATCAAGAGCAGGTGCCTTGCCTAAGGATCATTTATCATTTATCAGGAAGAAAGCTGTGGGTACAAGGAGTCTCACGCATACCTTGTCCATCGCACGCGATTTGGCTACGAGCCAACCACTTTATCCCATAAATATGACAGCCTAAGTGAGCCACCTTTGAGCTCTCCTGGTTAGGCAGCGTGGATGTGTGGTGGTGATCTCCCCTTGAGCTGGGACACCTCTCAGGGTTGCCGCTCAAGGCAGAGAGACCTTTCACCAAGGGCAGAGATTTGGAAAGCAGCTGATATCACACAAAACCTTGTAGTATGATGACTTTGATTTTGTCCTGGTAACTTTGATTGTGTGTTGAATTGATGCTAATGAAACGTTACGTAAACTTTGCATGTACAATCCCTTAGACATAAAACGTTGTCCAAGTCTGAGACTAAGGTTGGACCTAGGCCACACCTAAGCTCCATCAGGAGTTTAGCCAGCAAGGGGTTCTGCTCTGAACCTCATGACTCAATGGGAGGGTCTTCCTTGCCCTTTTGCATCCATGGTCTCTCTGTGAATCATTTTAACTCCAGTGTAACTCATGTTTCCTTTATATGTTTCTTCCATGCAGTAATTAATAGAGTGAACTTGCCATCGAACTTTGTGAAGTCGCACTTTCACAATATCTTCTTAAAACCAATTTTGCTAATACCTTTGACGGTGATTCTTTAAGTCATCTAAAAAACTCCATTCACAACGCCCATAGGTAACTCTCTTTTAATTATAAACTCAGTCTTGTATGTTACTGTAAATGTGGCTCTTGGGTTTTTTACAGCCTTTACTCATACGCAAATCCCAGCTCAAGTCCTATGGCAACCATAAGCACAATCTCCATGCTATTGCTAAATTTCTTTCCTGCAGCAACTCTGTCCCTGACTTCTGACCTTTGGACTATTGAGCTGGGGTTTGCCGGATTGTCTGTGGCATGCACGTGCCCCAGCCTTGCAGGGCTGGTGAAATAGGTACTGGCATCCTCTAGGAACTCTCTTTGCCTTTTGGCCCACATCCTTATTGACAGAGGTGGGGAACAATGGGTAAGGAACTGTATCTGGCAAAGTTTACCACAGTCCTAGAGCTGAAAGGAGAACTGAGGAGTCCTGGCTCCCAGCACCTGCTCCAACTCCCTAAATTCCCCTCCCCTCCCATAGCTCTCCCTTTGTTTCCTTCCCCTTCCCACAGCTCCCTAGACCGAGCTCATCAGAATTGTCATTGATCCATCTCTTTCGTGCCCAGCTTTCTTCACGCAGGGCTCTCAAAGACTAACCAAGTTTGGTTTTATAACCATTTCAATCATTCTCTAACTCCTGAAGTGACATCATGTATTGCCTTTCCAGGTATGGCTGGAGAGTCAATTGCAAGGGCAAAGACCCGACTTCCTGTGTCAAGGGTTGCTAAATCACTCCAGAAGCAGCAGCAGTTTCCTCCGGATCACCAATGGTGAAGAGTGAGGGTGTGTGGAGTGGAGGCTAGGGAAAACAGGTGGCTGTGGGGAATTAAAAGCAGCATATTATTAAGGTAGAAAGGGTGCTGGCTATTGTTAACTCTACGAGGACTTTGCGGTACTGCAATGCAAGTAGAGAACTTAAAGGCTGACGACTTAGGAGAGACAAAGCTTAGCAGAAGGCCATTACAGGTGGAATTTCAGCCATTTAGTTGCATAATCCGCTCTCAAGATTTTGTTTTCCTGACTAAGAGGGCTTACCAACGATGAGGGTTTCTCTCTTTTTTGTCTCTTTCTCTCTTCTCCTTCGTCTCCCCCTTGCTCCCATCCTCGTTTCCTCCCTCCCTTACCTTCTTTCCTTCTTTTGTTCTTTCTTATCTGAGTGTAGAAATTAGGAAAATTAATGAATTAGTTATAAGACCTGCATAACTGCAGTTGCCTTATAACGAGGGCTGAGTCACTGACTGAGGTGGGCAGTACAGCCGGCTGACAGAGAGAGACAGCTATGCTGAAACGTGACCTCGCTCCTTAAATTTATGTGAGCATCTGCTCCCGGCTGCTGTGAGAGAGGGCACCGAAATGTATGGACTTCTGTCCTGAATACGGCTTTTCTTACCACCCTTTGAGGCACCAGACCAAACGCAGTCTACGGAAGATGCAGACAGCATCTCTGTGAGGAAGTAATGGATTGGAAAGCCAGTTAGGAGAGGGAAATGCTTTGCCATTTAGGTCACAAGTCCTTTTTCTAAGCGAAGGCTGAATCCAGGAACAGTACACGAATGGAAGGTGGCAATACCGAAACCGTGTTTGCTTCTGTGCTGGTTCTGGCTGAGAAGGGGTTAATTCTCTTCACTGCGGTGCCTGTGGTGGTTGGGGACCTTTCCAGCTTCCCGCGCTCTGCCGCGTCGGCGGGAGGCTGGGCGGGGCGGGGCCACGCCCGGGGCAGCTGACCCCGACTGGCCAATGGCATGTTCATTCCATACCATGTGACACCATGACCAGTATATTAAGGGGGGGGGGGCAGCTGCGGCTCGGGGAGGCGCGGCGTCGGGTCGGCGGGCAGCGAGCGGCGAGCGGCTGCGTCGCCTGTGGTTTGTTTCGGTGGTTCGTCCCCCCACCCCCCCGGGTTTCGCGCCTCTCGTTGTTTTCCTTTCCATTGCTTTGTTGTTGTTGTTGGTTTTATTTCAATTATTAAACTGTTCTTATCTCAACCCACGAGCGTTACCCTTCTGATTCTCTCCCCCATCCCACCGGTGGGGGAGTGAGCGAGCGACTGCGTGGGGCTGAGTTGCCGGCTAAACCACGACAGCAAGTGTAGAAAGATCTGGTTAAAATATTGTAAAAAATGATCAGCGAACATTCTTGCAATTCTTCTGTTTGGATTTACAAGGGGCCTGCTCAGACTCAAAGGATGATCATATCTCGTGAGGATGTTGGCAAACAGAAGGCTTAATGAAATGTATCAAGCACGCATGGGGCTGCTGTGGCGCCCTGTGCTCTCACGGAAGAGGATTTTTGTGCGCTTCTCAACACAGTTACAAAGACGTGGAGAAAACCATTTTCCTTCCAAATGTTTTTATTCCATACACGATAGAACACTACTTCTGCACTCCCCGGCCATTCTCTTACTTCATCCCTTCTCACTGACAAACTTGGTGTTTTCTAAACATTTCTGAATTCCAAAGAGGTTGGTTGTGCTCTTTCCCCACTCACTCCCTTTCGCTCAAATCTTTGGCTTTTGGTGGGAGAAGAGGCAAACACCTTCCCTGTAAAATTGATGTGATCGAAAAAGGGAACATAAGTCAGACTTTTTTTTTCCTTTTTTTTTTTTTTTTTTTTGTCTGCGAAGGCATTCAGCATGCAACAAGGAATTGGATTTTAGGTGTTTCTGTATTGTTTATGACGATACAGATTTGTCCCACTGTTCTAACACTGGGGTTTGGGTGGATATCAAATAAACAAATCTCAGGGAAATTTAAAAAAGCAATTCTGTCTCCTCAGGACCACCTTGTCACAGCACACGGTGACCTACAGGGCCACCGCTTGCTAAAACAAATATGCTAACGCTGTGGTTGTGTGGCCTTGAGAAACCTGCATCTTTTTAAAAAATTGAAAGCCACTAGATACTGGCTTCTAGACCTTTCAGAAACATTCTCCTAGATTACAACACGGATAGGTGTTCTTTCTCGCCGAAGGTGCCTGGATTACTACTTGCAGATCACCGATATTTTGCACACGCCCATGAGTCAGTACGGACAGAAAGTAGTTTGTGTTCTCACATGGCTCAGCATAACAGGGCTTCTTCTCTGTGGCTTAACCGTCTTAATCACCTGGGTCCAGCAGACAGAAATTTTCATTCGGGGCGTTTATCTCTGTGCCTCAAAGAAACCTGTAGCATTGATGACGCAGATACTTGTCTTCTTGCACCTTAGGGAAGGCTGCTTCTTTACGGATGAATGTAAAGTACAGCTCCTGAGAAATACAGGTACGTGATTTTATTATAGTGAGAGGAAAGAAACGTGATCATTCCGTTCTATACATGTTTCCGTTTTAACTGACCCCATGTGAAAGAACCTGTAGGAAGCTGCCTTATCTTCCTCTATAAAGACGCTGTTCTGAACTTGGGTATTACCCCAAAAGCCCAAATACAATCAGGGGCAAGAAACGAGAACCTCACAACACAAGGTTTTTTTGCGGTAAAATTAGCTGAGCAAAATGCTATTTCTGACGGGCACTGCTGCGTTCTGGTAAAAAGCTGTTTATAAGCAGCGAGGTGCAGTTGCTTTTCTTCACTTTGCTCGCCGCATCATTTAAATTTTATCTCAGGTAAGTTGTGCAGTGTCTGTCGTACGTTACAGCTGTACTGCGGTTCTCGCTGTGCTACAGCCCCCGGCAGCTGAACAGCCCTTCCAGCGCAGCAACGCCAAGGCCTGCGCTGCGGTTGCCTGCGCCCGCGTCGGTCTTAAGGATTTAGATACTACCCAGCAGTAACAGAATGTCGGCCCCAAGCGCGTGGCCTCTTTCACGGCCACGCTTCCTAAGCAAGTGACGGTTCAGTGAGGATGATTCAAGTGAAACTGTGTAGCCTTTCCTTAAGAATGACTTAAAGCATCCTGTTTATTTCAAATCCAGTACATTTAAACCCATCAGCGTATACACACTTAACCAGATTTGCGGCAAGAACAGCTGAGAAGGAGGGATTTTTGTGAGATTTTGTTTTTTAACTTGGACAGGCCCTTCTTTCAGTGCTGGCAGGGTGCGCTTTCCCGGACTTCTTGGGGAAGTCGCTCAGCGCTGGTGAGGCTGCGCCTGGAGCGCAGCGTCCAGTGCTGTGATCCCCGTGTCCAGGACACGGACATACTGGAGACGGTCCAAGGGTGGGCCACGGCGATGATGAAGGGTCTGGAGCGTGAGGCTGAGAGAGCGGGGACTGTTCAGCCTGTTGAAGGCTCAGGGGGATCTCATCAACGTGCATGAACAGGAACTCCTGGTATGGAAGCAGAGGGAGCCACGCACTCTGCAGTGGTGCCCACCGACAGGCCAAGAGGCAATGGGCACAAATGAAAACACACGAAATCCCACCCGAACACAAGAAAACATACTTTCTGGTTTGTTTTGGGTTTTTTATTCTTTACTCTGAGGGTGGGTCAAACACTGGCACAGGCTGCCCAGAGAGGTTGTGGAGTCTCCATCCTTGGAGACAGTCAAAACCCAACTGGACATGGGCCTGGGACGTGGGCTCTGGGTGGCCCTGCTTGAGCAGGGGGCATGCACTGGGTGACCTCCAGAAGTCCCTTCCCAACTGAACCCTCTGTGAAATTATGTACAGCTACACACCAAAACGCCCCTGCTTCACTACAGACCCCGTCACCCACCCTCCGAATATAGTGCTGGACGGTACAAATCCTGTCACCAGGTGTGACGTCTACATGGCTCAGAGAGTGCTTCATGGCTGTAAACCGCCGTCTTATTTACCTGCGGGAAGATTAATACTGTGACATGCTGGACAAGTATTTGCTGTATTGAAAAAGACACCAAAGCTCCCCAACATGCCCCCAACCCCTTCCCCAGACCCAAAATCCAGGCCCAGAAAAGAGCATTGTTTTCCATTGCTCGGTGCCAGCCAGCGTTACGCATATTTGTTCATTCAGAGTCTCAGAAAGGCATTCCCGCCCGGCACGGATGGCATCTGCCAGAGCCCAGCGTTGGTAACTAACGTTACCCCGAAAGGCGGGTTCGTCCGCCTGGCGTGCAGAACACCAAACTCCACACAGGGCGGAGTCGTTTTATTTGATGAATTTTTGTGCAAAGATGGGTGCTAGGTGGTAACCCACAAAGCTGCACCCCACCCCGAGGAACTGCAAGGCATTTGTACAGTTAAATGTGTCAGTCACAGCTAATATTCACACGCCTCAACTAATAATTGGTTCATTGCTTTCTCGCCTCGATGTAAAGGTACAGCTCGCTTTTAATTCACCGCGCGTGCTCAGGGAGTAAGGGGCTTGCTTACTAGAGACAGGGGGCGGTTGCCGGCGTATGGGCCTGATTTTTACTGCTATATCGAGGGTAGCTCCCGTACAGGGCACTTTGCTTTAGTTCTTGTCAGCATCCCAATCAGTTGTTCTCCTTGACTATACACTTTATCGCCCCGTTCTCAGCGGCTTCTGCGCCGGGACGTTTGCTTCCATCAGTGTCTCAGCTCTCCTCAAGGCTAGAGTCGTAGAACAAGGGCTTCCCTGTCTCTCAGTTCCCGACTCCGGCCGCCAAAGTCTGTGTGCCGGGCTCACGGAGTTCACTCTTAGGGCTTACGGAAAATTCCCCAAATTCCGTCTTCTTCAGGATACCGCTAACGGCGCAGTCGAAGCAAGAGCGTTACTTAGGAAGGAAAGGGCTCATTTCCGAGGGCAGCGCCGTCGCCCCCCTTCCCTGGGCTGAGCCCCTCCCCAGAGCCGCGGCGCCCGCTGCGGCGCGCCCGCTTCCGGGCGGGGTCCTTCCGCGCAGCGGGCCGCCGAGTCCCGCCCGCCGGGTCCCGCCCGAGCGCGCCGGCGCGGGTCAGGCGAACGCCACCGGCAGCCCTAGCGGGGCCCTGCCGGGCGCTCCGCCCTTCCGGCGCGGGCGGCGGCCGAGGTCGGTGCTGCGCGCGGCGCGGCGCGGCGCGGCGGGGAGGGGCCCGGCCCGGCCCGGCCGGAGCGGCGGCGCCGGAGCCCTGGGGCGGCGCGGGGGCTCCGGCGCGGGGGCTCCGGCTCGGCCGCTCCGCGCCCTGCGCTGCGCTGCGCTGCGGTGGGCCCGGGTCGGGCAGTGCGGCCGAGCCCGCCTGGGTCGGGCCGGGCGCCGGGGGACCCCTGGTCAGCGGCGAGCTGGGGTTCGCCTCGGGCTCATCGGGGGTTTTCCTTCGCTCCGTCGGGAGGGCTCGGGCAGGCCGGGAAGGAGGGCGGGAACGTGCCCGCGGTCCGGGCAGGCGGAGGAAGATCCGTCTCCGAGCAGGCACGTGCTGCTGCGGCGTTGCCCGAAATGCTCCCGGGCTGGAAACCCTGCGAGCTGGCCCTGACCCACCCGGCTGGCATCTGCTCGAGGGCAGGAAGGCTCTGCAGAGGGACCTGGACAGGCTGGATCGACGGGCCGAGGCCAACTGGACGAGGTTTAACAAGGGCAAGTGCCCGGTCCTGCCCTTGGGTCACACCAACCCCAGGCAAGGCTCCAGGCTTGGGGCAGAGCGGCTGGAACGTGCCCGGCGGAGAAGGCGCTTGAGGTGCTGGAGCGTGTCCAGAGAAGGGCAACGGAGCTGGGGAAGGGTCTGGAGAGCAAGCGTGCTGGGGAGTGGCTGAGGGAGCTGGGGGGGCTTAGCCTGGAGAAGAGGAGGCTGAGGAAGAGAGACCTTATCGCTCTGTGCAGCTGCCCAAAAGGGGGCTGTAGTGAGGGGGGGGTAGCCCTCTTTCCCAGGTTACAAGCAATAGGACGAGAGGAAATGGCCTCAAGTTGTGCCAGGGGAGGTTTCGATTGGATAATAGGAGAAACGTCTTTACCGCAAGAGCGGTCAGGCATTGGAAGAGGCTGCCCAGAGAGGTGGGGGAGTCGCCATCCCTGGGGTATTTAAAAGACCTGTAGATGCGGTGCTTGGGGACGTGGTTTAAGTGGTGGCCTTGGCAGTGCTCGGTTAACGGTTGGACTTGATGATCTTAAAGCTCCTTTTGAACCTGAACTTATGTTTTATTGGTGCTTTTTAAAGGTCATGCCATGAAAGGGCGCACTAAGAAAACCTGATGCCCTGAGCACGTTACTTCTGGAGAAACGCTTGGCCTCTGCAGCTTTGTGTGGGACACTGAAAGGCAGTTGTGTGAGTATGAGCTAACTTCAGCACAGCTGTGCTTTTTTTAGGTGTGACAACCCTTATTCCCATGTGGAGTGTTAGGGTGTGGGTGCGAGCTCCCCAGCTGCTCCTCTCTTGCCCTGCCATCCCCCGTGACGTACAAAGGTTAGTTCCCCGTGGTCCGTGGTGGGTCTTGGCATGTATTATCTGAGTATAAACCTGAAGACGGTCAGTTTAGCTCTAGAATTACTCTGAGACCCGGGAACAAAGTACTTGTTGCTTCTCTGTCTGCAAGGAGGCTGCAGCTGTATTTCCACGTGTCTCCCTTGAAGGCCACTGTCCTGAATGTGGGCGCAGCACTGCCCTGTTGTTCTTTGGGTTGATGAACACGGCAACTAGCAGCATCAGGCGGAGGCAGAGGTTATGTGCTGGTTTTGGCTGAGAAGGGGTTAATTCTCCTCACTGTGGGGGTCAGCTACCTTTCCAGCTTCCCGCGCTCTGCCGCGTGGCGTGGCAGGGGGGGCTGGGAGGGGCAGGGCCATGGTGGGGGCGGCTGACCCCGACTGGCCAATGGCAGGTTCATTCCATACCATGTGACACCATGACCAGTATATTGAGGGGGGGCAGTGGCAGCGCGCAGGCGGCGCGGCGTCGGGTCGGCGGGGGGCGAGCGGCTGCGGCGCGTGCGGTTTGTTCCGGCGGTTCGTTCCCCCTCTCCCCTCCCTTCCCCCCTCCCCCGGGGCTTTGCGCCTCTCGTTGTTCTCCTTTACATTGCATTTCTACTGTTGTTTCTTTTAATTTTCATTATTAAACTGTTCTTATCCCAACCCACGAGCGTTACCCTTCTGATTCTCTCCCCCATCTACCGGTGGGGGAGTGAGCGAGCGACTGTGTGGGGCTGAGCTGCCGCTAAACCACGACAGTCTTTTTTTGGCGCCCAACGTGGGGCTCAAGGGTTGGAGATAACAACAGCTGCTGGTCCCAGCACCATGTTGTCCTTTTTGCAGTTGGTGTTAAAAATCGGTGTTGGTTGTTTGAGTCTGCTGTGTTCTGCTGTGATTAGTAATGTTTTGCCTACGAGATTTGTTATACAAACACTCGTTTTCAGCTTTATCTGGTATTTGGGGTTTTTGCTGAAACCGTTACTGTACTTCGGATACCACCTTGTTGAGGCAATT
Source organism: Phalacrocorax aristotelis (assembly GCF_949628215.1). Classification (NCBI taxonomy): domain Eukaryota; kingdom Metazoa; phylum Chordata; class Aves; order Suliformes; family Phalacrocoracidae; genus Phalacrocorax; species Phalacrocorax aristotelis. The sequence goes on from NC_134296.1 coordinate 457,837, forward strand.
AGCAATTATACCTCCTCCTCTGAGAGATTTTATATGGAGGAAATACAGAATAATACCTTTGCAACTTTGTTCTATGATGTCTGTGCCTTTGTTACAACAACGTTTTTGTATCTTGAACATCCTTGGGTGGTTAAGGTGCAGTCATTGTTAGTTTTTGGGCATGTTGTTTTGGTTTTGACTAAGCAACTTAAGAATATCACCCAGAAATCTGCCCCGAGGCTTGATAGTTACGAGTGGCAGGGCATGTGGGATAGCATGGGCAAATACCTAGGGCAGTGGGCACCCCCAGTGTTTTGGAGTTTCACCCCCGAGCAAGTGCAGAATCCTAAAAAACTAGTAGAATATTTGGAGAAAGTATGTTGTTACGCTGGGAACTCCAGAGAGACACAGATAACTGCAACGTGCTGGGGTCTGGCCCATGCATACCGAGCCCTGCTCAACAGTATTCAGTGCCCCCAGGGGGAAGAGAATGTCTCTGGATTGAAATGCAAAGTGACTGGCACTGTAGACAATCCAGCCCTGACAACAGGCACTGCAGCCACTCAAACCCCCACAACAAGTACCGGAGCTAGCTCAGAAAATAAACCCGTACCAGTATCAGTTGCCCCCATACATAAGACGAAATATTGGAAGCGGACATCAACTCGTTTAGAACGGGATGATGAAGAACCAGGGCCATCGCGGGGAGAGGAGGGAGAAGTAATAAATGAAATAGAGACCACCCGATCCCTGTCCTTAAGCGAGTTGCGAGATATGCGAAAAGATTATAGCCGTCGTTCAGGTGAGCACATTGCCACCTGGCTGCTCCGATGCTGGGATAATGGGGCCAGTAGCCTGGAACTAGAGGGAAAAGAAGCCAAACAATTGGGATCCCTTTCTGGGGAAGGGGGCGTTGACAAAGCAATTGGAAAAAAACCACAAGCCCTCAGCCTCTGGAGGCGACTCCTGTCTGGAGTGAAGGAAAGGTATCCCTTTAAAGAAGATGTTACATATCGCCCAGGAAAATGGACAACTATGGAGAAAGGCATCCAGTATCTCAGGGAATTAGCTGTGTTTGAGGTGATTTATGGTGACCTGGATGATCAACGGTCATCCAAAGATCCAGATGAAGCCGAGTGCACACGACCCATGTGGCGGAAGTTTGTACGGAGCGCACCATCTTCGCATGCAAACTCATTGGCAGTGATGTCCTGGAAAGATGACGAGACACCAACGGTGGCAGAGGTGATAGATAGACTCCGGGATTATGACACAAATATCTCTTCCTCGCTTGTCTCTGCTGTGGAGAAACTATCCCAAGAGGTCCAGCAACTCAAAGAAGATCTGTCCTACTCCCCACCTCGACAGAGCAGTGTCTCAGCTGTTAGGAATAAGCGTCCTTTGGCTCAAAGAAGGGGATACACACCACGGGCCACCCTATGGTTCTACCTGCGTGACCACGGAGAGGACATGATGAGGTGGGATGGCAAGCCTACTTCGACCCTACAGGCACGAGTACATGAACTGCAAGGAAGAACAGTCACTCAGGGAGGCTCTTCCAGGAAAGCTGCTGCTCCAGTTTCCAGCGAGCAAGTCCCCAGACAGAGGAGTAGAAGCGCAGATTTTATTTCTAAGTGTAATAGAGGGACTCCTGATTCACATTTACAGGAAGTGAGTTGTGACTGCCATGATCAGGACTAGAGGGGCCCTGCCTCCAGCCGGGTGGAGGAAAGGGATAACCGGGCTTACTGGACTGTGTGGATCCGATGGCCTGGCACGTCCGACCCACAGGAGTATAAAGCTTTAGTGGACACCGGCGCACAGTGCACCTTAATGCCATCAAACTATATTGGGGCAGAACCCATCAGCATTGCTGGAGTGACAGGGGGATCTCAAGAGCTAACTGTATTGGAGGCCGAAGTGAGCCTAACTGGCAATGAGTGGCAGAAGCACCCCATTGTGACTGGCCCAGAGGCTCCGTGCATCCTTGGTATAGACTACCTCAGGAGAGGGTATTTCAAGGACCCAAAAGGTTACAAGTGGGCTTTTGGTGTAGCTGCCTTGGAGACGGAGGAAACTGAACAGCTGTCTACCTTGCCCGGTCTCTCAAAGGACCCTTCTGTGGTGGGGTTGCTGAAGGTCAAAGAACAACAGGTGCCAATCGCCACCACAACAGTGCACCGGCGGCAATATCGCACCAACAGAGACTCTCTGATCCCCATCCATAAACTCATTCACCAACTGAGGAGCCAAGGAGTCATCAGTAAGACCCACTCACCCTTTAACAGTCCCATATGGCCAGTCCGGAAGTCTAATGGAGAGTGGAGACTAACAGTAGACTATCGTGGCCTGAATGAAGTCACTCCACCGTTGAGTGCTGCTGTGCCAGACATGCTAGAACTTCAATACGAACTGGAGTCAAAGGCGGCCAAGTGGTATGCCACAATTGATATTGCTAATGCATTCTTCTCAATCCCTCTGGCAGCAGAGTGCAGGCCACAGTTTGCTTTCACATGGAGGGGCGTCCAGTACACCTGGAATCGACTGCCCCAGGGGTGGAAACACAGTCCTACCATTTGCCATGGACTGATTCAGACTGTACTGGAACAGGGAGAAGCTCCAGAACACCTTCAATACATTGATGACATCATTGTGTGGGGCAGCACAGCAGAAGAAGTTTTTGAGAAAGGTGAGAAAATAGTCCAAATCCTTCTGAAAGCTGGTTTTGCCATAAAACAAAGTAAGGTGAAGGGACCTGCACGAGAAATCCAGTTCTTAGGAATTAAATGGCAAGACGGTCGTCGTCAGATTCCAATGGATGTGATCAACAAAATAGCAGCCATGTCTCCACCAACTAGCAAAAAGGAAACACAAGCTTTCTTGGGCGTTGTGGGTTTTTGGAGAATGCATATTCCAAATTACAGTCTGATCGTGAGCCCTCTCTATCAAGTGACCCGGAAAAAGAATGATTTCAAATGGGGCCCTGAGCAACGACAAGCCTTTGAACAGATTAAGCGAGAAATAGTCCATGCAGTAGCTCTTGGGCCAGTCCGGGCAGGACAAGATGTAAAAAATGTGCTCTACACTGCAGCCGGGGAGAATGGCCCTACCTGGAGTCTCTGGCAGAAAGCACCTGGGGAGACCCGGGGTCGACCCCTAGGGTTTTGGAGTCGGGGATACAGAGGGTCTGAAGCCCGCTATACTCCAACTGAAAAAGAGATATTGGCAGCATATGAAGGGGTTCGAGCTGCTTCAGAAGTGGTTGGTACTGAAGCACAGTTGCTCCTGGCACCCCGACTGCCAGTGCTGGGCTGGATGTTCAAAGGAAACATCCCCTCTACACACCATGCAACTGATGCTACGTGGAGTAAATGGGTTGCACTGATCACCCAGCGGGCTCGAGTAGGAAACCCCAGTCGCCCAGGAATCTTGGAAGTGATTATGGACTGGCCAGAAGGCAAAGATTTTGGATTATCACCAGAGGAGGAGGTGACACGTGCTGAAGAAGCCCCACTGTATAACACACTGCCAGAAAAGGAGAAGCAATATGCCCTGTTCACTGATGGGTCCTGTCGCCTTGTGGGAAAGCACCGGAGATGGAAGGCTGCTGTATGGAGTCCTACACGACAAGTAGCAGAAACTGCTGAAGGAGAAGGTGAATCGAGCCAGTTTGCAGAGGTAAAGGCCATCCAGCTGGCCTTAGACATCGCTGAACGGGAAAAGTGGCCAGTGCTCTATCTCTCTACTGACTCCTGGATGGTGGCAAATGCCTTGTGGGGCTGGCTGCAGCAATGGAAGCAAAGCAACTGGCAGTGCAGAGGCAAACCCATCTGGGCTGCCACATTGTGGCAAGATATTGCTGCCCGGGTAGAGAAACTGGTTGTAAAGGTACGGCATGTGGATGCTCACGTCCCCAAGAGTCGGGCCACTGAAGAACATCGAAACAACCAGCAGGTAGATCGGGCTGCCAAGATTGAAGTGGCTGAGGTGGATCTGGACTGGCAGCATAAGGGTGAACTATTTCTAGGTCGGTGGGCCCATGACACCTCAGGCCATCAAGGGAGAGATGCAACATACAGGTGGGCTCGTGATCGAGGGGTGGACTTGACCATGGATATTATTGCACAGGTTATCCACGAATGTGACACATGCGCTGCAATCAAGCAAGCGAAGCGGGTAAAGCCTCTGTGGTATGGGGGACGATGGCTGAAATATAAATATGGGGAGGCCTGGCAAATTGACTATATCACACTCCCACAGACCCGCCAAGGCAAGCGCCATGTGCTTACAATGGTAGAAACAACGACTGGCTGGCTGGAAACATATCCTGTCCCCCACGCCACTGCCCGGAACACTATCCTGGGTCTTGAGAAACAAGTCCTGTGGCGACATGGCACCCCAGAGAGGATTGAGTCAGACAATGGGACTCATTTCCGAAATAGCCTCATAGACACCTGGGCCAAAGAGCACGGCATTGAGTGGGTGTATCACATCCCCTATCACGCACCAGCCTCTGGGAAAATTGAAAGGTACAATGGACTGTTAAAAACCACACTGAGAGCAATGGGGGGGTGGGACATTCAAGCACTGGGATACACATTTAGCAAAAGCCACGTGGTTAGTCAACACGAGGGGATCTGCCAACCGAGCTGGCCCTGCCCAGTCAGAAATCCTACATACTGTGGAAGGGGATAGAGTCCCTGTAGTGCACACAAAAAGTATGCTGGGCAAAACAGTCTGGGTTCTTCCTGCCTCTGGCAAAGGCAAACCCATTCGTGGGATTGTTTTTGCTCGAGGACCTGGGTGCACTTGGTGGGTGATGCGGGAGGATGGAGAAATCCGATGTGTGCCTCAAGGGGATTTGATTTTGGGTGAAAACAGTCAATGAACTGAATGGCACAATGTGAACTGCTATATAATATTGTGTGTCACCTCTGTGTTGTATCAATGATATCAGAGTACGAGCCTCCCAACCCATGGAAGATCAACTATGAAACAAGCCGTGCAGCAGTGATGGAACGATGACTGACTCGGTATGCAGTAACCCAACGCCACACACCATCTCTCCCACCCGGAAAGACTGATACAACAGATGGAGCCCAGAGTCATGGACTGCGTGAACTCAATGGACATTTTAATGGACATTTTACAGGGAAGGTCCATGAACTAAGGGAATGATGTCCGTGTATTATGTTAAAGGATGGGAAGGGGAGGGGTGGTGGTTGGTACGGTTGTATTGCATCATATGGGACCTGGGCATGGTGTAAGTGGTATGGAATAAGGGGTGGAGAATGTGCTGGTTTTGGCTGAGAAGGGGTTAATTCTCCTCACTGTGGGGGTCAGCTACCTTTCCAGCTTCCCGCGCTCTGCCGCGTGGCGTGGCAGGGGGGGCTGGGAGGGGCAGGGCCATGGTGGGGGCGGCTGACCCCGACTGGCCAATGGCAGGTTCATTCCATACCATGTGACACCATGACCAGTATATTGAGGGGGGGCAGTGGCAGCGCGCAGGCGGCGCGGCGTCGGGTCGGCGGGCGGCGAGCGGCTGCGGCGCGTGCGGTTTGTTCCGGCGGTTCGTTCCCCCTCTCCCCTCCCTTCCCCCCTCCCCCGGGGCTTTGCGCCTCTCGTTGTTCTCCTTTACATTGCATTTCTACTGTTGTTTCTTTTAATTTTCATTATTAAACTGTTCTTATCCCAACCCACGAGCGTTACCCTTCTGATTCTCTCCCCCATCTACCGGTGGGGGAGTGAGCGAGCGACTGTGTGGGGCTGAGCTGCCGCTAAACCATGACAGGTTACCAGACGTAGCCCCCAGTAATTGCATTGCAGTTCCAGGAGGCAGAAAGCGTCAATAACTGCTTATGTCTGGAGGGGGGAAAAGCTGGCAGTCGTGTTTAGTGCCCGCAAGGCAGCTGGAGGCACTATTGCTTACGATTGTTGTTGCCGTGCGGAAAAGACGTGGCTTAAAGTGCTGCATCGAGAAAGTAATGCTTACGGGTAGCAGAGGTAAACAATAGAGGAAGGGGAGATAGATATACGCGCGTATGAGAATTGCCTTCCTAGTGCAGCTGCTGGTGGTGGCAGCTTTGGCCCTTGCCGGTAAGTTTCGTTAAATGTTAGAGTTGTTACTTTTGAGACTTGTGGGGATTTGAGCGTTTGTCTGGGCGCTAAGGTAATAGCCGCTGATCTAGAGTGAATTGGTGCCTTACTACTTGCACATGTTTACCTTGGCATTGAGCTTGGTACTTTTAGAGCAGAAAATAGAGGGGAGGAGGGAAGTGTAGTAGCGTAGGCGTGCGCGTGCGTATGTACAGGCGTGTGTACTGCAGGTCGTGTCCGTGCGTGGTTCGCACATCCCGAGTGGTTGATGGGTTGGGAAGCATGTGATGCCCTGCAGGCTTTGTAAGGGTTAACTAAGGCATTTTCCTTGCTCTGGTTTGATGCTGCGCTTATCTGATGAAGGACTAAAATAATGCCCCGCTTAGGGACGCAGTCTGTTGGAGTCTTTGAGGGCAGGCAGTGTTTCCTGGGGCAGACAGCAGTGGATCTCGTGGGATGGCTGCACCGAATGGAGATGGACGAAGTTCTGGCATTCCTCAAACCCTGACAGCGCGAATGTGGTGGAATAAGTGCCGGCGCAGGTCCTGATCCTCGTCTTCTGTCGACCCTCAGCACGTCCAGGTAAAGGTAACAGGGTAGTTGTTGAGACAGCGCCTTTGAGTCAGTGATTGTGATGATCGCGGGCTTAGGAACCAGGTGCTGTTGGATACCAACGGCAAAAACTATTTTGGTGTGTTACCGAGGAAAAAAAACATAATGCAACGGGCAAAGGTTTACGGTTCCTCTTCTCAAGAAGTTGTCGAATTTGGGAACGTCGTGCTTTTTCAGTTGCTTGACTGGTGATGTTGTCTGTATTCTTCACGAATTTTGCACAGTCTTCTCTAAATATGTCCTAGCTGCAGGCTTTACTGGAATTTGTAGGTAGTCATGTTTGGAGTTTACGAATGCTTCTTGGTGTATGTTGAGGTGAAAGATGCGTACGGCCAGAGGATGAGTAAAGGTTTGGATTTTATAGGTACTGGTACGGACAGAAATAATATTAGTGAGTATTAAAGTAATTGTGTAATGACGACATGACCTGTACGTTCACGTAATACCTATAGTTTTTGTGTGTAGTGTGTTTACACTTTAGTACTACACAAAAGAAAGGTTGTAGTCGGGTCTTATGTTCCTCACGTCTGCTTTTTTTTTTTTTGCCTCCGTATCACTCACAAATTATACCAGTCTGAGCACTGTATTTATTTGGTGGGTACTTTCCCGCTGAGAAGCAGCACTTAGTCTCAATCTTATTGTTCACCACAGCTATCTCCAGGGTAGCTGAAATTTCTCAGCATCTGTTCTGCCTGTTATATTTCTTCTCGAGTAAACTGTGGTGAAAAACAGTACCCGAAAGGCTCCAGTGCTTCCAGACAAGTGCTTGGTTGCTCGCGTAATGTGTTTCTAGTCCCATCTCAAGTAATGCCTTAACGGTGTTATCTTATTTATTTGTAGCGTCCCATTTTGGGAAGAAAGTGTGTTGGGTTTCAAACCCTTGGGCAGGACAGGAGGAGGTGGCCTTCTCGGGTCAGTGATGAGTGTTGGCACGTATTATCTGATGTAAAGGTGATGTCTGTCACCACTTTAGCTCTAGAATTACTCTGAGACCTGGGAAACTCCAGTTTCCTTAGACTGTGACCGTGGCGCTTTTTCAACCTGGAATCAAATGCCTGTCACGTTCTAAGGCAGCGTAAGGAGAAGGGGGCGCGATTTGAGCTTCCTTCCGTTTACGCGCTAGGGAGGTATAGTTGTTAGTTTAATACTTGGATGTTACTAGGAGGTGCTCTCACGTTAACTGATCGCAGCTCTGGGTACTCAAAGCTGAACAGTGTTGGCAAATGCTGATGTAGAGGTTTGGTGGTAAATGTAACCCGCCTGTCTTAATGAGCATGCATATTCTTAATTCACAAACACGGTTTAGTCCCACCTACGCATCCAGAATGTTTGAAGGGTCATGTCACATCTTCCTTTGATCACAGTCAACAGTCACGTGTTCAGACTTGTTTTTTGAGGGGGGAAAAAAAAGGTAGATAATATATTTGTGTGTTGGGCTTGTAGGTTCCATTTTGCATTTTTGTAAGACTTGAATTTTAGCTGGCGACTGTAAGATTCCAGCTGACTGTAGGGACGGAAAGTTAAAGTTGTTAGCGTTTTTCAGGGTTGGCCCGAGAATATTCCTTCATTTCAGCTGTTTCTTCTATTATGCTCTTTATAATAAATTCTCAACTACTGTTTTTACAGGTGACATGAGCTAGGAGAAAAAACATAAAGCCAGCTGGGGCCCAAGACCAGCACTGTTGTGTTCATAAGACATTGTGTCCCAGGAGCGAACTGGCTCACGTCAGTGCTACCTCAGAAATCTTTGTATTCGCTACTCAGACCTCGATTTTTCCTCACTGTGCAGTTTGCGTCTATTCGTAGAATGTCCTGAGCTGGAAGAGACCCACAAGGACCGTCAAGTCCAGCTCCCATCCCTGCACAGGACAAGCCCAAATTCACACCGTGCCTCTGAGGGCGTTGTTCAAGTGCTGCTTGAATATCGCCAGGCTTGGTGCCGTGGCGGCCTCCCTGGGGAGCCTGTTCCGGGGCTCCACCACCCTCTGGGGGAAGAACCAGTTCTTCTCCTTAACTATACACTTTATTGCCCAGTTCTCTGCGGCTTCTGAGGTGGGATGTTTGCTTTGATCAGTCTCTTAGCTCTCCTCAAGGAAATAGTGGTAAAACAAGTGCTTCTCTATCTCTCAGTTCCCGACTCTGGCCATCAAATTCTGTTTTGCCAAGCTCACGTAGTTCGTTCTTGTGGCTCAGCGGAGAATTCCAAAACGACCATTTTCTTCAGGATATCACTACATTGATGTTACGGAGTTTTGTTCCTGATTTCGGTGACACTGCGGCAGCCGGGCAGATGGCAGGCCCGGGTTGCGGGTCGAGCAACAAGCCTTGGGCCAGCTCTTCGGGGCTCCCAGGCTTCGGAGCTCCTCCCTCACTGTCCCGGTAGTGGGGCCGCAGGAGCGGAGGGAACAATTTGGCCTAGCACCTTCCCGGCACCCAGGCTGTTGCCAAGTTTCTGTCGAACGGGTGTCGAGAGCCTGTGTGACTGGCCTGTCGGAAACCCCGTTCCTCAGCCCGTGCGCGTCCCCGTTCTAGATCTCGCTGCTCTCTGTTGGGGGTCCTTCTGTGTCACATTGGTTACTGTCGACGGGGAAGTTTTGAGCGTTTCGCCCCTCGTTATTCTGTTCTGCCCTTGCCAATTTGAGCTCCCTGACCCGTGTTCCCTTCTGACGGACCACCGCCTCTGGGCTTCCCAGAAAGGCTGTCTGGTTCCGCAGCCCTTGGGGTGCTGCCATCGTGGGCTCCACCATCTAACGCTAAGGCTAGGCTCTTCGCTCCCACAGGCGCTGCCTTTTGCAACCCTTTGTTTCTCCGTCCTGCAGTTGCTGTCATGGACATGGCATCCTGGGGTATAGCGCCTTCTCCATCAAGGATGTCCCAGTCAGCCACGTTCTCTGTTGACTCGGAAAGCCCATCTGGAGCATTCCAGGGACAGGAACCGCTCCCACAGGAGCCCCCTTCCAGAGCTGGATGAGGGAAGCCCGTCCCTACCCAGAGGATCACGCCCAATGCCGCCCTGACCCGTGAGTGTGAGAGCTGCCCAGCCTGCCGCAAGCCCCTCAGGCACCCTTTGCTGCCAGGGCCCTCCTGTCATCAACGGCACTGGCAGCTCTGCTGCCTGGACGGCCCGCTGCGCTGGCGGGTCCATGGGCCCAGGCAAGCCTGGGGCTGCCCAGGGGGAAGTGGGCGCCTTGTGCTCCCCTGCTAAAGCGGCTGGCATGGCTGTGTAGCTGGAGCCCCGCACTGCCCCAGCACGGCTTGGCCCTGCACCGGCGTGGGGCTCCCAGCGGGCAGTGAGGTGGGACTTGGCGGGGCCGTGCTCCATACAGCCTGTGACCCCGTGCTGCCAGGCTGGGAGCCTGGTACGGGCCGTGCTGCCCAGAGCCCTCAGCGCAGCCTGTGCCCCTCTGCTCCTGGGCCCTCCAGGCCACTGCAAGACAAGGAAGGAGCATGCTCACACTGCCATTTCAAATGAGGGAAGCGGAGGCAGAACCAGCAGGGGCAAGAAAACAAACAGTCCTTGCTAACCAGATGTACCGCTGGGCGCCTGACAGCACATTCCGGTCTACTGGCCCTTTTTCTTCTTGGCCCACAAAAGGGTTCCGAGAGGAGAACCGCTGCTGGAAGCGGCTGTCTCGTGGGGCAAGAGCAAAGCCCCCTTTCCAGCACCCTTTCTGGTTTCCCGGGGGTGCCCAGGAGAGATGGAACCCTGCCCGGCAGGCCAGGCCAGGCAGCCGCCTGGCACGGGAGCGTGGCAGGGTTCAGCGCGCCCACAGGCACGGGCTCCCAGCGCCTGGGACGGCAGCAGCCGCTCTGCCCCTCCCGGCTCAGCCCTGGGGAGCCCCAGTGTGACGTCAGAGCCGCCACTGTGAGCTCAGAGCTGGCCACCCGCACAGCCCTGTGGCGCGTGGGGCAGGAGCCCACAGATGCGTGTGGCTGTTGCCCGGGCAGGTGCGCTCCTGCTGAGAGGCGGCAGGCACGTGGCTGCTACTGGAGCTGGTTTTGCCTGGGCAGGCCACGCTTGCTGGGGCTGAGGGGGAAGAGCTGAGCGGGGAGCCTGCCTTGGCCCAGAGATGGCGAGGAGAAAGGCCCCCCAGGGAAGACACCAAGGGGCCTCCAAAGGCTCCGTTGGGATTAATGCCAGACAAGAGCTGGCAGGGGAGGCAGCGGGGCCGAGCTGCTGCCAGGCCAGCGGGTACGAAGTGGGCTGCTCCTGCCTGGGGCGTCAGGTTCGGGCGGAGTAGCAGGGCCGTGGCCCAATGTAGTCAGTGGCGTCAGAAGCCAGTGTGCAGCAGGGGCCTTTGGGGAGGGGGTAGCCTTGTGCTGCAGGGGTCAGAGCCCACCCTGATTTGCAGGGAGATTTTGCTGCACATCAGGCCAGCCCCTGGGACCTGACACTGCCCCCCCCTTGGGATGCTGAGGCGGGGTCCTGCCTGGCTGTGGTGGGGCAGCTGTGCGGGGAGGAGAGGGGTCAGGAGAACGCCAGTGACCAGGGAGGAGGGGTGTGGCCCATGGTGGGGGACGGCCCACGGTGGGGGACAGCAGCCTGTGCCCTCTCCCCAGACGGCCACCGAGAGCTGTCTGCGAAGGGGCAGTTGGTGCCAGGGAGCAGGGAGTGACGGGCTCAGAATAGGGCTGTCCTGCCGGGTGGGCTGGGGCAGCCCGTCCTCTGACAAGGGCCTCTGCTCAGGCTGCTCCTGCCCGCCTCGGCTCCCGTGGCGTGGCCGATGGTGGGCAACCAGCATTTGTCTTTTTCCTCCCACAGGAACCCGTGCGTGGAGGTGGAGCTGGTGACGGTCCCTTCCACCTCGGCTCCCTGCTCTGCCACGCAAGGGCCTGCCAAGTGGCGCAACAAGGCCACAGGAATTGCAAGTAAGCTCAGCACTGCTGCTTGCTGTGAAGTCCCCTGGGGTGAACTTGGAGAGCTGCGCTGTGCCAGAGCTCTGGCCAAATGTCACGAGAGGCAGGAGAAGTGCAGGCTGCCCCAGGGAGGGAGGGAGTGCGTAGGACTGGGTGCCCGCCTTCCCGCAGGGAGCTCAAACACGTGTGGCTGGGCATCCTAGAGAAGAGACCTCAAGAGACAGGCCTAACTTTTCTCTTGCTTTTTTGCCCAGGGGCGGTCCTCAGCCTGGCTTGGCATCCGGCAGGTGCCCTTGTCTCCCTGTGGAGACATCTGCTGAGCACGCGCATCTTTGCCAGGTACGTACTACCTGTTTCTGCTGTGGTGGGGGACGGGGGGAGAAGGGGAATGTCCCTTCCCCCAAGCAAGGGGGAGAGCAGAGAGTGTTCCCACCCAGCAGCTCCGGGCTCCCGTCGTGCACCAAAGATTGTGCGGTGCCCGTTCTCGGGGAGAGCCAAGAGCAAAGCCCGTTGGCAGCCCCACTCCCAGGCTTTTGCCGGAGCCCCAGAACCCTCCCGGAGATGTAGTAGGACAAACCGCCGTGTAGCCAGAAGCTCAGGAGCACAGCCAAGCCTCCGCAGGGCAAGGGTCTTCCCAGCTCTGGCAAGAGACCACACAGGTCTGGAAGGAAAGCCAGACAAGGCCCCTGCGCTTCCCAGCTGTGCGGAGAAACACCCCTAAGAGCAATCTGTGTGACTGCAAGTGAGAACAGGCCTGCTCTCTCAGCCAAAGAGAGAGAGCAAGGTCCACACCAGAAGGACTACTGAAAAGCAGTCCTCATTTGCTCAACCCCTCTACTTCCCTGCATGATTTTCATTCCCTTTCGGAAGGTGCTCCTGGAGCCCTTCGTTTGGGGAAGATCTGCCTGCAGCGTTGAATGGTGTGGACAGAAATCGTGTTCGTGCTGGGCGCCAATCTGTCAGCTCTCTGTCAGTAGCAGGCTTGCAAAGCAATGGCTTCAGGGCCTGAAGAGGGAAGTCCACGGGTGAGGGGGTTTGCCCAAGACTTGCAGTACTGACACCCAAAGGACTCTCTTCTAGGCAAAAGATGGGCCCGCAGAGCAAGAGGTTCCTGAAAGTCTTCTTCCTGTGGCTCCCAGTGGCTCTGGGTGAGTTTTCATGAGCAAACACAGCCTGGCTGTGCTGGATGCCAGCTTTCCTTTTGGGCCAGTATGTGTGAAACGCCCGTGGTGCGGGTGCGTCCTGAGGAGGTCCTTGACTGGCACTGGCGTTTGGACTACCGGTAAGACTGGTAGCCTCCCAGCCGTGCTGCTGCTCTGGCCACTGGGCCAAATGGCTTGCTTAGTCTGCAAGTCTGCGAGAGAAGGGCGTAGCTCTTTCCAAGCCTGAGCTGGGGATTCCCAGACGGGAGGGGCCGTGCAGGGGGACCCATGGAGAGGTACCTCTCCTAGCCCATGCAGCCCAGCCTCGGTGCTCACCGAAGCAGTGAGGGGAAATGGGGAGTAGCTCTGGGGCACCGAGCACACCTGAAGGCCACGGCTACGCAGTCCCCTCAAGCCTGGGCTGATGGCTCCCGGTCAGAGGCGCGTCCTCTCTCTGCACCCCACGTTCCCCACCTCCTCAGCTCACCTGCTGCCCAGCCCCAGGGCACCAGGCAGGCAACAACGCAGCTGCAGGGGAATGGCTAGCAACTCCACTAAAATAACCGTCTCTCGGTGATGTGAATTGCAGCTGGTGCTTACTGCGCGACCTCGCTGCCGGTGTGGACAACGCAGGCAAAGGGACTGATAGAGGTCAGTGACTCGTTGCTGGCAGTGGCTGGAGGAATCACAGGCTGTGCTGCTGCCACGCAGGCTGACCCAAAGAAGCGGCAGCTTGTGCCTTCCTAGGGAAGCCTCTCCTGGGAAGCCGCGGCAACTCTGGTAGCAGATGCTCTAACGGAGCATTTTTCCCTCCCAGGAGCTGACAAGCGTGTCGTCGGCAAACCTGAAGATGCTGTGGTAAGAGAGGTTTCCTGAGCTGGAACTGGTTCTGTGCAGAAGCGTCAGCCGACCTCGTGCTACCTGCACTCACTTTCGTAACAGCCAGGGCTCCCGTACTTCCCTCCTGCCTTTGCCTTTTGCTCAGCCTGGTGCGGAAGGGAAGCACTGGCAAAGCAGGGAAAGCACACGTGTCTCTCTCTCCTCTTGCTGAGCTCAGACGCTCCCCAGAGGCGATGGGCCGCTCTCTGACCAGATCGGCTTTCCTGTCGTGCAGGAACTTGCCCGTTTTGGCGGCGGAAGAAACCCAAAAGACACGCTTTCTGCTGGAGGAGGTGGCTCGGCTGAGGGCACAGATCCGCAGTTTGAAGGTGATCCTGCATTTTGGGGAGGGAGGCTTGGCTGGGCAGAACCGCTGAGAACATTTTCTTCAGGGTTCTTGGTGGGGTCAGACTGCTGACTGCAGCAACCCAGCCTTTGCCCCAGGGGCTTGCTGGGTGAGCTTCTGCACTGCACAGGCCCCTCTCCAGCCCCAGCAAAATGAGGCCGCTTCAGGCAGCAGAGGACTCCTGAGAGCCTTTCCTAGGTGCGCCGGTGCCTCTGGCTCCTCTGAGCAGGCTCCTGAGGCGGTGGTGGGACCCAGGCACACGTACAGTGCCAGCCATGGCTTACAGGGCCTGAGCCTCTCTCCCACCTGACTTGGAGAGCACAGAGGGTGTGGACGGTGGTGTGGGGACCCACATCAGCACACCTTGGGGTCATGGCCATGGCCATGGCCACAGATAATCTTCCTAGTCCTCACGGCTCACGCCAGCAGCAGAGAGTCTTGCAGCTCTGTGGACAAGGCTTGCCTTGCCTTCCTGACACTGACCCTTTGCCTCTGCGGGCACTAGGAGCCACGCTGCACTGCCTGCTGATGTGGTCCTTTTCTGTGTTGATTTCTGGCGTTCCCAGGAAGCTCAGGAAGTGAACCAGGCAGCGTCCAAGAAGGCTTTGGGTGCCTACGTCGAGATGTCTGACTGGGCCCTGGAAAGCTCTGGTATGGACACAAGCAGCCCAGTCCTTGCCCTGCGCTTTCCCGTAGCACTCCCCAAAGGAGCCCGTGCTCCAGGCGCTGCTCTCCAAAATGGGGCAGCTTAAATCCTTCACGGGGTCCAAGAGCAAGGCTGTGGCAGAGTGGGTCGCTCAGACTCCCTCCCAGTCAAGCCCTCGGCCTCCACACAGGTGCCCCTGGCGCTGCCCCCGCACGTCTTCCTGTGCTGATGGAGGGGCTCTGCTCCTCTGCGCTGCATTTGCAAAGGGAATGGCTGGGCCGTCCTTTGCTGCTCATGCTCCAAGCTCTCAGCTTTGGTCTGCTGTCATGCTCGTGGGCGCCTGCAGGCTCCCAGAGCCCTCAGACCTTCTCCTCGTGGTGCTGTGAGAGAAGCACTCACCAGGGATGGGGCTGCCGTCATTGCTCTGTGCAGCTGGGCACTCCCCCGCCCCCAGCGTGGTGATGAGGACAGGACTGACAGACATGGAGCTGGACGGCGGCGTCACAAATACTGCCTGAGCACCAGCTCCCTTCTAGTCTGCGGCCTCTAGCAGTCATCTGCTCTCCCTTCCTTACAGGTGCCACCATTGACAGGCAGAGAACTTCCGAGACCTACGACTGCCAAGAGAATTGGGGCTGCAGGGTTTTATGGTTCTTCCGCGCTGCCAAGCCTCCTGAGACTATTTTGCAGGTATCGTAGCAGAAATCTTCAGGGAAGGTGTCCTTCCTTCCTGAGAAGTTGGGGACTGACCTCAGGGGCTCTCCCCTCAGGCCAGTGGTACTGGTCAAGCCCACCGTGCTGCTCAGGTTCCGGACACCAAAGCTCTCACACAGGGCTGGGCTTGCTAGAGATCCGTGGTTCCCCTGGGGAGGTGAACAGAGGTGAACTGCTGCATCTTGCCCACAGTCCTCTGCCACAGCTGGGTGAAAGCCTTCCTCCCTGGCGACCCTGGTTCCACACTCACCCCTAACGGTGCCTTTTTGCGGGCGGGAGGCGGGAGGTGGCGGGTGCCCTGCAGAGCCGCTGGGCAGGGACGTGTTTCTGCGCGGGCCTGACTACGATGCTTTCGTAACCACTCTTCTCCTCTGCTCCCTAATACTGAGACCCCCTTTGTCAGGCAGGGCAGGGGGCCTCCTACTTCTGTCCAGTTCCTCACAGGCACCTCATTTTCAAGCTGAAATAGGCCCCACAGACATGCTGGCGCCTATGCTTCGAGCTACATGGGCAGTGGTGTTGGCCCCAGTGCTCTCTCACACTTCATTGCTGTCGCGTTCTGGTTGCAGGCGGATGTTTCCCCAGGAAACTGCTGGCCTTTCCAAGGGCATCAGGGCCAGGTGGTCATCAGGTTGCCAGCACGAGTCCATCTGACTGCCGTCACTGTGCAGCACATCTCCAAAGACGTGTCTCCATCTGGGACCGTCCTCAGCGCCCCCAGAGACGTCGTTGTCTTTGTAAGTCTCTGCTGGGCGCTTCTGGCGGGCATCTGGCCCTGGGGCAAAGCCAGGACAGGGCCCTGCTTGCTTTTGTGCATCTTCTGGGGTTTGTGTCCTGATCTCTCGCGAGCACTGCAGTGCCCTCGCGGGACGCTTCAGGGGCTCGAGAGGTTTCATCCCTCTTAAGGTTTGTTCTGGCCAAGCACCTCTGGGTTCTTGACCAAATCTCAAAGCGGAGACTGAGCTCCACCATACCCGGTGCTAGGCTGCTGCTCGAGCCCCAGGAGAGGGTGGGTGGATAACAGGGCTGAGCCAGCGCGTACCTTGCCTCTCTGTCGGGATGAGTCTGAGCGGCTCTCCTTGTGCTTTGCCCCTGAGGGAGTGGATGCGGACGGAGAAGAGGAAACTCTCCTTGGGACGTTCACGTACAACGTGGCAAAAGAGGCTATTCAGACCTTCCCTCTGAAGGTATGCTCCACGCACGGGGACGAGATGCCAGGGAGCACAGCAGGTTTGCCTGCAAGTCCATGGAGGAAGGGCACGCATGCTTTCTTTTCTCCCTGGGCAGAGGGGCCCGGGCCGCCGTCATGAGAGAGAGACCTGCGGGCTTGGGAGGGCTGAGTAGCACGCGGTGGTGGTAGCAAGAGGGTAGCAAGGGCAGGGTCAGGCCCGTAGGAGCACGAGTCCCGAGAGATCCCTGGCTGCGCCCGGTGCCTTCAGCAGAGGCAGCTGCACGTGCGCCCACTCCACGCAAGCAGCGTCTTTGTGCCGTGGAGAAACAGGGCGGCCTGGTGGCGAGAGGCGTCGGGCAGCACCGTCGCTCCATGCTGCGGCCTGCTGGCAGGCTGGACAGTGTCCTCTCCTCCCACCATAGCACGCCCATTCTCCCGCGGCGCTCTCACGCCAGCCAGGGGGAGAGCAGGCACAGCAGGCAGCGGGAGCTCGGCGGGGTTGCACACCAGGTGCCCCACGCGCAGGAGCGCCTCCCCGGCCTCCCTGTCAGCACAGAGCAAGCAGCAGCGGGAAGGGGCAGAGGGAAGGGAGACCGAGCCCCAGCCGGGCCGGCATGCAAAGACGGGGTGATTGCACTGCCGCTCTTAACACCCCCGTTTCCTTTTCCCACTCTTCTTCACAGAACGCGCCGCTTCCCAGAGCCTTTCCGTCTATCAAACTTCTTGTGAAGAGCAACTGGGGAAACCCAGCGTACACCTGCATTTATCGAGTGCAGGTTCATGGGAAGATGGCGCAACCGGAAAGCCCCAGGTGAAACCAGAGAGGAAAAAAAAGTCAAACATGAGAAAGAAGAAGAAGGGGAGGAAGAACAAGTAAATCTAAAAGATGTGG
The DNA here is from genome assembly GCF_949628215.1 of Phalacrocorax aristotelis. Lineage (NCBI taxonomy): Eukaryota > Metazoa > Chordata > Aves > Suliformes > Phalacrocoracidae > Phalacrocorax > Phalacrocorax aristotelis. The sequence goes on from NC_134296.1 coordinate 475,171, forward strand.
CAATTGAGATGGCTGTAGAACTGTAGAAGATTTGTCTCCAAAGTGGGGTGCTCAAGACGTTCCACGCTGTGGGAGGGGAATTCGGGAGCGTGTGGAAAATGTTACAACTTCTATGCCATTTTTTTCTTAAAAACGAGGAAGATAGGAAGCATTCCCAAGACTGAATCTAGAGAGGGGAGGCCCAGCCTGTCAGCGCTCCTCCCGCCGCCCCTGGGGGCTCCGCAAGTGGCCCCAGCCCAGGGCAGGCCGAAGGGCCCGGCTTCAGTTCACAAGAGGGCGACTGGCCCCGCCCGCCGGCCCGCGCGGGCTCTGCAGGAGCTCCCCCAGGCGCTCGCCCACCCTCTTCCCGGCTTCTCAGCCAATGGCGCCCGCCAGGCGGGGACAGGCAGGGCCCCCCGCCAACCACCGCAGCGCCCCTTCTCTGGCCCCGCCCCGCTGCGGCCGCGTGCCGACGGACGAGCACGTTGCTACGGGCGCGCCCGGAGCGCCAGCCAGGGCCCCGGGTTCGAGTCCCGCCGCTGGGTTCGAGGCCCGGCGAGAGGTCAAGCAATGAGGCGCTTGCTGGCGTGAATGCCTCACGTACCAGCCAAAGGGCTGCCCGCGCAGGAGGGGAAAGGTTGTTTAATTGGAAATTGTAGTTATAATTTGGTTTTAAGTACCGGTGCTTGTAATAGTTGTTTTGGTCAGTTATTAAGAGAAGAAGAACTTTGCCAAGGATGTTTTCTTGTTGGGGGGGTCCGAGTCCCCTGCCTGGTTTGGAAAGGGCTTCGAGTCCCCGAAGTTGACCAAGCGGGTTAGAGTCCCACTGAATGGGGTTTGAGTCCCCAGTTTGGCTACTTGTCTTGACTGGTCTCTGAATTTTGGCGTGGTTATCAGAATATGGATTTATTTTTGCATGTTCGGATCAGATAGTTGTTTTGGAAGTCACATTTAATATGGGTGGGGAATCGTCTAAAGGCAACGTCTTAAAGAAGTCACCTCTAGGGCGTTGACTGAAGCATTGGAAGGGGGGTGGGGGTGGGTTCGATCCCCTCACAAGGAAGCAGTTAACTGAATATTGTAATCATTGGTCGCCGATCTGTACTTTGAAATATAATACTATAATACTACTATATTAAAATAATATGTATTATAACGTCACCGTTTGTAATGAGAAAATGACGGTTTGGTGATTAAAAGATCGGATTCACTCTAAAAGTGAGGGTTTGGGTCCTAAAAATGAGGCTTTGAGCTTTAAAGAACGGATTTAGGCCCTGAACGTGAGGGTTTGCAACATATAAATGAGGGTTAGACAGTAAAAAAGACAGGTTTGAACCCTAACAGTGAGGGTTTGGGACCTCTAAAGGAGGCTTTGTGCCTTAACAGAGGAGTTTGGACCCTGAAAGTGAAGGTTTGGAACATGAAAATGAGGCTTTGAGAGTTAAAAGAGGATTTTGGATGCTGAAAGTGAGGGTGTCGTGGTTTAGCCGGGAACTCAGCCCCACGCAGTCGCTCGCTCACTCTGCCACCGGTAGATGGGGGAGAGAATCAGAAGGGTGACGCTCGTGGGTTGGGATAAGAACAGTTTAGTAATTTAAAATTAAAAAATCAGCAACAACAAAAATGCAATGGAAAGGAAAACGACGAGAGGCGCGAAACCCGGGGGGGGGAGGGGTGTCACATGGTATGGAATGAACATGCCATTGGCCAGTCGGGGTCAGCTGCCCCGGGCGTGGCCCCGCCCCGCCCAGCCTCCCGCCACGCGGCAGAGCGCGGGGAGCTGGAAAGGTCCCCGACCACCACAGGCACCGCAGTGAAGAGAATTAACCCCTTCTCAGCCAGAACCATCCCAGGCCTCCAGGTCCTTTTCAGCAAAGTTGCTTCTGCGGCACAGTCACCCCCAGCCTGTCCTGTGCCATGGGTCTTCAGGCTCAGCTGGCGCCCGTGTCTCCGTGGTGGGCCTGGCTCCTCCTCGCCTCTTTCCAGGGGCTGTGCTTCCCATGTACCCGCAGCTTTGCAGGAGCAAAAGGAGCCTTCCTCCTGTGCCAGAAGTCACCAATTTCCATCCCCTCCCTCCGGGGCTGGGGGGCTTGTCGTGGGTCCAGTGCTCCTCTGGGAGTGGTCTCCAGCTGCACCTGCTGTCCTGTGCCACAGGGGAAGGGGTCTCCCCTCCACAGGGTCTCTGCAGAGACCCTCCTGTCACTGTCCCATTTGTCCTCCTTGGTGGTGCGTGTAGGGGCATGTGGAAGGAGAGAGTGCCTGTTCCTTTAAGGGCATCTGCCCAGATGCAGAAGCAGGTAATAGGAAAAGTAAGAAGTCATCAGGAAGAAGGTGCGGAGCCACTGCCCTGAGCACAAGTGGTAAGGGAGGCAGTAAGGAGGCCACACCTCAGCAGTGGCACTGACTGATGGGCTGTCAAGGGGCTGCAGGCAAAGCCAGACTTGGCAACGGGTCAGGTTTAGTCAGGATGCAAACTGGAGGGTCTGGGATGTAGGAGGGGGTGGGTGGGACTGTGCAAACTGGTGGAGGGGTGGCGGGGGAAGGGAGCCCTTGGCCTGGCCTGGCAAAGGCCTTGGGTCCTTTGCAAGCACAAGCTCCAGGAGATACCGACAGTCACCTCGTGGCCATTGTGTTAACCACTCCTGGCGATCCCATTAACCTTCATAAGAATAAGGAAATAAACCCTAATAATAATACGAGTAATAGCAATAATAATAATAGTAGTGTAACAGATCCTCTCTTAACGCTCGCTCCGTGTAACTCACTCTCTTGGGGGCTGTGGGGAGGGGAGTGCGTGCATTTGTTTTGCAAGGATTAAGTGTGAGCTGCTGCCAAGAGCAGTGTGCGTGGATTTGGGGCCCGCAACAGGAATGAGAGCAGGGGTGTGGGCACCGTGGGCTCTGTGGTGTCAGGTCCTGGAGCCAGTGGGGGTCCCAGTGCTGCTACTGGACCCAGGGGGGGCCCGGGCCTCTAGCCAGTGGGGCGGGAACGGTGTGTGTCCTCAAAACCAGCTACAGGGGGGACCAGTGTGTGGGAGTTTTTCCTGTGCCCCTTGAGGCAAATTCAACGGACCTTTGTGCTTAAACACAGGAATGCGTTGGGGCAGAGTCCTACTGCCACAAGCCCTTCTGGAGGGATTCGGCACCTGCGGGGCAGGAGCCCGTTCCTTCCCCACGCTGGGGCCAGTGCCTGTCCTGTGAGCGCTGGCCGTGGGTCCATCCCCAGCCCAGCTCTGCTGGCAAGGGCGCCGCCATTGCAGGACCCTCGCGATTCCATCCTGCGGCTTGTCTCTCTGTGCGGGCCCCTGCTCCCTGCCAGTGACACCAGATGGGACATCGGGGATGTGCAGGACATCTGGGCATCACTGATACCAGATGGAACATCTGGTCCCTGTCTAATCAAAATAACCAAAACTATAGTTACAAGTATGATAGGTAGGAGATACATTTACAAGCAAGATAAGGTTAGGAAAACATTTTTAGACAGCAGGAGGAGTATGGACATGATTTAAGTATTGTGTCCTTGGACAATATATCCTGGGTACGATGTAACACTGCACCCTGGTAGGATACATTCCTTACTAATTGACGTGATTTAGCGTTACGGAAAAATAAATCCTGATTAGTAGATTTTTGTAAAATAAGCACATGGAATAACCTTGAAAACGAGCCAAAAGGGTACTGAGCACGCTTGAAGATTGAGTTCAACTAGCGAACACGGTGAGGAAGACTATCGGTGACCACCAAAGAAATTTGGAAGACCGCCACTGATCTCGACTGCGCATGCGCCAAGGCCATTTGCATATATTAATGAGTAGCATGAATATTATACGTTCCCCAAAATCTAATGACTATGCAAACTTTTTGAGTATATATTCTCTGCAATACAAGAACCCGGCATGCACATTAGGTGGAGCGATCCCCTGTGTACCCAGTACTGCAATAAACGCCCACTTTCTAAAACTCTAAAGAACGAGCCTTAAAGAGTTTCTTTCACCAACTTTTACGGCATCACCAGCTTAAACCCTTGCTGCCCTCCCTGCCAAATCACTCTTTGGTCACCAGGTGCCTTTGCTGGGCAGTGGCAATTTGGGTTTCCCCTTCACAGGGTGAGTGAGGGGTTCTGCGCTGGCGACTGGAGCTGCCCCTGCTGAGGGGACGAGGGTCTGTATCCCCCCCCCAGATGGGCTCTGCGTGGGATGTGCGTGGGTTTTCACCAGCAAACTTCAGGCTGGACCAGGCAGGAGCAGGGGGAACTCGCATCTGGGCTGGGGAATCAGATGGGCAGGGGTCGGTGCTGGTCCTCCTCGGGGGGACCAGCGAGTGTGGGGTGCCCGTGGGATGGCTGTGCGAGTGCTGCATGTTTGTAGTGAGCACCGAGCTGGACCAGCCATCGACCTGGGGACCCAGGGGTGGGTCAGAAGGCTGGGGTCCAGGCAGGGGCCGCGGGCAGCAGAGGGGCCATGCTAGTGCTTGGGGGACCCGAGTGTGCGCGCGTGTGCCTGCACGAGTGATCGTCGGTCTGTGCCAGTCGCAGCGGAGGAGGGAACATGGCTGTGGGTGCAGACGTGTGATGGGGGTCCTGTGCATGGGGGCTGCTGGTGGCAGTGTCTTGGCTGTGGCAGGCTGTGTGATTGTCCGTCTGTGTGTCCTGTGCATGTGTCTGTGCGCGCATCTATGCGTCTCTGGGATACATGCTCAGCTTCGCTGCTGGTCAAACCAGCTGTGTCAAACCACCCTGGGCAGAGACCCTGGGTCCCCAGGGGGGGCCTGGGACGGATTTGCTGGAGGCAGTGCCAGCTCCTGACATCCGTTGACGTTCCATTCTGCTGTGCAGCTTGAACATCTCCCTCCCCTCTGCCTGGCTGCCCAGACCCAGGTCCTGCCGGGGAGGATCATCTCCTCCGCAGCACCTTCCTGAGCAGACTTTCTTGGCCCCTTTGCTCTCTGCTGCAGTGTTGGATGAAATCCATACGTGCTCTCCTCTGGGCACCAGTAGGGAGTGAAACAGCATGGACAGACCCCGCAGTGAACATCCCTCTGCATCAGCTCCTTCCCACTGAAAGGGCCAAGGTGGCATAGCGGTGTCAGCAGTGACTCCCCAGGGTCTAGCAGGGACAGCTACAGGTCATGACTTTGCGACTTCAGAGCAGTCCCAGCCCAGAGACGAGCAGGCATTTTTCCTCTCCAAATTCACATTCCTTTGCCATTCACGCACATCACACCGAGACGACTTCTGTGTTCTCCGTTCCCTCTGCACTGGACCACGGGCTCACAGCACAAACACCTCAACCGTTCCCAAACCCATACGCTAGCTACCCACCAGCCTGCACTGTCCATCCCAGCCACAGCCCCTCGCAGGCCCCTGGCCCTGCACAGCAGGAGAACATCCTGTTCACGCAGCTGTGAGTAGCCCCTCGGGTCCTCCTCTGGATCCGCCTGCAGGTGAACATGGCTCTCCCAAGAGGAGCTCGACCAGGGCGGTGACCCAGGACACCCCTCTCTCCCTCCGCAGTGAACCTCTCAGGCCAAGGGGGGTACTCAGACCGGCCAGGAGAGCAGCTCTCGTGCAACAGGAGCAGGAGACAGGCTGAGGGCCCGCGCTGATGCTCAGTCCTGACACCAAGCGCTTCTCTGCATTCCTAGGCAAAAGACTGAAACGTGTCCCGAGCTGGAGGCACCATGGGAACAGGTGGGGCTATGTGTGCTGGAGCAGGGGGAGATGGGAGGCAGGAGGGTCTCAGCCTGGGGGGAGCATGGCTGAAGGTTGAGGGCATGACGCTTGGTGCAGACCGAGAAGCAGGAAGGGGCAGGCTGACAGCGTGGAAAAGATTCCATCTGGGAAGGAGGAGGAAGAGACAGAGGAAGCTGTTTCTTCAGCTGGGCAGGCGGGAGGGCGGCTGCCCTCCCCAGCATCACCTGTCCTCCTGCTCCCACCAGCACTCGGGAAGCAGGGTTTTCCTGGCCACCCTTGCGGGATGGAGAGCAGCAGCCTGTGGAGTCAGGGCCCTGCCCTGCTCTCCTCCCACCCAAGGACAGGACTGGCCCCTGGGAAAGCGTTTCAAGATGGGTTGCAGGTGGCTGAAGAAGAAAGGACTCGTCTAGTGTTTGTTTCTCTCTCCAAAGGCAAGAGGCTGTCCTGCCTCTCATGGCATGTTGACACCAAGACACTTTTCACTGAGGGCCAATGCCTGCTCAAGCCGAGGCCCCATCCCTGAGTCAAGTGTGGCTGATCAGCAGCACTAGGACACGCCTTGGGCTTAGGCACGAGGGCCGGTTTCCCAGCACAGACAGCTCTGAATCTCCAGCAGCAGCAGCTCCAAGACCGTTTGGCCCGAACAAGCCCTGCAGAATCTGTCTGCCTTCTCCCTGCATGTAGAGCTCAACAGCTTGCGAACGCTACAGCCCTGGGAGAAGAGCTGCCTCTGGGACTAGAGGGAGAGACCCAGTGAGTGCCAGCCCTGACAGCACATGCCCCTTCCCCCTCCTTGTCCACTGCTTTCCCTTCCCTTTCCCTTTCCCTTTCCCTCCCATAGTGGTTTTAGGATACACAGCGTTCCCACTCCTGTGGCTGGAAGTTAAAGACTCCCACTCGCTCCAAGTAGCTGCACTGGGACCCGAAACACTACAGTAGCTGCACTGGGGCCCCACGCACTCCAGTAGCTGACACCACAGAGGAGGGGTGCCCACACCCCCCGTCTGACCCCAGTACCTGGCACCAGAAGGTGTGGCCCTGTTAGCCACTTCCAGCTCCCCAGATCACCACGGCTTCTACCTGCCTGGGCTTTTTGTGGAGGTACCAACTGAAGCTGGTGCCGAACCCCACTACAAGACATCAGAGAAGACCCACAGGGGCTCAGCGCCAGGGAACCTGCTTCTCCCACTCCCATGGTGACTGAGCTGGGCCACATGTCCCTGGGGGATTCTCTGCAGTGTCCGGTGGCCCCAACACGCCTTCCTGACTGGTGATGGGGGTTGCCCCAGTGAAGGGTGTGGGCTGGGGGTCCAGGAAGGCTCGTGGGCCCAGAGTGGGGCAGAGGACCCTGGGGTCCAGGCTGCCTGTCCACGCTCCTCTCCTGTCCTGACACCAGACTGTGCTCTTTGGGGATGGTGCTCGCCAGAGCCCCGGTAAGAACCTGTTTCCCGCTGTGCCTCTAAAACACCGGGTGCCCCAAGGGCTGGCACCACCTGCCCTTCCCCTCTCCCAGCCTCCTAGGGGGACACTCCACTTTGCCCTGATCTGCCCTTTTCTGGGGGCACACGGTGGGTGGGAAGGGATCGCCTTTACAGAGACACCCCAGGCACCCGGGCCTCCTCAGCCCCTCTGCTCATTGCGGTGGTGTGGCCAGAGAGGACCCAGGCATCCAGGCGCTGGCAGAGGAGCGGGAACACGGACACGGACGCGCACACACATGCAGAGCGTTCCTTTACTGAAGGGGTTTATTGATTGTGAGAGGGAAAGGGCCCAGGGCTCCCAGGGGATCAGGTGGGCTCATCGAGGGACAATCATCTCCGCATGCTGCAGGAGGGGGGCAGGACACGGGTGTCACCACTGGCTCCAGTCCTGAAAGGCAGAGTCCAAAATATGACCCCCAGTGTCTGCCGGGACATGAGAGGGGCCTTGTCCCCATCGTCTCTCTCTGCAGAGACCTAGGGAAGGAGGAGGGAATTGCAGCCCGCAATACACCCACGACAGGGTCTTGGCTTTCCTGAGACCCCTGTGGCACCCGGAGCTCCGTGCCCCATGTGTCATTAACCCGGGATGCCCCTAAATCTCACAGAGCCCAGCCCAGCCCTCATGGTGATCCTGGGGGTCTGTATGGCGCCTGTATGCCTGGCCTGCACGGCAACCCTCTGGGCCCATAGAGCCCCACTGAGTGCAAGGAAAGGCATGGGGCCAGCTCTGTCCAGCTCACCCTGGGACATGGATCCTGGGCAGTCCCCTCTGTTTCCCTGTCCCCTACCCAAGTTCTGCCCACCCCTGAGGGCTCAGGATCCTTTGTGGGGCTCGAGATGCCCTGACGCTGCTCACCTAGACATCAACGTCTGCAGCCACAAGTTTCTGGCGCACAAGCTCCACCTGCTTGTCAGCCACAGGGGGCTGGGGAGAAAGGGAGGGTTAGGGATGTGCTTGGGTGCACTGGGGTGTACTGGGAGGCAGGGGAAAGCAATGGGGTCTTTGGGGAGGGTGCTGCCGGGGGAAAGCGGGGTACATGATTTTGTATGGTGCGCACAGGAAGCAGTGGGGGGTCCTGGGGAAGGGGGCCTCCCTGGGCAAGCACTGGGGTGCAGGGTGCTCTCTGGGGTTGCCCTGGGGTGTACTGGGTCACGCTGGAGTGTCGTGGCCATAGGAGGCGAGGGGAGGAGGGTCTGGGGCCAGCCGAACTCGCGGTACCTACCTCAGCCCTCTTCACTCGCCCGAGCGTGAGTCTTCTCTGTTAAGAGACCATGAGGCCGCACTGGTCACTGGGATGTCCCCAGACCCAGCACGGGATGGGAGGACCAAATTGCCCTCCAGGTTCACCCCACTACTTACGTTCACGCAATAACTTCCACTTGCTTCAAATATTGCCTAGGGACAAAGAGCAAAGCGGTGGTCTGGATTGGGCCTTGGTGGGGCTGTGCGTGGGGCACAGGTGTCCCCAGTCCCTCCAGTCCAAGGGCTTCCCCCTGGTGTGAGCAGGAAAATCCCTTCTGCTCCCCCCAGCCCCATTCCTCTAAGCTTCACCCACGATACCCGCTCATGCAAGGACCAGGGGTGGGGATGGAGACAAGGAGAGCGTGGGGAATTCAGGGCCTCCAAAGAGGACGGGGTGGGGGGGACCCAGAGACAGGGCGCTGGGGTGAATTAGCGCACCGCAAGGGACTGGGCCGGGGTGTTGAAGGGACAGGACTGCATGGGATGCGAGTGAGGGAATTCAAGCAGAGAGGATACGGGGACTTCAGGTGCGGTGGTTGGAGGGGGCAGGAGGAAGACGACTGCAGAGGACCGAAGCCAGGGGACTGGGAGCATGTTTGGCAGTGGGGGTTCAAGGAAGGGGATCTGGAGACTGTGCCGCAGTGGACTGGATGAAAGGCAAAGGACTGAGGGGACAGACGGAAGGAAAGGCATCGGGAACGCTTGAAGGGAGGGCATCTGGGGACCCCAGAGAGGCCACGGCAGGGATCCCGGGCAGGAGATGCATGAGGGAATCAAAAGGATGGGATGGGGAGGCCAAAAAGGGAGGGATGTGGGGCACCAAGACGAGAAACAGGTGTGGGCCCTTGTAGGAGTTTGTGGTGGCCCCTCCCGGGGAGGAGAGAGGTCTGACGATTCAGTGAGGAACCCGGTCTCTGGGCATCAGAGGCTTAATTGCAGGGGAAGCGGAGGGAAGAGATGGGATTGTGGGAGGGAGAAGGCTGCATTGCCCAGGGCTGGAGGTGCAGGGCAGCCTGGAGCAGCCCCTGGCTTGGGAAAGGGAGTGGCCAAGTCAAGGGCTTTTGTGCTCCCCGCTACAAATTTCACCCTGCAGGAGAGCTGATGTTCTGCAGCCAAGACCCATCCCCAGCCTTGAGCCCTCCCTGTGGCATTGGGGACTCACCTGAGCATCTTCTGGGGTGCACAGCAGGATGGTGAAGAGCAGGGCCACGCCGAGCACTGCGGCCTTCATCTTCCTCTGCTGAGTGGCAAGTCCTGGGTGAAGCTGGAGAAGGTGAGGGGCAGATTTATCCCTCCCAGAACTCCTCCTCGCTCCCCCGCTCCCCACCCCGAGAGCCTCCAGGGCAAAGCCAGGCGTGGCAGAGACGCCAGCCCTGGCAACAAGCCCAGCCTCGGCACAGAGTAGCCCCCGCCTCCGGCACAGATCCAACCACTTTCCCCGACATCAGTCCAGCTTCCTGCATGGGGCAGCTGCACATGGAAGGGCCCAGGCACCTGGGGGTTGCGAGGGGAGGGCGGACAGAGCACCCCTGACAGCCGGACACCCTATGGTGACAACGCGCTGCTCCAACAGAAAAACGCCCTCCAACAGCCCCCCAAAGACAGATCCCCCCACCTCCCAGTGCCCCTCACCTCCCAGCACTGCCATCTCCCAGTGCCGCTCGCCTCCCACAGCAGTCTTTCCCTCCAGGACTTCACCAGAGATGATGCCAGCCTCCAACTAGGCGTCTCTAGGCAGAATTGTCTCTGACCCCTCTCCAGCGCCTTGGGTAAACAGGGGGCTGGGATTGACCCCTCTTCTTGGGGCAACAGGGACCCTGGGATGAGGAAACACGGGGAGGTGGGGGGACAACTCGGAGCATGGGCAATTGGGACAGCCAGGTGACTGGGATCTTCAGTCCCTGGAGGCAGTGTGGGGCACGGGTGAATGTTGGGCACCAGGAGAGGAGGGCTCCGCTTGAGAGAAGTGCTGGGCTTGGTTGTGGTGACCTGCTCAAGGCCACCCCATTTCCCCGATGCACTTATTCTTTCCGGCTGTGACACTCACGCCATCTGCCATCGCTGCTCTCCTAAAGGATGCAAGTGCCCCAAACTGCAGAGGAGGGAGCTGGTACTGCTGTTGGCAGGGACATATTCACAGTGAAATTGGGCATATATTGGGTCAACATGCTTGCAGCACTTATTCACTTGTCTCTTTCAGCAGCTGATTGTCCTGGTTTCAGCTGGGATAGAGTTCATTATCCTCCTAGGAGCTGGTGAATTGCTGTCTTTTGGATTTAGCATGAGAATAACATTGATAACACAACAGGGACTGGCTGGGTGTCAGTCAGCAGGTAGTGAGAATTGCGTAGTGCATCACTTGCTTTGTATACTCTATTTTTTTGTTTGCTTTTTCCTTTATTTCAATTATTAAACTGTTCTTTTCTCAACCCATGAGTTTTCTCAGTTTTACTCTTCCCATTACCATCCCCATCCCACCGGAGGGAGGGCAGGAGTGGGCGAGCGGCTGTGTAGTGCTTAGTTGGTGGCTGGGGTTAAACCACAGCAGTGATAGTCAGAAGTAACCACGTGTAATGACCAGCAAATCCTCTAGCCGCACAGAGCAACAGGCACTAGATTCATTGCCTGTACTGAGTTCATGAGACATCAACATTATGATAGCAGATCCATGAATACTTTGTAAGGCTGGCACGTTCCTCTGTTTGTTATGTTGCACGGTAATTCAAGCTACCACGCTGTGCTTCCCAACCATCATTCACTTCCAAAACCACGCAGCAGTCCATGTCACATGTCTGAAAGTAAAATAGTGCTCTATTTTAGGCCTATGTTTATAAGGGTGTGAGGATAATTTCTTTTTGTGAGCCGCAAGCTGGGAATCAAAGGCCGGTGGTCAAAATCTGGTTTAGGTTTTGAAGTCAGTGGGAGGTTTGCCTGAGTTTCAATGAAACTACGGCATTACTAGTTTTGTCCCCATGATGATACAGACACCTGTCATGACTTCAAAGAAAGCCTGTCTAGTTTTATCCACGTGAAAAGAGGTAAATACAAATACACTGATAAGTGGTTCACAAGAACTGTAAATGGCACAGATTCTTCATTGACATTATACGCCATTTTTCAGGGTTATGGATAAGGTCATATCTTTATGTGACATTAACTATAAATAAGAGATGTGTTGTGGATCAGTTGTGAAAAGATTTAAGGCAACTGACTTGAGTATTTGCTTTGAAATTGCCCAAAGAGTGGGCAGTCACCTGGAAGATTTTCATTTTCACTCCTTCTGCTTTGCGCATTATTTACTAGATAGCTGAGTTACACAGTGTTGAATTATGTATCATGTATTTAAATATGCTGTGATGTTTTTTTGTATTCTGAAGTTATTTCGAAAAGAATTTCTGAACGTTACACACTGTCATAATTGAAGAATATTGACTTAGGAGAGGTCAAGGCTGCCTTTGAGATAAGTGTAAATCAGGTGGATGGCATGTGATAGCCACTTAAAATGAAAGGTGCTATTCAGGAAGATCCCATCTGTTGGATTAATGGTATCTCAAAAGACATGCTCATGTTTCTGTAACAGTAATGTACTGAAAAAGTAAAATGTCACGAGTTTTCTGATTTGGCAAAGAGAGGGACAAGAGACTTTACAAGGCTGGTCTAAGTTGTAGCTAATCCTACCCATGCTGTCTCCCTGCACCTTCTCCAAGCAGGATTGAGAGCACTTCTGGAAGTTTCTCTGTTTTCCCTGCAGTCACTTCTGTGAGGCAGTGGAAATTTTGCCACATTTATTTTCCAAATGAAGTTTTAGCATGGTCGTTCTCCTCAGGCTTTGACCTGCAGTGAGGTACCCCATTGTTTTACAGAGGGAAAGGGGAGAAAAAGAAAGGTGCACGTACTACTTCTTTGGTGGAAACCCTTGGTTCATCTGTTCATCTTGCATACTTCTATAGGGTTAGAGCCTAAGCGATCACCCCAGCTCTCCCCTTTGCCATTTGGAGGTGTATCTTCCCCTGTCTCATTGTAGGAAACCCAGGGGTGGAGGTAGGGAGGGGGAGAGAGACTGACAGAGGCAGGCATGAAAGGGAAGGAGAAGGGATGGGGGGGTAGAACCAGGGGGAGAGGCAGCTCTGCAGCACTAGCAGGAGCATCAGTGGGGACAGAGGGACAGTGGGGGCCCTGTTTTCCCCACATTTCCATCTTGCTTCTCATCTCCCAGCACCTTCCAGTTCCCAGTGTCCCTTAGTACCTGCGGAAGGTGGGGGGAAGGACAGGACTCAGCAGGGAGTCTCTGTCCTGCTGTACTGCTTTTGGCTGGGATAGAGTTAACAACAGATTTGACCAGAGGGTATTAGAGGGAACTTATAACTGGTAGATCTGTTTAACAGTTGCTGGTCAGGATATTGACTTACCTGTTCTCGACATTAATTTATCTGATCTGTGCCATGCTCCCTTTTTTGTTGTACATGTTAAAGGCTCATTTTGTCTTTTGCAGTTTGCTGAGCTCTGTAGCGCTTGGTGGTGTATTGTCTGGGAGGTGTATTGTGAAAGCACTGGCCTTGAGCTTAGTCCGGTATTTGGGTTCTGCACTGATGGCATTACTCTACTTTGGGAATCATCTCATGGAGACAGTTAATAATCACGCTTTTCCCCTTTTCCCCTCTGAGATGTTTTTGGTGGAGGAAACACACAGAGTGGCACCTTCACCACCTCCTTCTGTGTGGCAGACGTTTTCTCCCTTGTTACAACAACTCTTCAGTATCTTGAACATCCTTGGGGAACCAAAATGCGCCTATTGGTACAGATTTCCCTAGGGTTAACCAACTATTTAGGAATATCACCCAGGGCTATGCCCCAAGGCAGTGTGGTTATGGGTGATAAGGCATGTGGGAGAATATGGGCAGGTACCTAGAATGGTTGTCACCTCCAATGGTTGGGAACGTTAACCCAAGCAAGTGCAGGATCCTGATGAAATAAGAGAATGTTTGAAAATAGGGTGCCCTGGCCCCGGCTATGCCAAAGAGACACAGTTTGTCGCACTGTTCTGGGGCCTGTCCTACGCCTACTGCGCACTATTCAGCATCCTCAAGGGAAGAGAAAGTCTCTGGATCTAAAGACATAAAAACAGACATTGTGGCTAAACCAGAGACCCAGCCCTCAACTATATTGCCCCTGTAGTCAAGAAGGAACAATGGAAGCAGAGGTCAACCTGTGAGATATGCAAAAAAATTTCAGCCGCCATCCAGGAGAGCAAATTATCAGCTGGTTGCTCTGACACTGGGATGTTGGGGCCAATAGTCAGGAATTAGAGGGTAAGAAAGCCCAGCAGCTGGGATCCCTTGCTAGAGATAAGGCCATTAACAGAGGGATTGGAAAAGGGGCAGCAGTCCTCTGTCTGTGGAGGTAATTCCTGTTGAGTGAGACGGAAAGGCATCCCTTCAAGGCAAATCTTGCAAACTCCCAAGCAAGTGGATCACCACTGGAGGAGGTATCCAGTACTTGAGGGAATTAGCTGTGGTGGAGGTGATTTACAGCAACCTGGAGAACAACGAGGCATCCAAAGACCCAGATGAAATCCAGCACACACAGTCCACGTGGCAAAAGTTTGTACAAAGTGCACCAACATCATATGCCAACACCCTGGTGATGATGAACCGGGCAGATGCGGAGGTACCAGCTGCAGATGGATCGGCCAGCCAACTCCAGGAACTGAAAGAGAATCTTACTTCCTCCCAAGGGGCCTGTGTCTCAGCTGTGCAGATACTGTCCCAAGAATTTTCCCAGCATTTAAAAAAAAAATGTCTTCCTCCCTCATACCGACCAGTATCTCAGTTATTAAGAGTCAGCCTTTTTCTGCTCAAGGGAAGGGGTGCTGGTGGCACACACCACGTGCCACCCTGTGGTTCTATTTGCATGACCGGGGGAGGACATGAGGAAGTGGGATGGTGAACCTACCTGGAGACTAGAAGCTTGGGTACAGGAACTGCAAGAAAAAACAGCAGCCAAAAGGCATCCATCCAGGAAACCTACTGCTCCAGTTTCGGTTGGGCAGAGTAGAAGGGCTGATCTTACTTTCAACCCCGATGGAGGGACTTCTGCTTTGCACTTACAAAAACTGAGTGATGAATACGCTGACCAGGAGTGAAGAGCCCAGTCTTCAGCCAGGCAGAAGAAAGGGACAACCAAGTTTACTGGACTGTGTGGGCTTGGCACACCAGCCCCATGGGAGTATAAAGCTCTGGTGGACACTGGTGCACAGTGTACTCTAATGCCATCCGATTGCAAAGGAGCAGAATTCATCTCTATTTCTGGAGTGACGGGAGAATCCCAAGAACTCTCTTTGCTGAAGGCTGACTAGGAATGAGTGGCCAAAGCAACCTTTTGTGACTGGTCTGGAGGCTCCACACATCCTTGGCATAGACCACCTCTGGAGAGGGTACTTCAGGGATTCAAAAGGGTATCAGTGGGCTTTTGGTATAGCTGTCTTGAGTATGGAGAACATTAAGCAGCTGTTTAGCTTGCCCAGTCCCTCAGAGGACCCTTCTATTGTGTGGTTGCTGCAGGTTAAAGAATAGCAGGAGCCAATTGCTACCACATCAGGGCACTGGTGACGCTATCGCACCAACCGAGACTCCCTGGTCCCCATCCGTAGGCTGATTCAGCGACTGGAGAGCAAAGGATTTCTCAGGAATACTCGCACCCTTTAATAGTTGCATATGGCCAGCCCAAATATCTGATGCGGGGTGGAGACCAACAGTGGATTATTGTGGCCTGAATGGTCACAGTGCTGCTACGTGCTGCCACAGCGGACATGCTAGAACTCCAGTATGAACTGGGCTCAAAGGCAGCGAAATGGTATGCAACAACTGATACCGCTAACGTGTTTTTCTCGATCCCTTTGGCAGCAGAGTGCAGGCCCCAGTTTGCTTTCACCTGGAGGGATATCCAGTACCCCTGGAATCGATAGCCCCAGGGGTGGAAGCACAGCCATACCATTTGCCAGGGACTGATGAAGATGGCACTGGAACAGGGTGAAGCTTTGGAACACCTGCGTGGGGCATCATAGCAGAGGAAGTGTCTGAGAAAGGGCGAACAATCCAGATTCTTCAAGGTGGTTTTACCATAAAATAAAGTAAGGCCAAAGGACCAGCACAAGAGGTCCAGTTTTTAGGAATAAAATAGCAAGATGGGCATTGTCATAGCCCAATGGATGTGATCAATAGAATAACAGATTTGTCACCACCAACCAACAAAGAAGAAACACATGCTTTCTTAGGTGTTGTGAGGTTTCTGGAGAACGCACCTTCCAAGTTATAGTCTGCTTGTAAACCCTCTCTATCGAGTGACCTAGAAGAAGAACGGTCTTGAATGGGGCCCTAAGCAGCAACAAGCCTTTGAACAAATTAAACGGGAGATAGGTCATGCAGTAGCCCTTGGGCCAGTCTGGACAGGACAAGATGAGAAAAATGTGCTTTACACCACAGCCAGGGACCACGGCCTCACCTGGAGCCACTGGCAGAAAGCACCTAGAGAAACTCGAGGTCGACCTCTAAGGTTTTGGAGATGGGGTTGTAGAGGATCCAAGGCCCACTACAGTCCAGTTGAAAAAGAAATATTAGCAGCATAGGAAGGGCTTTGAGCCACTTCAGAAGTAGCTGGTCCTGAAGCACAGCACCTCTTGCCACCTCCATTGCCTGTGCGGGATGGATGTTCAAATCAGGGGTAGCCTCCCTACTCCTGCTGGCCACACTATTCCTGATTCAAGCCAGGACGCTGTTGGCCTCCTTGGCCACCTGGGCACACTGCTGGCTCATGTTCAGCTGGCTGTCGACCAGCACCCCCAGGTCCTTCTGCACCAAGGCCTCTTTTCCCCACAAGCCCCAGTCCCAGCAGAGGGGGTACTTGGCAGATGACCCTGAAGGGCTGCCAGCTCTGCAGGGCAGAGAAACTGGGTCTTGCATACCTGGGATCCCTCCTCTGCTCCAGGCGGTGTCCATGGGCTGGCGATAGAAACCACTCAACCGCCAGGTCACCCTGGGGTGCACCACACTCAGCATGGAGTAATGAACCAATCTCCCAACTCCCACACTGCCCCTGCCCCACACTGGCCAGAGGATGCTGCCCAGGGCCCCCAGGATGGTGATGTCTGTGCCAGGGGTGCTGTGAAAGAATTCACCCTGGAAAGACAGCGATAGCTGCAGGACAGGCGGAGGGGAGAGGGAAAGGGATGCAGTGCCCCTGAGGAGGCAGCCCCAGCACGTAGGCTGCTTTAAGCCCTGCTCCTGCAGGACTCCCGGCCGCCAGGCTTTCCTGAAGGAAACACCCCCGGCTGTCAGGCTGCACCCTTGGGAATGCCCCCGCCTCTGGGCTCCAGCCTGTACCAAGGGGAGTGAGGAAGCCCTGGCATGTGGGATACCCTGGGACCTGCTCCTTCCTGGTCCCCCCAGCACTGCCCTCCAATGTGGGCTATGCCTGCTGCTGGGGCTGGGGGGAGCCCAGGTGTCCGGGCTGCATTAACCACCCCAGAGTCTCCCTGATCAGGCATGCTCCTGAAGAGCCAATCTTGCTGAATGGGCTCCTTATGCCACGGGCCCTGACAAACACAGCTTATCATTGATGCTGCAGGCACAGACATCCCTCCTCTTGCAGGGCAGCCCCGTCTCTGCAATTAGCTCTGAGTGGCTGCACAGGGACAAGCAGGCGCTTCAACATGTCCCTCTAAATGGCCGATCCTGATCAGGGACAGCGCTGCCTGGGCTGCGGACAAGGGCACTGAAGGGACACTGGGGAAAAGGGCCTTTGGTGAGCTGTGGCTGAGTCCCAGGCAGGGAGAGGGCTGGAGCCAGAGCCTTGTGGGGGGCAAGTCACTGGGACCCCCTAGCCAGAGGGGAGCTCTGCAGAATGGGACCCACGTTGTCTGGGCGCGGGTGGGGGCCGGGGAGCGGCAGGGTGAGGGAAAGACTGCTGTGGGAGGCGAGCGGCACTGGGAGATGGCAGTGCTGGGAGGTGAGGGGCACTGGGAGGTGGGGGGATCTGTCTTTGGGGGGCTGTTGGAGGGCGTTTTTCTGTTGGAGCAGCGCGTTGTCACCATAGGGTGTCCGGCTGTCAGGGGTGCTCTGTCCGCCCTCCCCTTGCAACCCCCAGGTGCCTGGGCCCTTCCATGGTGCAGCTGCCCCATGCAGGAAGCTGGACTGATGTCGGGGAAAGTGGTTGGATCTGTGCCGGAGGCGGGGGCTACTCTGTGCCGAGGCTGGGCTTGTTGCCAGGGCTGGCGTCTCTGCCACGCCTGGCTTTGCCCTGGAGGCTCTCGGGGTGGGGAGCGGGGGAGCGAGGAGGAGTTCTGGGAGGGATAAATCTGCCCCTCACCTTCTCCAGCTTCACCCAGGACTTGCCACTCAGCAGAGGAAGATGAAGGCCGCAGTGCTCGGCGTGGCCCTGCTCTTCACCATCCTGCTGTGCACCCCAGAAGATGCTCAGGTGAGTCCCCAATGCCACAGGGAGGGCTCAAGGCTGGGGATGGGTCTTGGCTGCAGAACATCAGCTCTCCTGCAGGGTGAAATTTGTAGCGGGGAGCACAAAAGCCCTTGACTTGGCCACTCCCTTTCCCAAGCCAGGGGCTGCTCCAGGCTGCCCTGCACCTCCAGCCCTGGGCAATGCAGCCTTCTCCCTCCCACAATCCCATCTCTTCCCTCCGCTTCCCCTGCAATTAAGCCTCTGATGCCCAGAGACCGGGTTCCTCACTGAATCGTCAGACCTCTCTCCTCCCCGGGAGGGGCCACCACAAACTCCTACAAGGGCCCACACCTGTTTCTCGTCTTGGTGCCCCACATCCCTCCCTTCTTGGCCTCCCCATCCCATCCTTTTGATTCCCTCACGCATCTCCTGCCCGGGATCCCTGCCGTGTCCTCTCTGGGGTCCCCAGATGCCCTCCCTTCAAGCGTTCCCGATGCCTTTCCTTCCGTCTGTCCCCTCAGTCCTTTGCCTTTCATCCAGTCCACTGCGGCACAGTCTCCAGATCCCCTTCCTTGAACCCCCACTGCCAAACATGCTCCCAGTCCCCTGGCTTCGGTCCTCTGCAGTCGTCTTCCTCCTGCCCCCTCCAACCACCGCACCTGAAGTCCCCGTATCCTCTCTGCTTGAATTCCCTCACTCGCATCCCATGCAGTCCTGTCCCTTCAACACCCCGGCCCAGTCCCTTGCGGTGCGCTAATTCACCCCAGCGCCCTGTCTCTGGGTCCCCCCCACCCCGTCCTCTTTGGAGGCCCTGAATTCCCCACGCTCTCCTTGTCTCCATCCCCACCCCTGGTCCTTGCATGAGCGGGTATTGTGGGTGAAGCTTAGAGGAATGGGGCTGGGGGGAGCAGAAGGGATTTTCCTGCTCACACCAGGGGGAAGCCCTTGGACTGGAGGGACTGGGGACACCTGTGCCCCACGCACAGCCCCACCAAGGCCCAATCCAGACCACCGCTTTGCTCTTTGTCCCTAGGCAATATTTGAAGCAAGTGGAAGTTATTGCGTGAACGTAAGTAGTGGGGTGAACCTGGAGGGCAATTTGGTCCTCCCATCCCGTGCTGGGTCTGGGGACATCCCAGTGACCAGTGCGGCCTCATGGTCTCTTAACAGAGAAGACTCACGCTCGGGCGAGTGAAGAGGGCTGAGGTAGGTACCGCGAGTTCGGCTGGCCCCAGACCCTCCTCCCCTCGCCTCCTATGGCCACGACACTCCAGCGTGACCCAGTACACCCCAGGGCAACCCCAGAGAGCACCCTGCACCCCAGTGCTTGCCCAGGGAGGCCCCCTTCCCCAGGACCCCCCACTGCTTCCTGTGCGCACCATACAAAATCATGTACCCCGCTTTCCCCCGGCAGCACCCTCCCCAAAGACCCCATTGCTTTCCCCTGCCTCCCAGTACACCCCAGTGCACCCAAGCACATCCCTAACCCTCCCTTTCTCCCCAGCCCCCTGTGGCTGACAAGCAGGTGGAGCTTGTGCGCCAGAAACTTGTGGCTGCAGACGTTGATGTCTAGGTGAGCAGCGTCAGGGCATCTCGAGCCCCACAAAGGATCCTGAGCCCTCAGGGGTGGGCAGAACTTGGGTAGGGGACAGGGAAACAGAGGGGACTGCCCAGGATCCATGTCCCAGGGTGAGCTGGACAGAGCTGGCCCCATGCCTTTCCTTGCACTCAGTGGGGCTCTATGGGCCCAGAGGGTTGCCGTGCAGGCCAGGCATACAGGCGCCATACAGACCCCCAGGATCACCATGAGGGCTGGGCTGGGCTCTGTGAGATTTAGGGGCATCCCGGGTTAATGACACATGGGGCACGGAGCTCCGGGTGCCACAGGGGTCTCAGGAAAGCCAAGACCCTGTCGTGGGTGTATTGCGGGCTGCAATTCCCTCCTCCTTCCCTAGGTCTCTGCAGAGAGAGACGATGGGGACAAGGCCCCTCTCATGTCCCGGCAGACACTGGGGGTCATATTTTGGACTCTGCCTTTCAGGACTGGAGCCAGTGGTGACACCCGTGTCCTGCCCCCCTCCTGCAGCATGCGGAGATGATTGTCCCTCGATGAGCCCACCTGATCCCCTGGGAGCCCTGGGCCCTTTCCCTCTCACAATCAATAAACCCCTTCAGTAAAGGAACGCTCTGCATGTGTGTGCGCGTCCGTGTCCGTGTTCCCGCTCCTCTGCCAGCGCCTGGATGCCTGGGTCCTCTCTGGCCACACCACCGCAATGAGCAGAGGGGCTGAGGAGGCCCGGGTGCCTGGGGTGTCTCTGTAAAGGCGATCCCTTCCCACCCACCGTGTGCCCCCAGAAAAGGGCAGATCAGGGCAAAGTGGAGTGTCCCCCTAGGAGGCTGGGAGAGGGGAAGGGCAGGTGGTGCCAGCCCTTGGGGCACCCGGTGTTTTAGAGGCACAGCGGGAAACAGGTTCTTACCGGGGCTCTGGCGAGCACCATCCCCAAAGAGCACAGTCTGGTGTCAGGACAGGAGAGGAGCGTGGACAGGCAGCCTGGACCCCAGGGTCCTCTGCCCCACTCTGGGCCCACGAGCCTTCCTGGACCCCCAGCCCACACCCTTCACTGGGGCAACCCCCATCACCAGTCAGGAAGGCGTGTTGGGGCCACCGGACACTGCAGAGAATCCCCCAGGGACATGTGGCCCAGCTCAGTCACCATGGGAGTGGGAGAAGCAGGTTCCCTGGCGCTGAGCCCCTGTGGGTCTTCTCTGATGTCTTGTAGTGGGGTTCGGCACCAGCTTCAGTTGGTACCTCCACAAAAAGCCCAGGCAGGTAGAAGCCGTGGTGATCTGGGGAGCTGGAAGTGGCTAACAGGGCCACACCTTCTGGTGCCAGGTACTGGGGTCAGACGGGGGGTGTGGGCACCCCTCCTCTGTGGTGTCAGCTACTGGAGTGCGTGGGGCCCCAGTGCAGCTACTGTAGTGTTTCGGGTCCCAGTGCAGCTACTTGGAGCGAGTGGGAGTCTTTAACTTCCAGCCACAGGAGTGGGAACGCTGTGTATCCTAAAACCACTATGGGAGGGAAAGGGAAAGGGAAAGGGAAGGGAAAGCAGTGGACAAGGAGGGGGAAGGGGCATGTGCTGTCAGGGCTGGCACTCACTGGGTCTCTCCCTCTAGTCCCAGAGGCAGCTCTTCTCCCAGGGCTGTAGCGTTCGCAAGCTGTTGAGCTCTACATGCAGGGAGAAGGCAGACAGATTCTGCAGGGCTTGTTCGGGCCAAACGGTCTTGGAGCTGCTGCTGCTGGAGATTCAGAGCTGTCTGTGCTGGGAAACCGGCCCTCGTGCCTAAGCCCAAGGCGTGTCCTAGTGCTGCTGATCAGCCACACTTGACTCAGGGATGGGGCCTCGGCTTGAGCAGGCATTGGCCCTCAGTGAAAAGTGTCTTGGTGTCAACATGCCATGAGAGGCAGGACAGCCTCTTGCCTTTGGAGAGAGAAACAAACACTAGACGAGTCCTTTCTTCTTCAGCCACCTGCAACCCATCTTGAAACGCTTTCCCAGGGGCCAGTCCTGTCCTTGGGTGGGAGGAGAGCAGGGCAGGGCCCTGACTCCACAGGCTGCTGCTCTCCATCCCGCAAGGGTGGCCAGGAAAACCCTGCTTCCCGAGTGCTGGTGGGAGCAGGAGGACAGGCGATGCTGGGGAGGGCAGCCGCCCTCCCGCCTGCCCAGCTGAAGAAACAGCTTCCTCTGTCTCTTCCTCCTCCTTCCCAGATGGAATCTTTTCCACGCTGTCAGCCTGCCCCTTCCTGCTTCTCGGTCTGCACCAAGCGTCATGCCCTCAACCTTCAGCCATGCTCCCCCCAGGCTGAGACCCTCCTGCCTCCCATCTCCCCCTGCTCCAGCACACATAGCCCCACCTGTTCCCATGGTGCCTCCAGCTCGGGACACGTTTCAGTCTTTTGCCTAGGAATGCAGAGAAGCGCTTGGTGTCAGGACTGAGCATCAGCGCGGGCCCTCAGCCTGTCTCCTGCTCCTGTTGCACGAGAGCTGCTCTCCTGGCCGGTCTGAGTACCCCCCTTGGCCTGAGAGGTTCACTGCGGAGGGAGAGAGGGGTGTCCTGGGTCACCGCCCTGGTCGAGCTCCTCTTGGGAGAGCCATGTTCACCTGCAGGCGGATCCAGAGGAGGACCCGAGGGGCTACTCACAGCTGCGTGAACAGGATGTTCTCCTGCTGTGCAGGGCCAGGGGCCTGCGAGGGGCTGTGGCTGGGATGGACAGTGCAGGCTGGTGGGTAGCTAGCGTATGGGTTTGGGAACGGTTGAGGTGTTTGTGCTGTGAGCCCGTGGTCCAGTGCAGAGGGAACGGAGAACACAGAAGTCGTCTCGGTGTGATGTGCGTGAATGGCAAAGGAATGTGAATTTGGAGAGGAAAAATGCCTGCTCGTCTCTGGGCTGGGACTGCTCTGAAGTCGCAAAGTCATGACCTGTAGCTGTCCCTGCTAGACCCTGGGGAGTCACTGCTGACACCGCTATGCCACCTTGGCCCTTTCAGTGGGAAGGAGCTGATGCAGAGGGATGTTCACTGCGGGGTCTGTCCATGCTGTTTCACTCCCTACTGGTGCCCAGAGGAGAGCACGTATGGATTTCATCCAACACTGCAGCAGAGAGCAAAGGGGCCAAGAAAGTCTGCTCAGGAAGGTGCTGCGGAGGAGATGATCCTCCCCGGCAGGACCTGGGTCTGGGCAGCCAGGCAGAGGGGAGGGAGATGTTCAAGCTGCACAGCAGAATGGAACGTCAAGGGATGTCAGGAGCTGGCACTGCCTCCAGCAAATCCGTCCCAGGCCCCCCCTGGGGACCCAGGGTCTCTGCCCAGGGTGGTTTGACACAGCTGGTTTGACCAGCAGCGAAGCTGAGCACGTATCCCAGAGACGCATAGATGCGCGCACAGACACATGCACAGGACACACAGACGGACAATCACACAGCCTGCCACAGCCAAGACACTGCCACCAGCAGCCCCCATGCACAGGACCCCCATCACACGTCTGCACCCACAGCCATGTTCCCTCCTCCGCTGCGACTGGCACAGACCGACGATCACTCGTGCAGGCACACGCGCGCACACTCGGGTCCCCCAAGCACTAGCATGGCCCCTCTGCTGCCCGCGGCCCCTGCCTGGACCCCAGCCTTCTGACCCACCCCTGGGTCCCCAGGTCGATGGCTGGTCCAGCTCGGTGCTCACTACAAACATGCAGCACTCGCACAGCCATCCCACGGGCACCCCACACTCGCTGGTCCCCCCGAGGAGGACCAGCACCGACCCCTGCCCATCTGATTCCCCAGCCCAGATGCGAGTTCCCCCTGCTCCTGCCTGGTCCAGCCTGAAGTTTGCTGGTGAAAACCCACGCACATCCCACGCAGAGCCCATCTGGGGGGGGGATACAGACCCTCGTCCCCTCAGCAGGGGCAGCTCCAGTCGCCAGCGCAGAACCCCTCACTCACCCTGTGAAGGGGAAACCCAAATTGCCACTGCCCAGCAAAGGCACCTGGTGACCAAAGAGTGATTTGGCAGGGAGGGCAGCAAGGGTTTAAGCTGGTGATGCCGTAAAAGTTGGTGAAAGAAACTCTTTAAGGCTCGTTCTTTAGAGTTTTAGAAAGTGGGCGTTTATTGCAGTACTGGGTACACAGGGGATCGCTCCACCTAATGTGCATGCCGGGTTCTTGTATTGCAGAGAATATATACTCAAAAAGTTTGCATAGTCATTAGATTTTGGGGAACGTATAATATTCATGCTACTCATTAATATATGCAAATGGCCTTGGCGCATGCGCAGTCGAGATCAGTGGCGGTCTTCCAAATTTCTTTGGTGGTCACCGATAGTCTTCCTCACCGTGTTCGCTAGTTGAACTCAATCTTCAAGCGTGCTCAGTACCCTTTTGGCTCGTTTTCAAGGTTATTCCATGTGCTTATTTTACAAAAATCTACTAATCAGGATTTATTTTTCCGTAACGCTAAATCACGTCAATTAGTAAGGAATGTATCCTACCAGGGTGCAGTGTTACATCGTACCCAGGATATATTGTCCAAGGACACAATACTTAAATCATGTCCATACTCCTCCTGCTGTCTAAAAATGTTTTCCTAACCTTATCTTGCTTGTAAATGTATCTCCTACCTATCATACTTGTAACTATAGTTTTGGTTATTTTGATTAGACAGGGACCAGATGTTCCATCTGGTATCAGTGATGCCCAGATGTCCTGCACATCCCCGATGTCCCATCTGGTGTCACTGGCAGGGAGCAGGGGCCCGCACAGAGAGACAAGCCGCAGGATGGAATCGCGAGGGTCCTGCAATGGCGGCGCCCTTGCCAGCAGAGCTGGGCTGGGGATGGACCCACGGCCAGCGCTCACAGGACAGGCACTGGCCCCAGCGTGGGGAAGGAACGGGCTCCTGCCCCGCAGGTGCCGAATCCCTCCAGAAGGGCTTGTGGCAGTAGGACTCTGCCCCAACGCATTCCTGTGTTTAAGCACAAAGGTCCGTTGAATTTGCCTCAAGGGGCACAGGAAAAACTCCCACACACTGGTCCCCCCTGTAGCTGGTTTTGAGGACACACACCGTTCCCGCCCCACTGGCTAGAGGCCCGGGCCCCCCCTGGGTCCAGTAGCAGCACTGGGACCCCCACTGGCTCCAGGACCTGACACCACAGAGCCCACGGTGCCCACACCCCTGCTCTCATTCCTGTTGCGGGCCCCAAATCCACGCACACTGCTCTTGGCAGCAGCTCACACTTAATCCTTGCAAAACAAATGCACGCACTCCCCTCCCCACAGCCCCCAAGAGAGTGAGTTACACGGAGCGAGCGTTAAGAGAGGATCTGTTACACTACTATTATTATTATTGCTATTACTCGTATTATTATTAGGGTTTATTTCCTTATTCTTATGAAGGTTAATGGGATCGCCAGGAGTGGTTAACACAATGGCCACGAGGTGACTGTCGGTATCTCCTGGAGCTTGTGCTTGCAAAGGACCCAAGGCCTTTGCCAGGCCAGGCCAAGGGCTCCCTTCCCCCGCCACCCCTCCACCAGTTTGCACAGTCCCACCCACCCCCTCCTACATCCCAGACCCTCCAGTTTGCATCCTGACTAAACCTGACCCGTTGCCAAGTCTGGCTTTGCCTGCAGCCCCTTGACAGCCCATCAGTCAGTGCCACTGCTGAGGTGTGGCCTCCTTACTGCCTCCCTTACCACTTGTGCTCAGGGCAGTGGCTCCGCACCTTCTTCCTGATGACTTCTTACTTTTCCTATTACCTGCTTCTGCATCTGGGCAGATGCCCTTAAAGGAACAGGCACTCTCTCCTTCCACATGCCCCTACACGCACCACCAAGGAGGACAAATGGGACAGTGACAGGAGGGTCTCTGCAGAGACCCTGTGGAGGGGAGACCCCTTCCCCTGTGGCACAGGACAGCAGGTGCAGCTGGAGACCACTCCCAGAGGAGCACTGGACCCACGACAAGCCCCCCAGCCCCGGAGGGAGGGGATGGAAATTGGTGACTTCTGGCACAGGAGGAAGGCTCCTTTTGCTCCTGCAAAGCTGCGGGTACATGGGAAGCACAGCCCCTGGAAAGAGGCGAGGAGGAGCCAGGCCCACCACGGAGACACGGGCGCCAGCTGAGCCTGAAGACCCATGGCACAGGACAGGCTGGGGGTGACTGTGCCGCAGAAGCAACTTTGCTGAAAAGGACCTGGAGGCCTGGGATGGTTCTGGCTGAGAAGGGGTTAATTCTCTTCACTGCGGTGCCTGTGGTGGTCGGGGACCTTTCCAGCTCCCCGCGCTCTGCCGCGTGGCGGGAGGCTGGGCGGGGCGGGGCCACGCCCGGGGCAGCTGACCCCGACTGGCCAATGGCATGTTCATTCCATACCATGTGACACCCCTCCCCCCCCCGGGTTTCGCGCCTCTCGTCGTTTTCCTTTCCATTGCATTTTTGTTGTTGCTGATTTTTTAATTTTAAATTACTAAACTGTTCTTATCCCAACCCACGAGCGTCACCCTTCTGATTCTCTCCCCCATCTACCGGTGGCAGAGTGAGCGAGCGACTGCGTGGGGCTGAGTTCCCGGCTAAACCACGACACCCTCACTTTCAGCATCCAAAATCCTCTTTTAACTCTCAAAGCCTCATTTTCATGTTCCAAACCTTCACTTTCAGGGTCCAAACTCCTCTGTTAAGGCACAAAGCCTCCTTTAGAGGTCCCAAACCCTCACTGTTAGGGTTCAAACCTGTCTTTTTTACTGTCTAACCCTCATTTATATGTTGCAAACCCTCACGTTCAGGGCCTAAATCCGTTCTTTAAAGCTCAAAGCCTCATTTTTAGGACCCAAACCCTCACTTTTAGAGTGAATCCGATCTTTTAATCACCAAACCGTCATTTTCTCATTACAAACGGTGACGTTATAATACATATTATTTTAATATAGTAGTATTATAGTATTATATTTCAAAGTACAGATCGGCGACCAATGATTACAATGCTCAGTTAACTGCTTCCTTGTGAGGGGATCGAACCCACCCCCACCGCCCTTCCAATGCTTCAGTCAACGCCCTAGAGGTGACTTCTTTAAGACGTTGCCTTTAGACGATTCCCCACCCATATTAAATGTGACTTCCAAGACAACTATCTGATCCGAACATGCAAAAATAAATCCATATTCTGATAACCACGCCAAAATTCAGAGACCAGTCAAGACAAGTAGCCAAACTGGGGACTCAAACCCCATTCAGTGGGACTCTAACCCGCTTGGTCAACTTCGGGGACTCGAAGCCCTTTCCAAACCAGGCAGGGGACTCGGACCCCCCCAACAAGAAAACATCCTTGGCAAAGTTCTTCTTCTCTTAATAACTGACCAAAACAACTATTACAAGCACCGGTACTTAAAACCAAATTATAACTACAATTTCCAATTAAACAACCTTTCCCCTCCTGCGCGGGCAGCCCTTTGGCTGGTACGTGAGGCATTCACGCCAGCAAGCGCCTCATTCCTTGACCTCTCGCCGGGCCTCGAACCCAGCGGCGGGACTCGAACCCGGGGCCCTGGCTGGCGCTCCGGGCGCGCCCGTAGCAACGTGCTCGTCCGTCGGCACGCGGCCGCAGCGGGGCGGGGCCAGAGAAGGGGCGCTGCGGTGGTTGGCGGGGTCCCTGCCTGTCCCCGCCTGGCGGGCGCCATTGGCTGAGAAGCCGGGAAGAGGGTGGGCGGGCGCCTGGGGGAGCTCCTGCAGAGCCCGCGCGGGCCGGCGGGCGGGGCCAGTCGCCCTCTTGTGAACTGAAGCCGGGCCCTTCGGCCTGCCCTGGGCTGGGGCCACTTGCGGAGCCTCCAGGGGCGGCGGGAGGAGCGCTGACAGGCTGGGCCTCCCCTCTCTAGCTTCAGTCTTGGGAATGCTTCCTATCTTCCTCGTTTTTAAGAAAAAAATTGCATAGAAGTTGTAACATTTTCCACACGCTCCCGAATTCCCCTCCCACAGCGTGGAACGTCTTGAGCACCCCACTTTGGAGACAAATCTTCTACAGTTCTACAGCCATCTCAATTGCCACATCTTTTAGATTTACTTGTTCTTCCTCCCCTTCTTCTTCTTTCTCATGTTTGACTTTTTTTTCTCTCTGGTTTCACCTGGGGCTTTCCGGTTGCGCCATCTTCCCATGAACCTGCACTCGATAAATGCAGGTGTACGCTGGGTTTCCCCAGTTGCTCTTCACAAGAAGTTTGATAGACGGAAAGGCTCTGGGAAGCGGCGCGTTCTGTGAAGAAGAGTGGGAAAAGGAAACGGGGGTGTTAAGAGCGGCAGTGCAATCACCCCGTCTTTGCATGCCGGCCCGGCTGGGGCTCGGTCTCCCTTCCCTCTGCCCCTTCCCGCTGCTGCTTGCTCTGTGCTGACAGGGAGGCCGGGGAGGCGCTCCTGCGCGTGGGGCACCTGGTGTGCAACCCCGCCGAGCTCCCGCTGCCTGCTGTGCCTGCTCTCCCCCTGGCAGGTGTGAGAGCGCCGCGGGAGAAGGGGCGAGCTATGGTGGGAGGAGAGGACACTGTCCAGCCTGCCAGCAGGCCGCAGCATGGAGCGACGGTGCTGCCCGCTGCCTCTCGCCACCAGGCCGCCCTGTTTCTCCACGGCACAAAGACGCTGCTTGCGTGGAGTGGGCGCACGTGCAGCTGCCTCTGCTGAAGGCACCGGGCGCAGCCAGGGATCTCTCGGGACTCGTGCTCCTACGGGCCTGACCCTGCCCTTGCTACCCTCTTGCTACCACCACCGCGTGCTACTCAGCCCTCCCAAGCCCGCAGGTCTCTCTCTCATGACGGCGGCCCGGGCCCCTCTGCCCAGGGAGAAAAGAAAGCATGCGTGCCCTTCCTCCATGGACTTGCAGGCAAACCTGCTGTGCTCCCTGGCATCTCGTCCCCGTGCGTGGAGCGTACCTTCAGAGGGAAGGTCTGAATAGCCTCTTTTGCCACGTTGTACGTGAACGTCCCAAGGAGAGTTTCCTCTTCTCCGTCCGCATCCACTCCCTCAGGGGCAAAGCACAAGGAGAGCCGCTCAGACTCATCCCGACAGAAAGGCAAGGTACGCGCTGGCTCAGCCCTGTTATCCACCCACCCTCTCCTGGGGCTCAAGCAGCAGCCTAGCACCGGGTATGGTGGAGCTCAGTCTCCGCTTTGAGATTTGGTCAAGAACCCAGAGGTGCTTGGCCAGAACAAACCTTAAGAGGGATGAAACCTCTCGAGCCCCTGAAGCGTCCCGCGAGGGCACTGCAGTGCTCGCGAGAGATCAGGACACAAACCCCAGAAGATGCACAAAAGCAAGCAGGGCCCTGTCCTGGCTTTGCCCCAGGGTCAGATGCCCGCCAGAAGCGCCCAGCAGAGACTTACAAAGACAACGACGTCTCTGGGGGCGCTGATGACGGTCCCAGATGGAGACACGTCTTTGGAGATGTGCTGCACAGTGACGGCAGTCAGATGGACTCGTGCTGGCAACCTGATGACCACCTGGCCCTGATGCCCTTGGAAAGGCCAGCAGTTTCCTGGGGAAACATCCGCCTGCAACCAGAACGCGACAGCAATGAAGTGTGAGAGAGCACTGGGGCCAACACCACTGCCCATGTAGCTCGAAGCATAGGCGCCAGCATGTCTGTGGGGCCTATTTCAGCTTGAAAATGAGGCGCCTGTGAGGAACTGGACAGAAGTAGGAGGCCCCCTGCCCTGCCTGACAAAGGGGGTCTCAGTATTAGGGAGCAGAGGAGAAGAGTGGTTACGAAAGCATCGTAGTCAGGCCCGCGCAGAAACACGTCCCTGCCCAGCGGCTCTGCAGGGCACCCGCCACCTCCCGCCTCCCGCCCGCAAAAAGGCACCGTTAGGGGTGAGTGTGGAACCAGGGTCGCCAGGGAGGAAGGCTTTCACCCAGCTGTGGCAGAGGACTGTGGGCAAGATGCAGCAGTTCACCTCTGTTCACCTCCCCAGGGGAACCACGGATCTCTAGCAAGCCCAGCCCTGTGTGAGAGCTTTGGTGTCCGGAACCTGAGCAGCACGGTGGGCTTGACCAGTACCACTGGCCTGAGGGGAGAGCCCCTGAGGTCAGTCCCCAACTTCTCAGGAAGGAAGGACACCTTCCCTGAAGATTTCTGCTACGATACCTGCAAAATAGTCTCAGGAGGCTTGGCAGCGCGGAAGAACCATAAAACCCTGCAGCCCCAATTCTCTTGGCAGTCGTAGGTCTCGGAAGTTCTCTGCCTGTCAATGGTGGCACCTGTAAGGAAGGGAGAGCAGATGACTGCTAGAGGCCGCAGACTAGAAGGGAGCTGGTGCTCAGGAGTATTTGTGACGCCGCCGTCCAGCTCCATGTCTGTCAGTCCTGTCCTCATCACCACGCTGGGGGCGGGGGAGTGCCCAGCTGCACAGAGCAATGACGGCAGCCCCATCCCTGGTGAGTGCTTCTCTCACAGCACCACGAGGAGAAGGTCTGAGGGCTCTGGGAGCCTGCAGGTGCCCACGAGCATGACAGCAGACCAAAGCTGAGAGCTTGGAGCATGAGCAGCAAAGGACGGCCCAGCCATTCCCTTTGCAAATGCAGCGCAGAGGAGCAGAGCCCCTCCATCAGCACAGGAAGACGTGCGGGGGCAGCGCCAGGGGCACCTGTGTGGAGGCCGAGGGCTTGACTGGGAGGGAGTCTGAGCGACCCACTCTGCCACAGCCTTGCTCTTGGACCCCGTGAAGGATTTAAGCTGCCCCATTTTGGAGAGCAGCGCCTGGAGCACAGGCTCCTTTGGGGAGTGCTACGGGAAAGCGCAGGGCAAGGACTGGGCTGCTTGTGTCCATACCAGAGCTTTCCAGGGCCCAGTCAGACATCTCGACGTAGGCACCCAAAGCCTTCTTGGACGCTGCCTGGTTCACTTCCTGAGCTTCCTGGGAACGCCAGAAATCAACACAGAAAAGGACCACATCAGCAGGCAGTGCAGCGTGGCTCCTAGTGCCCGCAGAGGCAAAGGGTCA
The DNA here is from genome assembly GCF_949628215.1 of Phalacrocorax aristotelis. Taxonomy (NCBI): domain Eukaryota; kingdom Metazoa; phylum Chordata; class Aves; order Suliformes; family Phalacrocoracidae; genus Phalacrocorax; species Phalacrocorax aristotelis. The sequence continues at coordinate 505,542 of NC_134296.1, forward strand.
GTGTCAGGAAGGCAAGGCAAGGCAAGCCTTGTCCACAGAGCTGCAAGACTCTCTGCTGCTGGCGTGAGCCGTGAGGACTAGGAAGATTATCTGTGGCCATGGCCATGGCCATGACCCCAAGGTGTGCTGATGTGGGTCCCCACACCACCGTCCACACCCTCTGTGCTCTCCAAGTCAGGTGGGAGAGAGGCTCAGGCCCTGTAAGCCATGGCTGGTGCTGTACGTGTGCCTGGGTCCCACCACCGCCTCAGGAGCCTGCTCAGAGGAGCCAGAGGCACCGGCGCACCTTAGAAAGGCTCTCAGGAGTCCTCTGCTGCCTGAAGCGGCCTCATTTTGCTGGGGCTGGAGAGGGGCCTGTGCAGTGCAGAAGCTCACCCAGCAAGCTGCTGGGGCAAAGGCTGGGTTGCTGCAGTCAGCAGTCTGACCCCACCAAGAGCCCTGAAGAAAATGTTCTCAGGGATTCTGCCCAGCCAAGCCTCCCTCCCCAAAATGCAGGATCACCTTCAAACTGCGGATCTGTGCCCTCAGCCGAGCCACCTCCTCCAGCAGAAAGCGTGTCTTTTGGGTTTCCTCCGCCGCCAAAACGGGCAAGTTCCTGCACGACAGGAAAGCCGATCTGGTCAGAGAGCGGCCCATTGCCTCTGGGGAGCGTCTGAGCTCAGCAAGAGGAGAGAGAGACACGTGTGCTTTCCCTGCTTTGCCAGTGCTTCCCTTCCGCACCAGGCTGAGCAAAAGGCAAAGGCAGGAGGGAAGTACGGGAGCCCTGGCTGTTAGGAAAGTGAGTGCAGGTAGCACGAGGTCGGCTGACGCTTCTGCACAGAACCAGTTCCAGCTCAGGAAACCTCTCTTACCACAGCATCTTCAGGTTTGCCGACGACACGCTTGTCAGCTCCTGGGAGGGAAAAATGCTCCATTAGAGCATCTGCTACCAGAGTTGCCGGGGCTTCCCAGGAGAGGCTTCCCTAGGAAGGCACAAGCTGCCGCTTCTTTGGGTCAGCCTGCGTGGCAGCAGCACAGCCTGTGATTCCTCCAGCCACTGCCAGCAACGAGTCACTGACCTCTATCAGTCCCTTTGCCTGCATTGTCCACACCGGCAGCGAGGTCGCGCAGGAAGCACCAGCTGCAATTCACATCACCAAGAGACGGTTATTTTAGTGGAGTTGCTAGCCATTCCCCTGCAGCTGCGTTGTCGCCTGCCTGGTGCCCTGGGGCTGGGCAGCAGGTGAGCTGAGGAGGTGGGGAACGTGGGGTGCAGAGAGAGGACGCGCCTCTGACCGGGAGCCATCAGCCCAGGCTTGAGGGGACTGCGTAGCCGTGGCCTTCAGGTGTGCTCGGTGCCCCAGAGCTACTCCCCATTTCCCCTCACTGCTTCGGTGAGCACCGAGGCTGGGCTGCATGGGCTAGGAGAGGTACCTCTCCATGGGTCCCCCTGCACGGCCCCTCCCGTCTGGGAATCCCCAGCTCAGGCTTGGAAAGAGCTACGCCCTTCTCTCGCAGACTTGCAGACTAAGCAAGCCATTTGGCCCAGTGGCCAGAGCAGCAGCACGGCTGGGAGGCTACCAGTCTTACCGGTAGTCCAAACGCCAGTGCCAGTCAAGGACCTCCTCAGGACGCACCCGCACCACGGGCGTTTCACACATACTGGCCCAAAAGGAAAGCTGGCATCCAGCACAGCCAGGCTGTGTTTGCTCATGAAAACTCACCCAGAGCCACTGGGAGCCACAGGAAGAAGACTTTCAGGAACCTCTTGCTCTGCGGGCCCATCTTTTGCCTAGAAGAGAGTCCTTTGGGTGTCAGTACTGCAAGTCTTGGGCAAACCCCCTCACCCGTGGACTTCCCTCTTCAGGCCCTGAAGCCATTGCTTTGCAAGCCTGCTACTGACAGAGAGCTGACAGATTGGCGCCCAGCACGAACACGATTTCTGTCCACACCATTCAACGCTGCCGGCAGATCTTCCCCAAACGAAGGGCTCCAGGAGCACCTTCCGAAAGGGAATGAAAATCATGCAGGGAAGTAGAGGGGTTGAGCAAATGAGGACTGCTTTTCAGTAGTCCTTCTGGTGTGGACCTTGCTCTCTCTCTTTGGCTGAGAGAGCAGGCCTGTTCTCACTTGCAGTCACACAGATTGCTCTTAGGGGTGTTTCTCCGCACAGCTGGGAAGCGCAGGGGCCTCGTCTGGCTTTCCTTCCAGACCTGTGTGGTCTCTTGCCAGAGCTGGGGAAGACCCTTGCCCTGCGGAGGCTTGGCTGTGCTCCTGAGCTTCTGGCTACACGGCGGTTTGTCCTACTACATCTCCGGGAGGGTTCTGGGGCTCCGGCAAAAGCCTGGGAGTGGGGCTGCCAACGGGCTTTGCTCTTGGCTCTCCCCGAGAACGGGCACCGCACAATCTTTGGTGCACAACGGGAGCCCGGAGCTGCTGGGTGGGAACACCCTCTGCTCTCCCCCTTGCTTGGGGGAAGGGACATCCCCCTTCTCCCCCCGCCCCCCACCACAGCAGAAACAGGTAGTACGTACCTGGCAAAGACGCATGTGCTCAGCAGATGTCTCCACAGGGAGACAAGGGCACCTGCCGGATGCCAAGCCAGGCTGAGGACCGCCCCTGGGCAAAAAAGCAAGAGAAAAGTTAGGCCTGTCTCTTGAGGTCTCTTCTCTAGGATGCCCAGCCACACGTGTTTGAGCTCCCTGCGGGAAGGCGGGCACCCAGTCCTACGCACTCCCTCCCTCCCTGGGGCAGCCTGCACTTCTCCTGCCTCTCGTGACATTTGGCCAGAGCTCTGGCACAGCGCAGCTCTCCAAGTTCACCCCAGGGGACTTCACAGCAAGCAGCAGTGCTGAGCTTACTTGCAATTCCTGTGGCCTTGTTGCGCCACTTGGCAGGCCCTTGCGTGGCAGAGCAGGGAGCCGAGGTGGAAGGGACCGTCACCAGCTCCACCTCCACGCACGGGTTCCTGTGGGAGGAAAAAGACAAATGCTGGTTGCCCACCATCGCCACGCCACGGGAGCCGAGGCGGGCAGGAGCAGCCTGAGCAGAGGCCCTTGTCAGAGGACGGGCTGCCCCAGCCCACCCGGCAGGACAGCCCTATTCTGAGCCCGTCACTCCCTGCTCCCTGGCACCAACTGCCCCTTCACAGACAGCTCTCGGTGGCCGTCTGGGGAGAGGGCACAGGCTGCTGTCCCCCACCGTGGGCCGTCCCCCACCATGGGCCACACCCCTCCTCCCTGGTCACTGGCGTTCTCCCGACCCCTCTCCTCCCCGCACAGCTGCCCCACCACAGCCAGGCAGGACCCCGCCTCAGCATCCCAAGGGGGGGGCAGTGTCAGGTCCCAGGGGCTGGCCTGATGTGCAGCAAAATCTCCCTGCAAATCAGGGTGGGCTCTGACCCCTGCAGCACAAGGCTACCCCCTCCCCAAAGGCCCCTGCTGCACACTGGCTTCTGACGCCACTGACTACATTGGGCCATGGCCCTGCTACTCCGCCCGAACCTGACGCCCCAGGCAGGAGCAGCCCACTTCGTACCCGCTGGCCTGGCAGCAGCTCGGCCCCGCTGCCTCCCCTGCCAGCTCTTGTCTGGCATTAATCCCAACGGAGCCTTTGGAGGCCCCTTGGTGTCTTCCCTGGGGGGCCTTTCTCCTCGCCATCTCTGGGCCAAGGCAGGCTCCCCGCTCAGCTCTTCCCCCTCAGCCCCAGCAAGCGTGGCCTGCCCAGGCAAAACCAGCTCCAGTAGCAGCCACGTGCCTGCCGCCTCTCAGCAGGAGCGCACCTGCCCGGGCAACAGCCACACACATCTGTGGGCTCCTGCCCCACGCGCCACAGGGCTGTGCGGGTGGCCAGCTCTGAGCTCACAGTGGTGGCTCTGACGTCACACTGGGGCTCCCCAGGGCTGAGCCGGGAGGGGCAGAGCGGCTGCTGCTGACCCAGGCGCTGGGAGCCCGTGCCTGTGGGCGCGCTGAACCCTGCCACGCTCCCGTGCCAGGCGGCTGCCTGGCCTGGCCTGCCGGGCAGGGTTCCATCTCTCCTGGGCACCCCCGGGAAACCAGAAAGGGTGCTGGAAAGGGGGCTTTGCTCTTGCCCCACGAGACAGCCGCTTCCAGCAGCGGTTCTCCTCTCGGAACCCTTTTGTGGGCCAAGAAGAAAAAGGGCCAGTAGACCGGAATGTGCTGTCAGGCGCCCAGCGGTACATCTGGTTAGCAAGGACTGTTTGTTTTCTTGCCCCTGCTGGTTCTGCCTCCGCTTCCCTCATTTGAAATGGCAGCGTGAGCATGCTCCTTCCTTGTCTTGCAGTGGCCTGGAGGGCCCAGGAGCAGAGGGGCACAGGCTGCGCTGAGGGCTCTGGGCAGCACGGCCCGTACCAGGCTCCCAGCCTGGCAGCACGGGGTCACAGGCTGTATGGAGCACGGCCCCGCCAAGTCCCACCTCACTGCCCGCTGGGAGCCCCACGCCGGTGCAGGGCCAAGCCGTGCTGGGGCAGTGCGGGGCTCCAGCTACACAGCCATGCCAGCCGCTTTAGCAGGGGAGCACAAGGCGCCCACTTCCCCCTGGGCAGCCCCAGGCTTGCCTGGGCCCATGGACCCGCCAGCGCAGTGGGCCGTCCAGGCAGCAGAGCTGCCAGTGCCGTTGATGACAGGAGGGCCCTGGCAGCAAAGGGTGCCTGAGGGGCTTGCGGCAGGCTGGGCAGCTCTCACACTCACGGGTCAGGGCGACATTGGGCGTGATCCTCTGGGTAGGGACGGGCTTCCCTCATCCAGCTCTGGAAGGGGGCTCCTGTGGGAGCGGTTCCTGTCCCTGGAATGCTCCAGATGGGCTTTCCGAGTCAACAGAGAACGTGGCTGACTGGGACATCCTTGATGGAGAAGGCGCTATACCCCAGGATGCCATGTCCATGACAGCAACTGCAGGACGGAGAAACAAAGGGTTGCAAAAGGCAGCGCCTGTGGGAGCGAAGAGCCTAGCCTTAGCGTTAGATGGTGGAGCCCACGATGGCAGCACCCCAAGGGCTGCGGAACCAGACAGCCTTTCTGGGAAGCCCAGAGGCGGTGGTCCGTCAGAAGGGAACACGGGTCAGGGAGCTCAAATTGGCAAGGGCAGAACAGAATAACGAGGGGCGAAACGCTCAAAACTTCCCCGTCGACAGTAACCAATGTGACACAGAAGGACCCCCAACAGAGAGCAGCGAGATCTAGAACGGGGACGCGCACGGGCTGAGGAACGGGGTTTCCGACAGGCCAGTCACACAGGCTCTCGACACCCGTTCGACAGAAACTTGGCAACAGCCTGGGTGCCGGGAAGGTGCTAGGCCAAATTGTTCCCTCCGCTCCTGCGGCCCCACTACCGGGACAGTGAGGGAGGAGCTCCGAAGCCTGGGAGCCCCGAAGAGCTGGCCCAAGGCTTGTTGCTCGACCCACAACCCGGGCCTGCCATCTGCCCGGCTGCCGCAGTGTCACCGAAATCAGGAACAAAACTCCGTAACATCAATGTAGTGATATCCTGAAGAAAATGGTCGTTTTGGAATTCTCCGCTGAGCCACAAGAACGAACTACGTGAGCTTGGCAAAACAGAATTTGATGGCCAGAGTCGGGAACTGAGAGATAGAGAAGCACTTGTTTTACCACTATTTCCTTGAGGAGAGCTAAGAGACTGATCAAAGCAAACATCCCACCTCAGAAGCCGCAGAGAACTGGGCAATAAAGTGTATAGTTAAGGAGAAGAACTGGTTCTTCCCCCAGAGGGTGGTGGAGCCCCGGAACAGGCTCCCCAGGGAGGCCGCCACGGCACCAAGCCTGGCGATATTCAAGCAGCACTTGAACAACGCCCTCAGAGGCACGGTGTGAATTTGGGCTTGTCCTGTGCAGGGACGGGAGCTGGACTTGACGGTCCTTGTGGGTCTCTTCCAGCTCAGGACATTCTACGAATAGACGCAAACTGCACAGTGAGGAAAAATCGAGGTCTGAGTAGCGAATACAAAGATTTCTGAGGTAGCACTGACGTGAGCCAGTTCGCTCCTGGGACACAATGTCTTATGAACACAACAGTGCTGGTCTTGGGCCCCAGCTGGCTTTATGTTTTTTCTCCTAGCTCATGTCACCTGTAAAAACAGTAGTTGAGAATTTATTATAAAGAGCATAATAGAAGAAACAGCTGAAATGAAGGAATATTCTCGGGCCAACCCTGAAAAACGCTAACAACTTTAACTTTCCGTCCCTACAGTCAGCTGGAATCTTACAGTCGCCAGCTAAAATTCAAGTCTTACAAAAATGCAAAATGGAACCTACAAGCCCAACACACAAATATATTATCTACCTTTTTTTTCCCCCCTCAAAAAACAAGTCTGAACACGTGACTGTTGACTGTGATCAAAGGAAGATGTGACATGACCCTTCAAACATTCTGGATGCGTAGGTGGGACTAAACCGTGTTTGTGAATTAAGAATATGCATGCTCATTAAGACAGGCGGGTTACATTTACCACCAAACCTCTACATCAGCATTTGCCAACACTGTTCAGCTTTGAGTACCCAGAGCTGCGATCAGTTAACGTGAGAGCACCTCCTAGTAACATCCAAGTATTAAACTAACAACTATACCTCCCTAGCGCGTAAACGGAAGGAAGCTCAAATCGCGCCCCCTTCTCCTTACGCTGCCTTAGAACGTGACAGGCATTTGATTCCAGGTTGAAAAAGCGCCACGGTCACAGTCTAAGGAAACTGGAGTTTCCCAGGTCTCAGAGTAATTCTAGAGCTAAAGTGGTGACAGACATCACCTTTACATCAGATAATACATGCCAACACTCATCACTGACCCGAGAAGGCCACCTCCTCCTGTCCTGCCCAAGGGTTTGAAATCCAACACACTTTCTTCCCAAAATGGGACGCTACAAATAAATAAGATAACACCGTTAAGGCATTACTTGAGATGGGACTAGAAACACATTACGCGAGCAACCAAGCACTTGTCTGGAAGCACTGGAGCCTTTCGGGTACTGTTTTTCACCACAGTTTACTCGAGAAGAAATATAACAGGCAGAACAGATGCTGAGAAATTTCAGCTACCCTGGAGATAGCTGTGGTGAACAATAAGATTGAGACTAAGTGCTGCTTCTCAGCGGGAAAGTACCCACCAAATAAATACAGTGCTCAGACTGGTATAATTTGTGAGTGATACGGAGGCAAAAAAAAAAAAAGCAGACGTGAGGAACATAAGACCCGACTACAACCTTTCTTTTGTGTAGTACTGAAGTGTAAACACACTACACACAAAAACTATAGGTATTACGTGAACGTACAGGTCATGTCGTCATTACACAATTACTTTAATACTCACTAATATTATTTCTGTCCGTACCAGTACCTATAAAATCCAAACCTTTACTTATCCTCTGGCCGTACGCATCTTTCACCTCAACATACACCAAGAAGCATTCGTAAACTCCAAACGTGACTACCTACAAATTCCAGTAAAGCCTGCAGCTAGGACATATTTAGAGAAGACTGTGCAAAATTCGTGAAGAATACAGACAACATCACCAGTCAAGCAACTGAAAAAGCACGACGTTCCCAAATTCGACAACTTCTTGAGAAGAGGAACCGTAAACCTTTGCCCGTTGCATTATGTTTTTTTTCCTCGGTAACACACCAAAATAGTTTTTGCCGTTGGTATCCAACAGCACCTGGTTCCTAAGCCCGCAATCATCACAATCACTGACTCAAAGGCGCTGTCTCAACAACTACCCTGTTACCTTTACCTGGACGTGCTGAGGGTCGACAGAAGACGAGGATCAGGACCTGCGCCGGCACTTATTCCACCACATTCGCGCTGTCAGGGTTTGAGGAATGCCAGAACTTCGTCCATCTCCATTCGGTGCAGCCATCCCACGAGATCCACTGCTGTCTGCCCCAGGAAACACTGCCTGCCCTCAAAGACTCCAACAGACTGCGTCCCTAAGCGGGGCATTATTTTAGTCCTTCATCAGATAAGCGCAGCATCAAACCAGAGCAAGGAAAATGCCTTAGTTAACCCTTACAAAGCCTGCAGGGCATCACATGCTTCCCAACCCATCAACCACTCGGGATGTGCGAACCACGCACGGACACGACCTGCAGTACACACGCCTGTACATACGCACGCGCACGCCTACGCTACTACACTTCCCTCCTCCCCTCTATTTTCTGCTCTAAAAGTACCAAGCTCAATGCCAAGGTAAACATGTGCAAGTAGTAAGGCACCAATTCACTCTAGATCAGCGGCTATTACCTTAGCGCCCAGACAAACGCTCAAATCCCCACAAGTCTCAAAAGTAACAACTCTAACATTTAACGAAACTTACCGGCAAGGGCCAAAGCTGCCACCACCAGCAGCTGCACTAGGAAGGCAATTCTCATACGCGCGTATATCTATCTCCCCTTCCTCTATTGTTTACCTCTGCTACCCGTAAGCATTACTTTCTCGATGCAGCACTTTAAGCCACGTCTTTTCCGCACGGCAACAACAATCGTAAGCAATAGTGCCTCCAGCTGCCTTGCGGGCACTAAACACGACTGCCAGCTTTTCCCCCCTCCAGACATAAGCAGTTATTGACGCTTTCTGCCTCCTGGAACTGCAATGCAATTACTGGGGGCTACGTCTGGTAACCTCTGCCTCCGCCTGATGCTGCTAGTTGCCGTGTTCATCAACCCAAAGAACAACAGGGCAGTGCTGCGCCCACATTCAGGACAGTGGCCTTCAAGGGAGACACGTGGAAATACAGCTGCAGCCTCCTTGCAGACAGAGAAGCAACAAGTACTTTGTTCCCAGGTCTCAGAGTAATTCTAGAGCTAAACTGACCGTCTTCAGGTTTATACTCAGATAATACATGCCAAGACCCACCACGGACCATGGGGAACTAACCTTTGTACGTCACGGGGGATGGCAGGGCAAGAGAGGAGCAGCTGGGGAGCTCGCACCCACACCCTAACACTCACCATGGGAATAAGGGTTGTCACACCTAAAAAAAGCACAGCTGTGCTGAAGTTAGCTCATACTCACACAACTGCCTTTCAGTGTCCCACACAAAGCTGCAGAGGCCAAGCGTTTCTCCAGAAGTAACGTGCTCAGGGCATCAGGTTTTCTTAGTGCGCCCTTTCATGGCATGACCTTTAAAAAGCACCAATAAAACATAAGTTCAGGTTCAAAAGGAGCTTTAAGATCATCAAGTCCAACCGTTAACCGAGCACTGCCAAGGCCACCACTTAAACCACGTCCCCAAGCACCGCATCTACAGGTCTTTTAAATACCCCAGGGATGGCGACTCCCCCACCTCTCTGGGCAGCCTCTTCCAATGCCTGACCGCTCTTGCGGTAAAGACGTTTCTCCTATTATCCAATCGAAACCTCCCCTGGCACAACTTGAGGCCATTTCCTCTCGTCCTATTGCTTGTAACCTGGGAAAGAGGGCTACCCCCCCCTCACTACAGCCCCCTTTTGGGCAGCTGCACAGAGCGATAAGGTCTCTCTTCCTCAGCCTCCTCTTCTCCAGGCTAAGCCCCCCCAGCTCCCTCAGCCACTCCCCAGCACGCTTGCTCTCCAGACCCTTCCCCAGCTCCGTTGCCCTTCTCTGGACACGCTCCAGCACCTCAAGCGCCTTCTCCGCCGGGCACGTTCCAGCCGCTCTGCCCCAAGCCTGGAGCCTTGCCTGGGGTTGGTGTGACCCAAGGGCAGGACCGGGCACTTGCCCTTGTTAAACCTCGTCCAGTTGGCCTCGGCCCGTCGATCCAGCCTGTCCAGGTCCCTCTGCAGAGCCTTCCTGCCCTCGAGCAGATGCCAGCCGGGTGGGTCAGGGCCAGCTCGCAGGGTTTCCAGCCCGGGAGCATTTCGGGCAACGCCGCAGCAGCACGTGCCTGCTCGGAGACGGATCTTCCTCCGCCTGCCCGGACCGCGGGCACGTTCCCGCCCTCCTTCCCGGCCTGCCCGAGCCCTCCCGACGGAGCGAAGGAAAACCCCCGATGAGCCCGAGGCGAACCCCAGCTCGCCGCTGACCAGGGGTCCCCCGGCGCCCGGCCCGACCCAGGCGGGCTCGGCCGCACTGCCCGACCCGGGCCCACCGCAGCGCAGCGCAGCGCAGGGCGCGGAGCGGCCGAGCCGGAGCCCCCGCGCCGGAGCCCCCGCGCCGCCCCAGGGCTCCGGCGCCGCCGCTCCGGCCGGGCCGGGCCGGGCCCCTCCCCGCCGCGCCGCGCCGCGCCGCGCGCAGCACCGACCTCGGCCGCCGCCCGCGCCGGAAGGGCGGAGCGCCCGGCAGGGCCCCGCTAGGGCTGCCGGTGGCGTTCGCCTGACCCGCGCCGGCGCGCTCGGGCGGGACCCGGCGGGCGGGACTCGGCGGCCCGCTGCGCGGAAGGACCCCGCCCGGAAGCGGGCGCGCCGCAGCGGGCGCCGCGGCTCTGGGGAGGGGCTCAGCCCAGGGAAGGGGGGCGACGGCGCTGCCCTCGGAAATGAGCCCTTTCCTTCCTAAGTAACGCTCTTGCTTCGACTGCGCCGTTAGCGGTATCCTGAAGAAGACGGAATTTGGGGAATTTTCCGTAAGCCCTAAGAGTGAACTCCGTGAGCCCGGCACACAGACTTTGGCGGCCGGAGTCGGGAACTGAGAGACAGGGAAGCCCTTGTTCTACGACTCTAGCCTTGAGGAGAGCTGAGACACTGATGGAGCAAACGTCCCGGCGCAGAAGCCGCTGAGAACGGGGCGATAAAGTGTATAGTCAAGGAGAACAACTGATTGGGATGCTGACAAGAACTAAAGCAAAGTGCCCTGTACGGGAGCTACCCTCGATATAGCAGTAAAAATCAGGCCCATACGCCGGCAACCGCCCCCTGTCTCTAGTAAGCAAGCCCCTTACTCCCTGAGCACGCGCGGTGAATTAAAAGCGAGCTGTACCTTTACATCGAGGCGAGAAAGCAATGAACCAATTATTAGTTGAGGCGTGTGAATATTAGCTGTGACTGACACATTTAACTGTACAAATGCCTTGCAGTTCCTCGGGGTGGGGTGCAGCTTTGTGGGTTACCACCTAGCACCCATCTTTGCACAAAAATTCATCAAATAAAACGACTCCGCCCTGTGTGGAGTTTGGTGTTCTGCACGCCAGGCGGACGAACCCGCCTTTCGGGGTAACGTTAGTTACCAACGCTGGGCTCTGGCAGATGCCATCCGTGCCGGGCGGGAATGCCTTTCTGAGACTCTGAATGAACAAATATGCGTAACGCTGGCTGGCACCGAGCAATGGAAAACAATGCTCTTTTCTGGGCCTGGATTTTGGGTCTGGGGAAGGGGTTGGGGGCATGTTGGGGAGCTTTGGTGTCTTTTTCAATACAGCAAATACTTGTCCAGCATGTCACAGTATTAATCTTCCCGCAGGTAAATAAGACGGCGGTTTACAGCCATGAAGCACTCTCTGAGCCATGTAGACGTCACACCTGGTGACAGGATTTGTACCGTCCAGCACTATATTCGGAGGGTGGGTGACGGGGTCTGTAGTGAAGCAGGGGCGTTTTGGTGTGTAGCTGTACATAATTTCACAGAGGGTTCAGTTGGGAAGGGACTTCTGGAGGTCACCCAGTGCATGCCCCCTGCTCAAGCAGGGCCACCCAGAGCCCACGTCCCAGGCCCATGTCCAGTTGGGTTTTGACTGTCTCCAAGGATGGAGACTCCACAACCTCTCTGGGCAGCCTGTGCCAGTGTTTGACCCACCCTCAGAGTAAAGAATAAAAAACCCAAAACAAACCAGAAAGTATGTTTTCTTGTGTTCGGGTGGGATTTCGTGTGTTTTCATTTGTGCCCATTGCCTCTTGGCCTGTCGGTGGGCACCACTGCAGAGTGCGTGGCTCCCTCTGCTTCCATACCAGGAGTTCCTGTTCATGCACGTTGATGAGATCCCCCTGAGCCTTCAACAGGCTGAACAGTCCCCGCTCTCTCAGCCTCACGCTCCAGACCCTTCATCATCGCCGTGGCCCACCCTTGGACCGTCTCCAGTATGTCCGCGTCCTGGCCACGGGGATCACAGCACTGGACGCTGCGCTCCAGGCGCAGCCTCACCAGCGCTGAGCGACTTCCCCAAGAAGTCCGGGAAAGCGCACCCTGCCAGCACTGAAAGAAGGGCCTGTCCAAGTTAAAAAACAAAATCTCACAAAAATCCCTCCTTCTCAGCTGTTCTTGCCGCAGATCTGGTTAAGTGTGTATACGCTGATGGGTTTAAATGTACTGGATTTGAAATAAACAGGATGCTTTAAGTCATTCTTAAGGAAAGGCTACACAGTTTCACTTGAATCATCCTCACTGAACCGTCACTTGCTTAGGAAGCGTGGCCGTGAAAGAGGCCACGCGCTTGGGGCCGACATTCTGTTACTGCTGGGTAGTATCTAAATCCTTAAGACCGACGCGGGCGCAGGCAACCGCAGCGCAGGCCTTGGCGTTGCTGCGCTGGAAGGGCTGTTCAGCTGCCGGGGGCTGTAGCACAGCGAGAACCGCAGTACAGCTGTAACGTACGACAGACACTGCACAACTTACCTGAGATAAAATTTAAATGATGCGGCGAGCAAAGTGAAGAAAAGCAACTGCACCTCGCTGCTTATAAACAGCTTTTTACCAGAACGCAGCAGTGCCCGTCAGAAATAGCATTTTGCTCAGCTAATTTTACCGCAAAAAAACCTTGTGTTGTGAGGTTCTCGTTTCTTGCCCCTGATTGTATTTGGGCTTTTGGGGTAATACCCAAGTTCAGAAGAGCGTCTTTATAGAGGAAAATAAGGCAGCTTCCTACAGGTTCTTTCACATGGGGTCAGTTAAAACGGAAACATGTATAGAACGGAATGATCACGTTTCTTTCCTCTCACTATAATAAAATCACGTACCTGTATTTCTCAGGAGCTGTACTTTACATTCATCCGTAAAGAAGCAGCCTTCCCTAAGGTGCAAGAAGACAAGTATCTGCATCATCAATGCTACAGGTTTCTTTGAGGCGCAGAGATAAACGCCCCGAATGAAAATTTCTGTCTGCTGGACCCAGGTGATTAAGACGGTTAAGCCACAGAGAAGAAGCCCTGTTATGCTGAGCCATGTGAGAACACAAACTACTTTCTGTCCGTACTGACTCATGGGCGTGTGCAAAATATCGGTGATCTGCAAGTAGTAATCCAGGCACCTTCGGCGAGAAAGAACACCTATCCGTGTTGTAATCTAGGAGAATGTTTCTGAAAGGTCTAGAAGCCAGTATCTAGTGGCTTTCAATTTTTTAAAAAGATGCAGGTTTCTCAAGGCCACACAACCACAGCGTTAGCATATTTGTTTTAGCAAGCGGTGGCCCTGTAGGTCACCGTGTGCTGTGACAAGGTGGTCCTGAGGAGACAGAATTGCTTTTTTAAATTTCCCTGAGATTTGTTTATTTGATATCCACCCAAACCCCAGTGTTAGAACAGTGGGACAAATCTGTATCGTCATAAACAATACAGAAACACCTAAAATCCAATTCCTTGTTGCATGCTGAATGCCTTCGCAGACAAAAAAAAAAAAAAAAAAGGAAAAAAAAAAGTCTGACTTATGTTCCCTTTTTCGATCACATCAATTTTACAGGGAAGGTGTTTGCCTCTTCTCCCACCAAAAGCCAAAGATTTGAGCGAAAGGGAGTGAGTGGGGAAAGAGCACAACCAACCTCTTTGGAATTCAGAAATGTTTAGAAAACACCAAGTTTGTCAGTGAGAAGGGATGAAGTAAGAGAATGGCCGGGGAGTGCAGAAGTCGTGTTCTATCGTGTATGGAATAAAAACATTTGGAAGGAAAATGGTTTTCTCCACGTCTTTGTAACTGTGTTGAGAAGCGCACAAAAATCCTCTTCCGTGAGAGCACAGGGCGCCACAGCAGCCCCATGCGTGCTTGATACATTTCATTAAGCCTTCTGTTTGCCAACATCCTCACGAGATATGATCATCCTTTGAGTCTGAGCAGGCCCCTTGTAAATCCAAACAGAAGAATTGCAAGAATGTTCGCTGATCATTTTTTACAATATTTTAACCAGATCTTTCTACACTTGCTGTCGTGGTTTAGCCGGCAACTCAGCCCCACGCAGTCGCTCGCTCACTCCCCCACCGGTGGGATGGGGGAGAGAATCAGAAGGGTAACGCTCGTGGGTTGAGATAAGAACAGTTTAATAATTGAAATAAAACCAACAACAACAACAAAGCAATGGAAAGGAAAACAACGAGAGGCGCGAAACCCGGGGGGGTGGGGGGACGAACCACCGAAACAAACCACAGGCGACGCAGCCGCTCGCCGCTCGCTGCCCGCCGACCCGACGCCGCGCCTCCCCGAGCCGCAGCTGCCCCCCCCCCCTTAATATACTGGTCATGGTGTCACATGGTATGGAATGAACATGCCATTGGCCAGTCGGGGTCAGCTGCCCCGGGCGTGGCCCCGCCCCGCCCAGCCTCCCGCCGACGCGGCAGAGCGCGGGAAGCTGGAAAGGTCCCCAACCACCACAGGCACCGCAGTGAAGAGAATTAACCCCTTCTCAGCCAGAACCAGCACAGAAGCAAACACGGTTTCGGTATTGCCACCTTCCATTCGTGTACTGTTCCTGGATTCAGCCTTCGCTTAGAAAAAGGACTTGTGACCTAAATGGCAAAGCATTTCCCTCTCCTAACTGGCTTTCCAATCCATTACTTCCTCACAGAGATGCTGTCTGCATCTTCCGTAGACTGCGTTTGGTCTGGTGCCTCAAAGGGTGGTAAGAAAAGCCGTATTCAGGACAGAAGTCCATACATTTCGGTGCCCTCTCTCACAGCAGCCGGGAGCAGATGCTCACATAAATTTAAGGAGCGAGGTCACGTTTCAGCATAGCTGTCTCTCTCTGTCAGCCGGCTGTACTGCCCACCTCAGTCAGTGACTCAGCCCTCGTTATAAGGCAACTGCAGTTATGCAGGTCTTATAACTAATTCATTAATTTTCCTAATTTCTACACTCAGATAAGAAAGAACAAAAGAAGGAAAGAAGGTAAGGGAGGGAGGAAACGAGGATGGGAGCAAGGGGGAGACGAAGGAGAAGAGAGAAAGAGACAAAAAAGAGAAACCCTCATCGTTGGTAAGCCCTCTTAGTCAGGAAAACAAAATCTTGAGAGCGGATTATGCAACTAAATGGCTGAAATTCCACCTGTAATGGCCTTCTGCTAAGCTTTGTCTCTCCTAAGTCGTCAGCCTTTAAGTTCTCTACTTGCATTGCAGTACCGCAAAGTCCTCGTAGAGTTAACAATAGCCAGCACCCTTTCTACCTTAATAATATGCTGCTTTTAATTCCCCACAGCCACCTGTTTTCCCTAGCCTCCACTCCACACACCCTCACTCTTCACCATTGGTGATCCGGAGGAAACTGCTGCTGCTTCTGGAGTGATTTAGCAACCCTTGACACAGGAAGTCGGGTCTTTGCCCTTGCAATTGACTCTCCAGCCATACCTGGAAAGGCAATACATGATGTCACTTCAGGAGTTAGAGAATGATTGAAATGGTTATAAAACCAAACTTGGTTAGTCTTTGAGAGCCCTGCGTGAAGAAAGCTGGGCACGAAAGAGATGGATCAATGACAATTCTGATGAGCTCGGTCTAGGGAGCTGTGGGAAGGGGAAGGAAACAAAGGGAGAGCTATGGGAGGGGAGGGGAATTTAGGGAGTTGGAGCAGGTGCTGGGAGCCAGGACTCCTCAGTTCTCCTTTCAGCTCTAGGACTGTGGTAAACTTTGCCAGATACAGTTCCTTACCCATTGTTCCCCACCTCTGTCAATAAGGATGTGGGCCAAAAGGCAAAGAGAGTTCCTAGAGGATGCCAGTACCTATTTCACCAGCCCTGCAAGGCTGGGGCACGTGCATGCCACAGACAATCCGGCAAACCCCAGCTCAATAGTCCAAAGGTCAGAAGTCAGGGACAGAGTTGCTGCAGGAAAGAAATTTAGCAATAGCATGGAGATTGTGCTTATGGTTGCCATAGGACTTGAGCTGGGATTTGCGTATGAGTAAAGGCTGTAAAAAACCCAAGAGCCACATTTACAGTAACATACAAGACTGAGTTTATAATTAAAAGAGAGTTACCTATGGGCGTTGTGAATGGAGTTTTTTAGATGACTTAAAGAATCACCGTCAAAGGTATTAGCAAAATTGGTTTTAAGAAGATATTGTGAAAGTGCGACTTCACAAAGTTCGATGGCAAGTTCACTCTATTAATTACTGCATGGAAGAAACATATAAAGGAAACATGAGTTACACTGGAGTTAAAATGATTCACAGAGAGACCATGGATGCAAAAGGGCAAGGAAGACCCTCCCATTGAGTCATGAGGTTCAGAGCAGAACCCCTTGCTGGCTAAACTCCTGATGGAGCTTAGGTGTGGCCTAGGTCCAACCTTAGTCTCAGACTTGGACAACGTTTTATGTCTAAGGGATTGTACATGCAAAGTTTACGTAACGTTTCATTAGCATCAATTCAACACACAATCAAAGTTACCAGGACAAAATCAAAGTCATCATACTACAAGGTTTTGTGTGATATCAGCTGCTTTCCAAATCTCTGCCCTTGGTGAAAGGTCTCTCTGCCTTGAGCGGCAACCCTGAGAGGTGTCCCAGCTCAAGGGGAGATCACCACCACACATCCACGCTGCCTAACCAGGAGAGCTCAAAGGTGGCTCACTTAGGCTGTCATATTTATGGGATAAAGTGGTTGGCTCGTAGCCAAATCGCGTGCGATGGACAAGGTATGCGTGAGACTCCTTGTACCCACAGCTTTCTTCCTGATAAATGATAAATGATCCTTAGGCAAGGCACCTGCTCTTGATGTGTCAATCACGTGATGGGTGTTCCAAGCTCATATGCACTGATGCCCTACGGTGGCAGTCTGCTGCTTCGTGGGTTTTTAGAGAACAGATTGAAACTAGAGGAGTTCGTGGGCCCGGCTACGGCTCAGGCCTTTACCTTCTCCGCAGCCTGCACCAAACCACCACTGTTGCATTAATAGTAGGAGTCTGAGGAGTGGCAAGGTTCAGACAGGACCCCCTTGCTTTCTAAAATCCTCCTCCGAGAGGAGTCTAGGTGCGGCTAGGTCCAGTCTTAGTCTCAGACGGTTTATTTTCTAAGGGTTGTAGAAGCAACCACTCATCAGAGTATTTGTTGTCAGTAACTAATCTGGCAGATGCCCGGCCTGCTCACGTTCAGTGAGAACCATCACGGCTAGATCAATGAATAGTGCGATTTATTAAAGCGACAGATACACAGGTTCTTTGGGTCACCGGTGATAAGATTGCTGGTTACAAGACGCACATAAATACTGAGGATATGAGTACACTGCTGGGCTACAAGTATGCTAAACAAATATGAAGCAACTCTACTATGAAGCAAAGCAACTCTAATACGTTAGAGATTTAAAGTGACTCTGTAGAGGTTTCCAATCTTACCCAAAGGCATCCCACCGCGGGGTAAGAGAAGCTCAGCCCATCGACTGGTCCCAGAAGTCAGAGTGGTACGCGATGGTATCTTCCCTGACACCCTCTTTCTCTTCACAAATTTCATACTATTCTTTATCTTTCAGGTGGAGCTTGAGTGACTCTAGTCATACATCCCTTTATTATGGCTGGCGTAAAATTTCCTCGCTTTGCTTTTAAAGATGTAGGCTAGAAAAATTCAAAGCGCGTGCCCAGTGAGGGGTGGCCGCACCTTAGAGGCGGGTAACTTTTGGGATGGAGGTGTGTTTTGGTATTAGAATGATATTATAGTGAGCAAAGTTCACCAAAAGGACAGCATTTAGTCAAAAGCATGACGGACCGTTGGCCCAGGGTCGCAAATATGCAGCGTACCAGCTCCATGGTACCTGGAGTTCCCGTTTATCACAGAGCCTGGCCGCGATGCCCCCACACCGCTCCACCCTCCGGACAACTCCTCTCAGAGTCAGTACGCCAAGTTCTCCTGGCATTGCTGACATCTAAGGTTACCAGGGAACTTTCATGGAACGGCTTCCTCGCACGTCAGCTGCATTTCACCCTGAAAGCTTCTTCAGCGCTGTACCTTTTCTAAAAACATAAGCTCAGCGTCTAAGTCACCTCCAGCGATTATTCCACACACCACCAGTCTGGTCAAGGGGTCGAGCACATCCGTCACAATGGGTTAGGACCAGCCTTAGGTTGATTCTGTTGATGCAATTCAGAATTTTCCTATGATTTGAGGGTAGGTTTGCTATAGGGGCCATTTCTGGGTAATCGCAAGAAATGAGGCCACCCCAGGCTGCTCTAAATGAGGGTTTGGCTACACATGCATCGATTTTAGGGTACCATAGTTACCAAATCTTGAGCCGGTCACCAGCTCGGTGTTTGAGGTTAGGGATACTTCATGGATCAAAGACTGTAGTTACCTCGTATGGATGTTGTGGTTTAACACCAGTAGGCTGCTAAGTTGCTTGATCTCTCTGCCCTGGAGGGATGGGGAAGAGGCTTGGAAGAGAAAGAGTGAGAAAACCTGTGCGTTGAGATAAAGACAGCATAACAGGTAAGGCAAAAGCTGTGCTCACAGGCAAAGCAAAACAAGGAATTAATACACTACTTCCCCTTAGCCACTTCCAGGAAAGCAGGGCTCCCAAGGCCTGGCCCTGGGAGCCCCGAAGAGCTGGCCCAAGGCTTATTGCTCGCCCCACAACCCACCCTGCAGTCTGCCCGGCTGCCATGGCGTGACCGAAATCGGGAATAAAACTCCGTAACACCAATGTAGTATGAAGAAGCGGGCATTCTTTATTACGGTGCCAGACGCACAGGGGATAATTCCTCCTAGTGTGCATACCGCAAGGCGTGATAGACAAAGCTTAGATTGCTCGGTTATATACATATGCATTAGCTTTCCTGGAACTAATTCTAACACTTGCTTCCTAATTACCCGTGCGTTTTAAGTCCCTCAGAAGCCCCTCAAGAGGTATCGGGTGGTCCCTAGTGCTTTGCTGAAGGGGTGTTTTTTCTGTCCTTTCCATGAACTCTGAGTCCTTCTTCCACATATGGTCGTGAGTTGGCCCATCAAGTAATCTTGTCACAGTGTGTGGCAAGGTGTGTCGGTTTCACCGGGTGTTGTGACTCTTATCTAGATGGAGATGTCCATAGTTCCTTCTGTCTTGGTTTCGACTGGCGCCAGCTGCTAGGTCGTTTGCATCCCCGTCATGCTCGCAGAGATTACGTCCTTGAGTGCATTCTTGCCTAGAGGCCCCTCACAATATCAACCTCTGATATTCAGTTCACAATAACCTTTGTGCCTGACTGCTCAGGTGCCGATTCAGATCGGTGGTGGCAAGAATGATCCTCCAGCCTTCCTGCCTGTGCATCCTGAGCGTGAACCCTCTCTGCTTCTTCCCCAGCCTCAGCCACAACAGCCTCTGCTCCTCATCTCTCAACAACATATTCAAGACCATCTGTATCTCCTTCCACTCTGGGTCATGATTCTCCACAACAGTTTCCAATACCTTCGCCACCTTTGCCGCATCTTCCCCATACATTAGAGCCATCTCCTTCCAAGCCCATCAGCCTGCTACTGAGAAGGGTACTTCAACCCGCACCCACCCTCCTGTCCGACCCACAGCCTGCCTTAAGGGTGCTTGTAGCACTGCCCCCCGTCTCCTAGTTCTTCCTGCTACAGCACTGAAATTCCGACCCCCCTTCACTTTCTATTACTAGCGATAGAACGAGGGGAGATGGCTTCACGCTGCATCAGGGGAGGTTTAGATCGGATATTAGGAACTACTTCTTTACTGCAAGAGCGGTCAGGCATTGGAACAGGCTGCTCAGAGAGGTGGTGGAGTCACCATCCCTGGAGGTATTTAAAAGACGTGCAGATGTGGCCCTTCAGGGCATGGTTTAGGAGACATGGTGGTGTTGGGTCGGAGCTTGGACTTAATGATCCTAGAGGTCTTTTCCAACCTTAGTGATTCTGTGATTCAGCACCACCATTTACACCCCCATATCCACTTGTCCAACTTCCCTGTTTCCACACTGATCGTTACCTCCCTGTAGACTTCCCTGTCCCGGCGCCACTAATCATCCTACATCATCTTCCTCTTCCACCAGCTCCTTGTATTTTACACCTCCTTTTACCAGTACTACATGCAGAACAACATCATTTGGGTGGTTTGTCCCAACATTGTTCTAAGGCCAAAACATTTGCATCCTTAGTAATCGATCCGCGATCTTTTCCCCTTTTCCAACCGCTGCTCTGCAACGTGAAAAACAAACCCACGTATGGGATCTCATCCCATTTTCCTTCTCTTTTGCAAAACATCATCGACTGCACTATGGTATTATTGCATTATAATATAAATTATTTTAATATAGTAGTATTATAGTATTATATTTCAAAGTACAGATCGGCGACCAATGATTACAATATTCAGTTAACTGCTTCCTTGTGAGGGGATCGAACCCACCCCCACCCCCCTTCCAATGCTTCAGTCAACGCCCTAGAGGTGACTTCTTTAAGACGTTGCCTTTAGACGATTCCCCACCCATATTAAGTGTGACTTCCAAAACAACTATCTGATCCGAACATGCAAAAATAAATCCATATTCTGATAACCACGCCAAAATTCAGAGACCAGTCAAGACAAGTAGCCAAACTGGGGACTCAAACCCCATTCAGTGGGACTCTAACCCGCTTGGTCAACTTTGGGGACTCGAAGCCCTTTCCAAACCAGGCAGGGGACTCGGACCCCCCCAACAAGAAAACATCCTTGGCAAAGTTCTTCTTCTCTTAATAACTGACCAAAACAACTATTACAAGCACCGGTACTTAAAACCAAATTATAACTACAATTTCCAATTAAACAACCTTTCCCCTCCTGCGCGGGCAGCCCTTTGGCTGGTACGTGAGGCATTCACGCCAGCAAGCGCCTCATTCCTTGACCTCTCGCCGGGCCTCGAACCCAGCGGCGGGACTCGAACCCGGGGCCCTGGCTGGCGCTCCGGGCGCGCCCGTAGCAACGTGCTCGTCCGTCGGCACGCGGCCGCAGCGGGGCGGGGCCAGAGAAGGGGCGCTGCGGTGGTTGGCGGGGGGCCCTGCCTGTCCCCGCCTGGCGGGCGCCATTGGCTGAGAAGCCGGGAAGAGGGTGGGCGGGCGCCTGGGGGAGCTCCTGCAGAGCCCGCGCGGGCCGGCGGGCGGGGCCAGTCGCCCTCTTGTGAACTGAAGCCGGGCCCTTCGGCCTGCCCTGGGCTGGGGCCACTTGCGGAGCCCCCAGGGGCGGCGGGAGGAGCGCTGACAGGCTGGGCCTCCCCTCTCTAGATTCAGTCTTGGGAATGCTTCCTATCTTCCTCGTTTTTAAGAAAAAAATTGCATAGAAGTTGTAACATTTTCCACACGCTCCCGAATTCCCCTCCCACAGCGTGGAACGTCTTGAGCACCCCACTTTGGAGACAAATCTTCTACAGTTCTACAGCCATCTCAATTGCCACATCTTTTAGATTTACTTGTTCTTCCTCCCCTTCTTCTTCTTTCTCATGTTTGACTTTTTTTTTTCTCTCTGGTTTCACCTGGGGCTTTCCGGTTGCGCCATCTTCCCATGAACCTGCACTCGATAAATGCAGGTGTACGCTGGGTTTCCCCAGTTGCTCTTCACAAGAAGTTTGATAGACGGAAAGGCTCTGGGAAGCGGCGCGTTCTGTGAAGAAGAGTGGGAAAAGGAAACGGGGGTGTTAAGAGCGGCAGTGCAATCACCCCGTCTTTGCATGCCGGCCCGGCTGGGGCTCGGTCTCCCTTCCCTCTGCCCCTTCCCGCTGCTGCTTGCTCTGTGCTGACAGGGAGGCCGGGGAGGCGCTCCTGCGCGTGGGGCACCTGGTGTGCAACCCCGCCGAGCTCCCGCTGCCTGCTGTGCCTGCTCTCCCCCTGGCAGGCGTGAGAGCGCCGCGGGAGAAGGGGCGAGCTATGGTGGGAGGAGAGGACACTGTCCAGCCTGCCAGCAGGCCGCAGCATGGAGCGACGGTGCTGCCCGACGCCTCTCGCCACCAGGCCGCCCTGTTTCTCCACGGCACAAAGACGCTGCTTGCGTGGAGTGGGCGCACGTGCAGCTGCCTCTGCTGAAGGCACCGGGCGCAGCCAGGGATCTCTCGGGACTCGTGCTCCTACGGGCCTGACCCTGCCCTTGCTACCCTCTTGCTACCACCACCGCGTGCTACTCAGCCCTCCCAAGCCCGCAGGTCTCTCTCTCATGACGGCGGCCTGGGCCCCTCTGCCCAGGGAGAAAAGAAAGCATGCGTGCCCTTCCTCCATGGACTTGCAGGCAAACCTGCTGTGCTCCCTGGCATCTCGTCCCCGTGTGTGGAGCGTACCTTCAGAGGGAAGGTCTGAATAGCCTCTTTTGCCACGTTGTACGTGAACGTCCCAAGGAGAGTTTCCTCTTCTCCGTCCGCATCCACTCCCTCAGGGGCAAAGCACAAGGAGAGCCGCTCAGACTCATCCCGACAGAGAGGCAAGGTATGCGCTGGCTCAGCCCTGTTATCCACCCACCCTCTCCTGGGGCTCGAGCAGCAGCCTAGCACCGGGTATGGTGGAGCTCAGTCTCCGCTTTGAGATTTGGTCAAGAACCCAGAGGTGCTCGGCCAGAACAAACCTTAAGAGGGATGAAACCTCTCGAGCCCCTGAAGCGTCCCGCGAGGGCACTGCAGTGCTCGCGAGAGATCAGGACACAAACCCCAGAAGATGCACAAAAGCAAGCAGGGCCCTGTCCTGGCTTTGCCCCAGGGTCAGATGCCCGCCAGAAGCGCCCAGCAGAGACTTACAAAGACAACGACGTCTCTGGGGGCGCTGATGACGGTCCCAGATGGAGACACGTCTTTGGAGATGTGCTGCACAGTGACGGCAGTCAGATGGACTCGTGCTGGCAACCTGATGACCACCTGGCCCTGATGCCCTTGGAAAGGCCAGCAGTTTCCTGGGGAAACATCCGCCTGCAACCAGAACGCGACAGCAATGAAGTGTGAGAGAGCACTGGGGCCAACACCACTGCCCATGTAGCTCGAAGCATAGGCGCCAGCATGTCTGTGGGGCCTATTTCAGCTTGAAAATGAGGCGCCTGTGAGGAACTGGACAGAAGTAGGAGGCCCCCTGCCCTGCCTGACAAAGGGGGTCTCAGTATTAGGGAGCAGAGGAGAAGAGTGGTTACGAAAGCATCGTAGTCAGGCCCGCGCAGAAACACGTCCCTGCCCAGCGGCTCTGCAGGGCACCCGCCACCTCCCGCCTCCCGCCCGCAAAAAGGCACCGTTAGGGGTGAGTGTGGAACCAGGGTCGCCAGGGAGGAAGGCTTTCACCCAGCTGTGGCAGAGGACTGTGGGCAAGATGCAGCAGTTCACCTCTGTTCACCTCGCCAGGGGAACCACGGATCTCTAGCAAGCCCAGCCCTGTGTGAGAGCTTTGGTGTCCGGAACCTGAGCAGCACGGTGGGCTTGACCAGTACCACTGGCCTGAGGGGAGAGCCCCTGAGGTCAGTCCCCAACTTCTCAGGAAGGAAGGACACCTTCCCTGAAGATTTCTGCTACGATACCTGCAAAATAGTCTCAGGAGGCTTGGCAGCGCGGAAGAACCATAAAACCCTGCAGCCCCAATTCTCTTGGCAGTCGTAGGTCTCGGAAGTTCTCTGCCTGTCAATGGTGGCACCTGTAAGGAAGGGAGAGCAGATGACTGCTAGAGGCCGCAGACTAGAAGGGAGCTGGTGCTCAGGAGTATTTGTGACGCCACCGTCCAGCTCCATGTCTGTCAGTCCTGTCCTCATCACCACGCTGGGGGCGGGGGGGTGCCCAGCTGCACAGAGCAATGACGGCAGCCCCATCCCTGGTGAGTGCTTCTCTCACAGCACCACGAGGAGAAGGTCTGAGGGCTCTGGGAGCCTGCAGGCGCCCACGAGCATGACAGCAGACCAAAGCTGAGGGCTTGGAGCATGAGCAGCAAAGGACGGCCCAGCCATTCCCTTTGCAAATGCAGCGCAGAGGAGCAGAGCCCCTCCATCAGCACAGGAAGACGTGCGGGGGCAGCGCCAGGGGCACCTGTGTGGAGGCCGAGGGCTTGACTGGGAGGGAGTCTGAGCGACCCACTCTGCCACAGCCTTGCTCTTGGACCCCGTGAAGGATTTAAGCTGCCCCATTTTGGAGAGCAGCGCCTGGAGCACAGGCTCCTTTGGGGAGTGCTACGGGAAAGCGCAGGGCAAGGACTGGGCTGCTTGTGTCCATACCAGAGCTTTCCAGGGCCCAGTCAGACATCTCGACGTAGGCACCCAAAGCCTTCTTGGACGCTGCCTGGTTCACTTCCTGAGCTTCCTGGGAACGCCAGAAATCAACACAGAAAAGGACCACATCAGCAGGCAGTGCAGCGTGGCTCCTAGTGCCCGCAGAGGCAAAGGGTCAGTGTCAGGAAGGCAAGGCAAGCCTTGTCCACAGAGCTGCAAGACTCTCTGCTGCTGGCATGAGCCGTGAGGACTAGGAAGATTATCTGTGGCCATGGCCATGGCCATGACCCCAAGGTGTGCTGATGTGGGTCCCCACACCACCGTCCACACCCTCTGTGCTCTCCAAGTCAGGAGGGGGAGAGGCTCAGGCCCTGTAAGCCATGGCTGGCACTGTACGTGTGCCTGGGTCCCACCACTGCCTCAGGAGCCTGCTCAGAGGAGCCAGAGGCACCAGCGCACCTAGGAAAGGCTCTCAGGAGTCCTCTGCTGCCTGAAGTGGCCTTGTTACACCGGGGCTGGAGAGGGGCCTGTGCAGTGCAGAAGCTCACCCAGCAAGCTGCTGGGGCAAAGGCTGGGTTGCTGCAGTCAGCAGTCTGACCCCACCAAGAGCCCTGAAGAAAATGTTCTCAGGGGTTCTGCCCAGCCAAGCCTCCCTCCCCAAAATGCAGGATCACCTTCAAACTGCGGATCTGTGCCCTCAGCCGAGCCACCTCCTCCAGCAGAAAGCGTGTCTTTTGGGTTTCCTCCGCCACCAAAACGGGCAAGTTCCTGCACGACAGGAAAGCCGATCTGGTCAGAGAGCGGCCCATTGCCTCTGGGGAGCGTCTGAGCTCAGCAAGAGGAGAGAGAGACACGTGTGCTTTCCCTGCTTCGCCAGTGCTTCCCTTCCGCACCAGGCTGAGCAAAAGGCAAAGGCAGGAGGGAAGTACGGGAGCCCTGGCTGTTAGGAAAGTGAGTGCAGGTAGCACAAGGTCGGCTGACGCTTCTGCACAGAACCAGTTCCAGCTCAGGAAACCTCTCTTACCACAGCATCTTCAGGTTTGCCGACGACACACGTGTCAGCTCCTGGGAGGGAAAAATGCTCCATTAGAGCATCTGCTACCAGAGTTGCCGCGGCTTCCCAGGAGAGGCTTCCCTAGGAAGGCACAAGCTGCCGCTTCTTTGGGTCAGCCTGCGTGGCAGCAGCACAGCCTGTGATTCCTCCAGCCACTGCCAGCAACGAGTCACTGACCTCTATCAGTCCCTTTGCCTGCGTTGTCCACACCGGCAGCGAGGTCGCGCAGTAAGCACCAGCTGCAATTCACATCACCGAGAGACGGTTATTTTAGCGGAGTTGCTAGCCATCCCTGCAGCTGCGTTGTCGCCTGCCTGGTGCCCTGGGGCTGGGCAGCAGGTGAGCTGAGGAGGTGGGGAACGTGGGGTGCAGAGAGAGGACGCGCCTCTGACCGGGAGCCATCAGCCCAGGCTTGAGGGGACTGCGTAGCCGTGGCCTTCAGGTGTGCTCGGGGCCCCAGAGCTACTCCCCATTTCCCCTCACTGCTTCGGTGAGCACCGAGGCTGGGCTGCATGGGCTAGGAGAGGTACCTCTCCATGGGTCCCCCTGCACGGCCCCTCCCGTCTGGGAATCCCCAGCTCAGGCTTGGAAAGAGCTACGCCCTTCTCTCGCAGACTTGCAGACTAAGCAAGCCATTTGGCCCAGTGGCCAGAGCAGCAGCACAGCTGGGAGGCTACCAGTCTTACCGGTAGTCCAAACGCCAGTGCCAGTCAAGGACCTCCTCAGGACGCACCCGCACCACGGGCGTTTCACACATACTGGCCCAAAAGGAAAGCTGGCATCCAGCACAGCCAGGCTGTGTTTGCTCATGAAAACTCACCCAGAGCCACTGGGAGCCACAGGAAGAAGACTTTCAGGAACCTCTTGCTCTGCGGGCCCATCTTTTGCCTAGAAGAGAGTCCTTTGGGTGTCAGTACTGCAAGTCTTGGGCAAACCCCCTCACCCGTGGATTTCCCTCCTCAGGCCCTAAAGCCATTGCTTTGCACGCCTTTCCACACCATTCAACGCTGCAGGCAGATCTTCCCCAAACGAAGGGCTCCAGGAGCACCTTCCGAAAGGGAATGAAAATCATGCAGGGAAGTAGAGGGGTTGAGCAAATGAGGACTGCTTTTCAGTAGTCCTTCTGGTGTGGACCTTGCTCTCTCTCTTTGGCTGAGAGAGCAGGCCTGTTCTCACTTGCAGTCACACAGATTGCTCTTAGGGGTGTTTCTCCGCACAGCTGGGAAGCGCAGGGGCCTCGTCTGGCTTTCCTTCCAGACCTGTGTGGTCTCTTGCCAGAGCTGGGGAAGACCCTTGCCCTGCGGAGGCTTGGCTGTGCTCCTGAGCTTCTGGCTACACGGCAGTTTGTCCTACTACATCTCCGGGAGGGTTCTGGGGCTCCGGCAAACGCCTGGGAGTGGGGCTGCCAAGGGGCTTTGCTCTTGGCTCTCCCCGAGAACGGGCACCGCACAAACTTTGGTGCACGAGCAGGAGCCCCCGGCTGCTGGGTGGGGAACACCCTCTGCTCTCCCCCTTGCTTGGGGGAAGGGACATTCCCCTTCTCCCCCCGCCCCCCACCACAGCAGAAACAGGTAGTACGTACCTGGCAAAGATGCGCGTGCTCAGCAGATGTCTCCACAGGGAGACAAGGGCACCTGCCGGATGCCAAGCCAGGCTGAGGACCGCCCCTGGGCAAAAAAGCAAGAGAAAAGTTAGGCCTGTCTCTTGAGGTCTCTTCTCTAGGATGCCCAGCCACATGTGTTTGAGCTCCCTGCGGGAAGGCGGGCACCCAGTCCTACGCACTCCCTCCCTCCCTGGGGCAGCCTGCACTTCTCCTGCCTCTCGTGACATTTGGCCAGAGCTCTGGCACAGCGCAGCTCTCCAAGTTCACCCCAGGGGACTTCACAGCAAGCAGCAGTGCTGAGCTTACTTGCAATTCCTGTGGCCTTGTTGCGCCACTTGGCAGGCCCTTGCGTGGCAGAGCAGGGAGCTGAGGTAGAAGGGACCATCACCAGCTCCACCTCCACGCACGGGTTCCTGTGGGAGGAAAAAGACAAATGCCGGTTGCCCACCATCCCCACGCCACGGGAGCCGAGGCGGGCAGGAGCAGCCTGAGCAGAGGCCCTTGACAGAGGACGGGCTGTCCCAGCAGCAGCGAGAGAGGGCAGCACAGCCGGGCTACTTCCAGGCCCTCGTCCCTCTCCTTTCCCCATCCTTTGCTTTACAGGCCTGCAGTGGGAGAAGAGGAAGCAAGCTGGCTGCAGCAGTCCCCCGCCTCGGGACGCCCACCCGGCAGCACAGCCCTATTCTGAGCCCGTCACTCCCTGCTCCCTGGCACCAACTGCCCCTTCGCAGACACCTCTCGGTGACTGTCTGGGGAGAGGGCACAGGCTGCTGTCCCCCATCGTGGGCCACCCACCTCCTCCCTGGTCACTGGCGTTCTCCCGACCCCTCTCCTCCCCGCACAGCTGCCCCACCACAGCCAGGCAGGACCCCGCCTCAGCATCCCAAGGGCGGGGGCAGTGTCAGGTCCCAGGGGCTGGCCTCCCTGTGCAGCAACATCTGCCTGTGCATCAGGGTGGGCTCTGACCCCTGCAGCACAAGGCTACCCCCTCCCCAAAGGCCCCTGCTGCACACTGGCTTCTGACGCCACTGACTACATTGGGCCACGGCCCTGCTACCCCCCCAACCTGACGCCCCAGGCAGGAGCAGCCCACTTCGTACCCGCTGGCCTGGCAGCAGCTCGGCCCCGCTGCCTCCCCTGCCAGCTCTTGTCTGGCATTAATCCCAACGGAGCCTTTGGAGGCCCCTTGGTGTCTTCCCTGGGGGGCCTTTCTCCTCGCCATCTCTGGGCCAAGGCAGGCTCCCCGCTCAGCTCTTCCCCCTCAGCCCCAGCAAGCGTGGCCTGCCCAGGCAAAACCAGCTCCAGTAGCAGCCACGTGCCTGCCGCCTCTCAGCAGGAGCGCACCTGCCCGGGCAACAGCCACACGCATCTGTGGGCTCCTGCCCCACGCGCCACAGGGCTGTGCGGGTGGCCAGCTCTGAGCTCACAGTGGTGGCTCTGACGTCACACTGGGGCTCCCCAGGGCTGAGCCGGGAGGGGCAGAGCGGCTGCTGCCGTCCCAGGCGCTGGGAGCCCGTGCCTGTGGGCGCGCTGAACCCTGCCACGCTCCCGTGCCAGGCGGCTGCCTGGCCTGGCCTGCCGGGCAGGGTTCCATCTCTCCTGGGCACCCCCGGGAAACCAGAAAGGGTGCTGGAAAGGGGGCTTTGCTCTTGCCCCACGAGACAGCCGCTTCCAGCAGCGGTTCTCCTCTCGGAACCCTTTTGTGGGCCAAGAAGAAAAAGGGCCAGTAGACCGGAATGTGCTGTCAGGCGCCCAG
Source organism: Phalacrocorax aristotelis (assembly GCF_949628215.1). Taxonomy (NCBI): domain Eukaryota; kingdom Metazoa; phylum Chordata; class Aves; order Suliformes; family Phalacrocoracidae; genus Phalacrocorax; species Phalacrocorax aristotelis. The sequence continues at coordinate 534,171 of NC_134296.1, forward strand.
CGGTACATCTGGTTAGCAAGGACTGTTTGTTTTCTTGCCCCTGCTGGTTCTGCCTGGGACATCCCAAATCCAACAAAAGTGGGACAAGGCTGCTGATGACCTTGTCAGCTCCACAGCCACTGCCAGGATGGCTAGCCCTGCTTTCAGCCTGGGCAGCTCTTCCTTCTTTACCATGGTAAAGGCCTGTGGCAGTGACCTGCTCCCAGCACAGACCAGTCCCTCAGCAGGCCCCGTGCTCCACCAGACTCACTCTGGCCAGCCCTCGAAGGTGGAGACAGTGAAAAGCGACATCATGGCTGAGAAGACGTTGTCGAAGTGGAAGTTGCTGTGCAACCAGACACGCTTCTGTAGCTCAGTCTGTGTGGGGTCCCCATCCACGTAGCTGATGAAATAACCCCTGCGGCAGAAGCGATGCAGTGGTCACCAGGCAGGGCCACCGTCAGCCCACCCGCTGCAGCACTGGCCCAGGGCTCCTTGGTCCCTGGGAGTGGGAGATTGCCCTGTGCTTGTTTCTGATTTGGTGAGGGAGAACAGCATGAGGCTTCGGCTCCACTTTTTGGATGCAACATCCCCATGCAGGAACACAAGTGGCCCCCTCCCATCCCTGGCCACTGCCCTGCTGGGGCTGAGCTGCAGACAGCTCTTACCTGCACTCCTTCTCCATCATCTTGGATGGATCTGTGCATCTATAGAACTTGCCCTGCATTTAACAGAGATCAGAAGAGGCTACGATTTTGCTGTGACTTCAGAAGCCCTGGGGAGTTCTGACTTTTTCACAGCCCACAGTCAGTCCCTACGCTGCCTCTGTGCTAACTCTGGCCCCTGCCTCTCACCACCGCTGGCTTCCCTGCTTTGCATGCCAATGCAACCCAGTTCACAGGGTGTTGCAGGAGCCATGGCAGACCTTGGGGTCAATCCCAGGCTGAGACAAGTAAATGTTGCCTAGTGTTGGGAACAAATCTTCCAGAGCCCTGAGCTGAGACCTACCTAGTTCATCCTATCTGGGAGCCAACTATTTGGAAAATAGGGAAGAAAGCGGTAACCCTAGAATTAACTAAAAATTAAGGTATGCTGACAAGTCTGCTCAGTCTGCAGGGTGTCCTGAAAGCTCTCCCCATGCCAGCCGGGAATTTAAGCTCAATTATTAGAACAAAGCTGAGCTTAGCCAGAGCCAGCTCTGCCTTGGAACAGCCAAGGCCCCGAGAGCAAGAGCGGTGCTGTGAAAAAAGGAAACAGTTTGCATCCAAAGCGCAGGGGAAGTCAGAAGCACTTGCTGCCTTCAAAAGGGGAAACTGAGGCACTAAGTGGGGTGAGGCAGCCAGACCCCTTACATGTGCTGTCTGGACCTGACAGTATCCTGGGTGTTTCCTGCCCTCCTCCCACTGCAGGGTCTTCTGCCAGGAGGTCTAGTGCAGGCAGGTCTTCTTGCGGAGCACAGATAGTACAGCCTGTGCTGACCTCAACACTGGGAGACATCATCCCCAAGGGCTATGTCTAGGATACACCTGAGCAGAACATCTCTCCTGCCCTCCTTAGACACATCTCACCTTGAAGAGCTGGACCCCGATGCAGGCAAACATGAACTGCAGCAACGTTGTGACGACCACAATGTTACCGATAGTCTTGATGGCCACGAACACGCACTGGACCACGTGCTGCAGAGGTCGATGATAGTGCACACATGAGCATGCCTGCTGCAAGCCCCTGCTGCGTGTCCCACACCCTATCACTGCACAGATGGGCCCCAGGAAGAGCGGAAGCCTGCTGCGAGCAGTGGGATGGGGCAGACCCCTTCCACGGATGGGGAGTGGGAATTGGTTTCCTGGCACCGCAAACCCCGCAGGGCATGATTCATGCCACATAACCTCTCATGAGGACTCCCACGGACCGAGGACCCCAGCCTCAGGCTCCCTCTTACCTTCAGCCCCTTTGCCCTGTTAATGGCTCGCAGAGGCCTCAGTACCCTCAGCGCCCGGAGAATCTTCACCACTGAGATGGCACTGGACCTGAGGAGGAAGGTAGAGCTGCGATGGGGCAATTCCCCTGCCCAGGCCAGCCTGGCACAGCCCCACCAAGCAGCCATGGAGGCCAGGCTGGGACCAGGGGGTGAGGCGCAAGGGATGGCAGAGACACGCGTAAATCGCTAAGCCACCACCCCACATAAGGCCAAGGGACACAGGCAGCTGGAGAAAGCAGCTCCAAGGTGAATTCCTACCCAGATCTTCCCTTTTGACACTCAGGAAGTTTGCCTCCCTGCCTCCCAGTTGTCCGTGCCCTGTCCCCCTAAGCATGACCTCATGGACACTAACACATGGGCTAATGTCCGGCCCGTGGGCTTGCTGCTCCTTCTCTATCCAGCACAGAGAGCTGCAGCACCCCAGCTGCCCTGCCAGGCTAAACAGACCAGTGCCCACCCTGCGAAGTGTGGAGGTGCTTACTCGATTCCCATGGAGATGAGGGAGACAGCGACCACCAGCAAATCGAGGATATTGAAAGAGTTCCTGCAGAAGGAGCCTTTGTGCAGGAAAGCACCATAGGCTGTCATCTGGGGAGCAGAAGGAGTTAGGAGAGAGGCCAGGCAGGGCTTGGGGACATGGTCCCTCCACAGCCCTGGGGCGGACAAGGCATGAGGGGCTTCTCACAGCTCCATGGCCTGAGCGCCCTATCCTGCTCAGGCCTCTGCCTCTGCAGCCAGGCAGGAAGCTGAATCCTCTATACCATACTGGCTGGAGACAAAACACTTCCCAGTCATTCAGAGGTCATAAAGAGGAGAAGAGTAAAGAGCCTTGGAGTGGGAGCAACATGCAGCAGCTGCTTGAATTACTGTTTTACTCCACAGACTTCCATTGCTTCCTCTTTCTCAAAGTTTTTGTTAAGGGCATGTCAGAACTGAAATGCTGGTGCCATGGCCCATCTGTCCCTGTGCCACAGCACAGCTGACTTGGCTGCCTGACCTCACTGGAGGGGACACGTGGCCACTGGGGCAGGTGAAGCACCACCTAGACTGCATGAACTCTGGGGACACGAGGATCAGCCAGCACGTTCGCCTCACTGGGACCTCAAACTTGTGCTGAAAGAGCATGAATGCCCATGGCCAGAACAGTCTATACCCATGTGCTGGGTCATGCACACAGCCAGGGCCACGGGGCAGAGGGACTCACCTTCAAGATTATTTCAACTGTGAAGACAGAGGTGAAACCAATGTCAAAGTATCCCAGAATCTGGGGACAGAAGCACCAGAGCCAGATGAGATTTGGGTGACATGAAATGCTCCAGTGTGTTCAAACAACCTGGCACTGTGGTTTTGCCCCCCACTCTGTGGACTGGGGAGCCCATCTAGCTCAACAGAGCCTGCAAACCCAGTGCCAAGAAGAATCCTGAACTTTCCTCAGCTTTGCTGATTCTCCCCAGCGCCTGACCCAGCCTGCAGCCTGGGACCACGCTCTCCGTTTCCAAGTGAGCGAGGCTTGACCTGATTCACTCGAAAGCATCTGATGCCCAAAAACACTGAGTGCCCTGGGAAGACCCCCCAGTCCCTGCTAGACACTGCACGGGTGCAGAACCATTTGTGCCTTGTGTGGCTAGACCTGTGGCTCCCACTGCTCCATGCCAGCAGCATTTCAGGGTGCTGCACACACCAGCGGTCCAGACTGGAGACATCCCTATCCCCAGTAAGCCTTGAACCAAGGTAATCTCACACTCCCTGTCAGGTGGATCTCTTCACCCAGAAGTAAACTGAGACATGGAGGAGTAAAAACTTGTCCCAGCTGTGCCCTGAACGGACAACAGAACCAGGCTCTCCTCCCAGAGTGTATTGCCCTCGCAGAGGCAGGCGTGAAATCACAGCTACCTGCCTAGGCAAGACATCTGGCAAGCGGATCTCTGCCTACCTGGGAGCTGGGTGTCTCCATGAGGTCTCCCCCACCCATCCCAACCCTTCACAGCTACTTGGGCACCTGGTTGCGGAAGGACTCGGCCCGGATGGGATCCTCAGCTGCCAGCGAGATGCTGCTGAGCAGAATGAAGAGCAGAATGAAGTTGGTGAACCAGGTGGCATTGACAATTCTGTGGCACAGCATCTGAAACCTGCCAGGGACAGAAACGGCATGAGATGCTGTGAGGGGCCAGAGGGCCACGGTAGCCTGGAAGAGGGTTATGGCTAAACCTTGAGGACAGGAAGGCCCAAGGCATGAGGGGATGTCTGTGCCAGCCCTTCCACAGAGAAGACCTTTCCCAGTGAGCTGGCTCCCTTCAGAGCCAGCTGTTACACACCAGCAGGACCCCACTGGGAAGGGTCGGTGCCAGAAGTACCTGGGCCAGGCCTGGCTCCACAAGGCAGGGAGAAGGGTCAGTGCCTACTTATTGGTTGGGCTGAAGATGAAGAAGGAGCTGGCTTCAGGCATGGGCACGGCCTTCTCTTTCAGCTGTAGTTCTGCGAGTGGACGTGGCCGAGGACTCAGGGGGATTTCAGGCTCATCTTCCTCATCATCACCTGCAGGGTGGCCACGAGGAGGCAAAAGGAAAGAATCCCCCAGAGACAGAGAGGGAATGTGACCTTATGGACAATCCTCTGATCCTGTGATCCTTATTTGGCATCTGTGCCAGAAGGACCTCAGTACCCCGAGGCAGGCAGAGGGTCACCACATCCTTTGCTCCTCACACAGCCAGGGTGCTGGAACCGTCCCTCCCTAGTGCCTCCCCAGCTTTCCCTGACACGGACACATCTTACCTGGGAAGTCTGCAGAAGGGTAGGGGTCTTTGATCTCATTGACATTGGATTCAAATTCGTCCACTTTCAACTGAAACAAGGGAGAGACAGAGAGGAGGACATGCAACCGCCTGTGCCAGTATTGCTGCCAAATGTTGCACGTTGGCCAGACCCTGTCATCTTGGAATTCCGTCATGTGGGCAAGCAGCGTCTCTGCATTTGCCCTGTACAGCACCCAGCACATGGAGTCCTGGCAGGGTGAGGGGAAACACCTCAGGGATGCTGCAATCTGAGCAAAGAGCAATACCGAGAGGATGGGACAGGGGAATGTGTGCTGGCCAAGAACCTGGGGCCAGGCACCTATACCATGGGTGGAATAAGACATGGGGTGACTCCTGGGTGAGTTCCCATGGGCATCTCTGGAAAATGAACAGGGAAGTAGCTGCTGGCCAGATGCTTATAAGAGGCAGCTCAGCACACAGTCAGCACAGCTGTACAGAGGGTTTTGCATTCAGGGGCTGCTGGTGTGGACGTAACGGAGGTATGGGGTGCTGCTGACCTGCTCTGCTCCCCTCCACACTGGTGTGCACCAGTGCCCGTCTCAACCACTGACAACTGACAACTGGCTGTGGCCAAGGAAATGAATCAGAGGAAGAGAATCCCCAGCAATGGACCTTTTTCACCAGGCAACATGTCCTGCCTGGGCCCAGAGAACCCCCATCACCAGAGGATGCTACAGTGAGGAGCGATTCTGGCCCAGAAGAGTCCAGACGCAGGCTGGCTCCAGGCCTTTGTCAGTTCTGGATGGGGGGAGGAGGAGCCTGGTCCCCCACCAGGAGCTCCCCAAGGCTCAGCCCCACCAGCACTGACCTTGGCTGTTGTGGGAATCCCTTCTCCCTTCATTTTCTGCTCAAGCTTCTTTGCCAGCATCTGCTTGTCATCTTCAGATTTCTCTGGGTAACCTCTGAATGGAGAGGAGGGGAGAGCAGGAACTGAACTCTGGGCAGGGTCACGGGTAATGCCGTTCTGTGCCCTTGCACCAAAGCACCTGATCTGGGAGCTCCCGCTGCCAGGGACGACAGCACTCACCTGGACATCTTCCGCCGCTTGCGTTCCTCTGCTTTGGCCTTCTGGGCTAAGGTCAGGCTCTCGGCCTCAGCCAGGTTATCAACTGCAATGGCCAGGAAGACATTGAGGAGGATATCTGGAGGGACAGCAGTAAGGGCATTAACTCGGTTCATGTTTGGAGGATGTGGCCAGAGCTGCCCATGGTCTCCAGGGTGCCCTGAGAAACCTTCCTGCAGTTGAGCCCTTGAGAGAACCCTGGCTGGTGATCCCTAACCCTGCACCCATCCTTGCAAGTACTGAGCTCTGGGCTGGCCGCCCTCTCTCTGCCTTAGCTCAGTCCCTCCAGCTCAGTCCTGTTACTGCATTGACCGATGGCTGAATCTATGCCTGCCAGTCATCCAGACCTGCCCCGTGGGGTGCTTTCCTCCAGACCCCAGACCTCAGCCACTACCAGTGCCAGCCCTGAAGCCTGTGGTATGATCCCCTGCTGTTCAGGACTGAAAAGCTTAAGGCAAGCACTGAAAAGCTTAAGGAAGCTCCCCTTTCCCCCCTGCATAGCCCCGTTTAGCTGATGCTATGGGGCTGGGTACAGGGAGCCTGGGCCTGGCTTCGCAGGCAGAGGATACAGTTCCCACAAACAAAGAGGATGATAAAGTAGATGCAGACCAGCATGCCAGGAAAGGATGGGCCCCCATAGGCCATGATCCCATCGTACATGATTGAATTCCGGTCCTCTCCAGTCAGGATCTGTGAGCAGAGCACAAACAGGGACTCAAGAGCCCCTGCAGCAGAGCACGGCAGAACCCCACAGCTCAATCCTGCCCTCGCGGCTCCAGCCCCAAACCCTCACGGCCCCTAGAGCCCCCTGGCCAAACCCCACCTCCCTGCTCCAGCCCTGCACCTGCACTAGTGCTCGTGACCCCAGTTGCACTTACCTGCTCCTGCCTCAAAGCCATATCACCTCTCACAGCCCCACATCCCCCTGAGCCCCAGCTCGTGCCAGGAGACCCACAGCGCAGGCGAGACTCCCCGCACGCCGTCCCCCAGCCCCCTGCTGCACTTCCCACAGCCCCATACCTGGAACACACTGATGAGGGCCTGGGGGAAGTTGTCGAACGTGCTGCACTGCACTTCCATGTCCTCAAAGTCAAACTTGCCCCCAAAAAGCTGCATGCCCAGCAGTGCAAAGACAATGATGAAGAGGAAGAGGAGGAGGAGCAGCGAGGCAATGGAGCGGACTGAGTTGAGCAGGGAGGCCACCAGGTTGCTCAGGGACGTCCAATACCTGGGGAGAAGAAAGTCAGGAGTGTGTGGGAGGTGAAGGAGGGTGAAGGCTGTGGGCAGGATCAGGTAGGGGTAGGTAGGTGCAGGGAACAGACTGTCTGGTCCAGGGGAATGTGCCAACAACCCAGCAACGGGGGCTCTGAACCAGCACCGCTCACAGGCTGGGCACTTGGACTGCTCCAGGCAGGCCCCAGGAGGTAGAAATGAAGATCCAGGAGTGGTGTGACAGGCAAGACATCCTGCTGCCTGCACGCGGCACCAGCAGGCAGGATGGGGAAGGGGCATGAGCACACAGCAGGTTGGTGCCAGAAAGAGAAACCAGGAGTACTGGCCCACAGCACCTCCGTTTACAACACCCCGGAACCCAGAGCAAGAGAGGGTCCCCAGGAGACTTCCAGCAAGCCCTGCTCTGTCCTCCTTACCACTCCCACACCATGTCCTGGAGACAGAAATCCCCAGCTTGGCCTTGTTTCTCCATCCAGGAGAAACCAGCTCTGCTCACGCTGCAGCCCTCCCCAGGGACAAGGCCAGTGATGCCTAGGGACCGCAAGCCCCCAGTACCCACAGAGCTCCGTCCCCAACCTGGTGATCTTGAAGATGCGGAGGAGACGGATGCAATGCAGCACGGAGATGCCCAGGGGTGACAGGCTGCCAAGCTCCACCAGGATGGCCTCCAAGATCCCCGCGCACACCACAAAGCAGTCGAAGCGGTTGAAGAGCGACATGAAGTACTGGCGCAGGCCCAGTGCGTACATCTTCAGCAGCATCTCAGCCACAAAGAGTGCTAGCAGCACCCAGCTGGCATTGTCTGGGGTGGGAGATCCAGTCCATCAGAGCATGGACCTCTTAATCTCAGCACGGCACAGCAGGAGGGGAAGGAGGGCAGTGCTGCTCACCTCCCTTCTCCGCCCACCACCGAGCACTGAGCTGCCGCTGCAGCAAATGCTGTTTTTCAGGGAGCATCACAGGAGAGGAAGATGAGGAGAAGGGTGATGTGCAACTGTGTGCTTGCACGTGTGAGAGTGCGGCTGTACTGTGCGTGTGACTCTATGCAGTGCGTGCATGTATACCGTGCATAGCTGTACTCCGTGTGTCTGCGGGTAGTGTGGCTGCACGCATAAATACATGTGACTGTACTGCGTGAGTGCAGGCAATGTGCGTTTGTGTGTACTATGCACGTTCAGGTGTGAATGTACACACTCTACCTGTGTTCACCGTGCTCACCCATGTGCCTAAGAATCTATATGCTGTGCTTATATTATTATCATCATTATTATTTTTATATATAATAATAAATATGATTTATTATTATACACACGTACTATGTACATAATAACAAAAACTGTATGCACCACACGTTCAGTGTGCAGCTGTGTGACAGTGCAGTGGGGATAGTGTACACACACTTGTGTGCAGGCTGTGTTTGTGTGCATGAGCAAGCCTGCATGCGTCTAACAGCTCCGGCACCATGTCTGTGTGGCTGCGCACGCACAGTAAGCGTTCACGCATGTCTCCAGGGCAGCAAGGTGTCCCGGGCCCTCCTGCTCCCTCAGCCTCTTTGCTCACCTTGCACCCGTGTCAGCCATTCTGGCTGGAAGTGGTGCTCAGAAGTGATGGAGAGGGTGTTCAGGGCCACCAGCAGGATGACAAGCCAGTAGAAGAACTTGGACTTCACCACGTCCCTGCACTTCCTACGAAACATTCGGTTCCAACGCCTCCACTGACGGCTGGAGAGATGGCCAAAGGGTCAGCAGAGCCAGCCAGTGGGTCCTGCCCGGCCCAGGGCTGTGCCTGCAGACTGCAGAGCAAAGCCACCCCTGCTCCCTGCTCCCTGCTCCCTGCTCCAGGGGCCTTTCCTGGAAAGGGCTGAGGAACGTAACCCTGCCCCTGCCACTTGGTGCATTCACTCAGGCGTTGCTGTTCACAAACACCTCCTGGCTCCTTTTTGGCCTACAGTCACCTCTGGCTGGCTGCTACAGGCCCAGCTCCTAAAGCACAAGACATGCTGCGTGGGCCACGAGAGGATGCTCGGAGCCTCGTCCCAAAGTGAAGGGGTTGTTCACCTTGACGTGGCTTTTTGCCAGCACCAGAGCAAAATTCCCTGTTTGCTGCCCGCAATGTTTGCACCTCCTCCTCAGCACACAGCCCCTGGCTCTCCCCCAGAAACCAGTGGCTGACAAGAAAGCCTGGCCCAGCCAGGACAGCAAGTGAGAGACTGGGCAAGCCCACGTGCAGAGCAGCAGATGGTTCAGCCAGTACGTACTCACAAGTAGAGAGTCCACTTGTCCATGCCTTCAATTTCATACAAGCTCTCCGTCTCTGACCCTCCTTCATCCGATGGCATCGTACCTATGGAGGGGACAAGATCCTGGGCTTTCCTTGGAGCCCTTGGGAGGAACATGTGGGAGGGAACCTCTCCCTGGAGCACATCGTGAAGAGCTTCCCCATCAGAGATGGAATCAAGAAATGCCACTCCAGGGAGACAGCAGTGAGAGGCTGGGCAGAAGGTTTTAAGTGTCAGGTGCAAACCAAGTAGGAGGCACCAGGAACACCTGCCCTGCAGCAAGAGCAGCAGCAACCCAGAGAGGCAGCCCGAACAGACAGCGGTGTGCACGTAGGCTCCCCCAGCGCAAGGCACTCCCAGCACGGAGAAAACTGGGGTCAGTTGTGACCTGAGCAAATGCTGAACCGCAGGAGGTTTGTAAGAGCACTGCTCACAGGTGTGGAAGAGGCGTTTTGTCTTTCCACTGTTTCCCAAGGCTCTTTGCACACATGTATCGGCTCAGCTTGAGGCATCAAAAGTTATTTCACTGGGCAGGGTGGCCTAGCACATACAGCGGCTCAGTGGCAGAGCATCCCAGGCCTTGCTGAGCCTTTGGCTAGACGCTTGCATATTCGCCTCCCTCCCTGAGCCACTTCTCATCCCTCAAAACGGTCAAACAATGGCAAGAAATTCATGCATCTGTCAGTGTGCGAGCTAGTAACCCTGCACTCTGCCCCTACACACAAAAGTGCACGTTCCTCATGGATTCTCACGGCCATTTCAAATGTATTTTGCCAAAGGAGTCCTAGGCCTTGCTAGCAGTCTGCAAATTTTAAAGACAGTGGTTGAGGTGGAGATTTAGCATGAGGGCCAAGTTACAGCTAGTTTGGGTGAGAGTCAATAAAATGATTCAGGAAAGAAAAAAAAAAAAGAGGAAGGTAGCTGTTCTGCAGAAGTCAAAGCTTTTTGTTTCATAGGTTTTCAAGCAAAAGAAGTCTTTGTGACTTCTCCAAAGGTCTCCACCCTGCCTCTCTAGGATGCTCAGTGTTAGGAACCCAACCCTGATACTAAGGGTCTTTGACCAAGCAGAGCTGGTACCTTCTCCCCTGGTCCGGTCACTGTCCATGACCTCCGCGTGGGTGATCCAGTCCATGTAGCCCTTCAGATCCTCCTCCAGCTGCTGCTTCTCCCTCAGCTTCTGAAACGTGCCCCGTGACTTGGCCTTCTCACGCTCTTTGGTGAACTCGCTGGGACAAGGCAAGCAGCAGAGTGAGACTCAGGAGGGGGACGGCGCAGGGGTCAGGTACCACAGCCCTGTGCCAGGCCAGTCCTTGTAGAAAGATAAAAGCCTGAAATACCTTATCACTCAGTGCTACCACTAGATTGCTCCAGTGAATTTCTTCTTTCTTGGCCCTGTTCTGTGACGCAAGACCATGGGGACCATCCCCCGATGCCTGATGGCAGGCAGGGTTTCTTCCCCACCACTGGCTGCTCACTGGGTGCTCCTTGCTGCAGGGTGCTGTGGTTGGACAGGCCAACTAACACCAGAAGTTGGAGGCTGTGGGAGTTCTCTAGCCCTGCTAAGGATCAGGGCAAGTGGGGTCTCACCCATCTGCGGGGCAGAAGGCTGCCCCATCCTCTCCAGCTCTCCCTGTGGGGCAGGTGAGCTCATCACATGGCAAGCGAACAGGACACTCTTCTCACGGTAACATGGAAAAGACAGGTCTGCCAGTGCAGGGGGTCCCACTCTTCTCAGTCTTTTTTAATGAATTTCTTTTCTCTCCTGGTACCTGGCTGGACTGTAGATCTGCTGCCCAGCCGGTCTGGCGTTGCCATGTGTTAGTAATAGGTCTCAGGCATTATAACAATAATTAGACATACTAAGCCTCAGGAATTGTCAGGCCTTGTCTGGATTTTCCTTACCTCAAGCATATTTTAGCTATATTTGCAAAAATATTTCAGAAACTTTTGCTGTGCCTGCAACTCACTCTACGATCAGATGACTACAGTCCTGCTGTTATAGCCAACTTCATGCAAGGGTCGGGTGCCTGTGATCTGTCTTGCGGTTTTGAGCTTGTTCTAGTTATATTAATACCCAGTTTGGTTTAACCTTGTGCAGGTGTATGGTTCTCGCCACAGAAGGCGGCTAACAAATCCAAGTAATACAGGGTATAACTAACCCTGTGAACCAACAGAGACGATGAGTGTGAGCCACTTCACACGCACAGGACTGAAACATATAAAAACCACCCTGAGCCTACACAGAACTGAGGAGAAAAGCTACCCTCACTCACCAGAACAACGCACGCTTCCCAGCAACAAAACCAGGATGCTGGCACCCCACCACAGCAATGCATAGTAGGCTGAGCGTGGCACCAGGGATTTTGCACGTGGCAGCTTTAACTGTACTACTATGGGAACTAGCACCGACTGAGTCATTTGGCACAGAAGTGTCAGGATCATTGTAACCAGACTGATGATAGCTCATTGTGGTACTTGGATAAGACTGTTGAAGCATTAATTAGAGTAACTAAAATTCTCTTGGATCCCCTGCATTCCTAACAAAGGTGGTTTCCTTAGGTTGGCCATGAGGAAATCATGTGTGCTCACAAGAGGACAGCAGTGCTGTGGGTACCCGTGAGAATGAGTGTCTCGACCCACAGCCATGGTGTAAAGACTGCTGCTTTGAGCTCCCTGCTCAGCTTCTTTTGCTGTGAGTGCTGGCAGACCACACTACAAACACCTAATATCGTGCTCCATGGCTGTGTTTGCTGACCGCTGCTTGTGCTACAGGGAAAAGATTTCTGTGTTAGGCGTTGAGCTAAAACCTCAGAGAGTCATGGACACTAGCACAAAAAGTAACTCAAGGCTCAGGGTTTCTAAGCATGCAAAAGCAGGGGAGAGGAACAGCAGAGGAAAAGGAACAGAAACTTTTCCAGGCTTCCTTCTTGTATAATTAAAACCAGCCAATGTCCACGCTCTGATAACGCTCACTGATCTGCCGGCAAAGAGAAAGGACGGGGCGGCACTTACCCACTGAGCACCCCCAGCACCAGGTTGAGGACGAAGAAGGAGCCAAGCAAGATAAGGCTGACGAAGTAGATCCAGGGCCATTCATTCCCAATGGCATCATTCACCTGGCAAGGAGAGAGGCAGATGAAGCATCCTGAACACAGTGCCTGCTGTCTGTCTCCCCTTAGGGCTCCCTCAACAGCCTCTGGGAGCTTTGCCCCCCCCTAAAATGAGTGCTTGGGATGGTAGCAGCTAAACCTGACTCTGAGCTCTGCCGCCTTATGACTTTGCATCAGGTTTTTGTGGAGGTAAAGCGAGACCCAAGCATTTTGGGGCAGATATAAACATCAGCCCCATGCCTAAGCCTCAGCAAGACAGTCTCCCAAGGACTGCAAAACATGGGGTTTTGCCGAAGCACCCACCAGCCAGCCGTTGTTGTGCTCGGCCTGTACCCCTTCACAAAGGTGGGAGCTGGAGCACCCTCCTGTCTACCTGGAGAGCAAGGACAGCTTGAGCAGTGCCTGCAAAGATGCAGAAGAGGTGCCTGGTGCACTATGGGATGTGCATCACCGCATGAAGCTTGGTGGGGGCAGGATGTCTTTCACTGGCTGGGAGGCCTGGCCCTGCTATGGGGACCTGTGTCCTGGAGGGAATTCCTCGCCCTTTAGAGGGGTTTAGATTGGCTATGAGGGAAAATGTCTTCACTGCAAGAGCGGTCAGGCATTGGCACAGGCTGCCCAGAGAGGTGGGGGAGTCACCGTCCCTGGGGGGGGTTCAAAAAAACGTGTAGAAGTGACGCTTGGGGACATGGTTTAGGAGGCCTGGGGGTGTTGGGTTTGGGGTTGGACTAGATGATCTCAGAGGTCTTTTCCAACCTTAATGATTCTATCATTTTATGATTCTCTGAGGCAGGACCAGCAGTGACCTCTGCGAGCTGGGCACCAAGCCGAAGCTGCTGGAGCCTACCCAGTAGAGGACTTCGGTCCAGCCCTCCATGGTGATGCGCTGATAGACAGTCAGCATGGCAAAGCCGAAGTTGTCGAAGTGAGTAATGCCGTCGTTGGGCCCCGGCCAGCCGCTTCGGCATTCAGTGCCATTGATGGTGCAGTGTCGCCCGTGGCCAGAGCTGGTGCATGGGGCTGGCTTCTCTGACACCACCGTGGCAATCACATCTGAGGGGGAAAGCCGTGGTGTGAGCAGCAGGTCAGGCCAAGTAGAGCAGGTTCCAGCACTTCCCAGCCTCCTGCAGAAGCTTTCCAAAAGGGGCTTTTCCTTTCACCACCTCCTCACACCACGTACATCACCAAGCTGTGTGCTGTACCAAACATCCTTCAGGCCTGCCACACTCCCAGGCCTGACGCTGGCAAGACCAGACTTCCTGCCACCCGCAGAACCTCTGTGGTCCCCACAGCAGCCACACAGAGACATCTCTGCCGTATCAGCCCCCCGCCACAGCCCCACCTGTCCCGAGATAGTAGCAGGTCTTGTGCATCTTGCCCTTGAAGAGCTCTTGCCCAACTATGGCATAGATGATGATCATGAAGAGGACCAGCAGGGCGATGTGGAGCAGGGGCACCATGGCCTTGATGATGGAGTTCAGGACGACCTGAAGGCCTGCACCGAGGAGAAGGGAGAGGAGGTCAACCACTTCATAAACAGCTTTGGGTGCACCTTGCGTTCCTGTCAGCCCCTCTGACAAGCAGCCTCTGAAATGCCCCGTGCCAAGGGAAGAGGGGCACAGGTTGGTTGGGAATGAAATCGCTGAAGCAAAAGTCCCTTTCTCTACCCACCATAGAGCATGTGGAAGGCCTCAGCAGAGCCACGCACCAGGCAGTGCTGGAGGCTGCTTCACGCCCCTCCATTTGTTCTGGTGCTCTCATCCTGAGCTCTGGGAGAAGGAGATCCCTGCCCTGAGAAACCAGAGCGAGGTCCCAGCCCCTTTCACCCTGGCCACCCACAGGTGCTGACACTGACCCATGGAGGGAGCTACATTTGCGCTGACCTGCAGATCCCCAGTGCTGACAGTTGCAAGCTGTGGGGATGAGCAAGAACCTGTGGCTCCTCCACGCCCACCCTGTGGCTGGGCTTGACCCAGCAGCAACAAGAAACCTGCCCCGTGGCCCCCCACCCTGGCCAGGCACAGGGGTTCAATCCACCCGCCAGCTCTTCATGGTGGCAGGGTGCCCAGCACCCACTCGGCACTCCGGACACCAGGCGCAGGGGTCTCAGCACACGAAACGCTCGCAGGGCCTTCACGTCAAAGCCGCCTTTTCCCCCTGAAGTCCCTCCCTGCTTCGCATTGACCTGCTCCAAGGTCATGGTGATAAGCCTGAAAGAGCCGGGGCACAGAGCAGGGAAGAAAGGGGGAGAAGCAGAAGGAAGGACAGGGAGAAAGAGAAGGGCGTGAGGATGGAGACCAAGAAACCTGTGCTAAGGAGTCAGTGCTCTGCAGGCAGGGAAGAGAGGGACAGGACTCTGCCAGCCACGCTCAGCCTGACCCAGGGAACAGCTCTTGCTAAGTCCAACTCCTGGGCGCACTCGTGGCTGGGCACCCCTCTGCGCACTCACCGCTGACCAGCGGGGGGCCCTCCCACCCCTCGTGCCCAGTGGACCCTCTCCCCGTGTGCCAAACCCCAGATGACTCCATGGCACTCCCATTCTCCAGGGCAAGGAGACCTGAAAGGCGTTAAGGAGTCAGACAGGAAGAAACAGGAGTGAGGGAGGATCCCCGGGGATATCAGGGCATGAAAAAGGGGCCCGTGGGAGCAGGGCATGAACTGAGACCGCAGGTTGCCCCCAAACCCACTGCAGTCACTAGAAAAATCAATGTAGCTGATAGGCTGTGGACCAGGCCTTGGCACAAGCTGGGCACCAGCAGCTTCCCCTCCTTGCATTACCCCAGGGACACGATGGAGAAGTCGAGCACGTTCCAGCCGTTTTGGAGATAGGCATCCGTGTGGAAAAGAAACCCGTAGGCAATTATCTTGAGCATTGCCTCAATGGCAAAGAAGATCAGGAAGGCGTATTCGATCTTCTCCTGGGGATTGGAAAGGCAAGCAGGAGAGGATGCTCCGTTAGAGCAGACTGTCACCTCCCTTGGCATCACCACCATGCACGGCTGCCCCCCCGTGTGTCTATGGGTTCGGCCCCTACTGCCAACCCATCTGTGATCTCCCACACGCATCGGGCAGCGCTAAGGCTACCCTGGGCAGGAAGGGGTGGCATGCTGAGCCACCACATGCCACCCTCTGGCCCGCGGCGTGATCCCCTGCGTCCCTTCAATGGCACGCTGCCAGGACCACATCCCTGGGCTACGGAACCTGCTCTTACAAACTACACCAGCAAAGCCACCACTCACTTCCCAACCCAGCGCCCAAAAGTGCCTGGCCCAGGGCACTGCACATCTCTGGCTCTCCTGCCTGCTGCCCCACCCTCCCATACTCCCATAGCCTTCCTCCCGCAGGCAGCACTGATGCCTCCTCCTCATCCTCTCCAGCTGAGGCTTGCTGGGTTTGTTCTGGAGACACCACAGAGTCACCATGGGGGAAGCCAGCTGCACTGTGGCTTCCCTCTGCCCTGGGCTCCCAGGGAAGTGAGGCTTTGGGCTCAAGACCTTCTGCCTAATGCCATATGTCCGCCTGGCAGAGTGAGCTGCTAGAAGCTGGCCTGGGGTCTCTGCTAGGCAGAGGTGTTGTGCCCACTCCCAGGTGGGACCTGGCACCCCACTGCAAGGGCTTGGCACAGCCCTGCAGCCACATGGCCCAGAATAGCTCATCTTTCTCCAGAGCACATCCAAGAGCCCACCTGGTTCTGCCTGTCACTGTGATCACTGCCCTTGCTGCTGACACCCTGTTCCAGACTGGGATTAAAATCCCTCCAAGGCACCCAGATGGATTGGGGTATTTATATTTCTGGTCTTCCATGGCCCCTCTCCTCCATCTGCACCCCATGACGGGCAAAGAGCATCCCTGCTTGGGCTCTGCAAGGAATTGCACCCAGAAAGGCAGAAACGTCTCTCTGAGGCCAAACTGGGGAAGGCTGCAGTGCTGCAAGCATACCTTCCTCCCAGGGTCCCTCAAGCAACCAGGGCCAGGGCTCAGACAGAAGCATTGCTTGCTCAATTACCGTGTTCAGCAGCAGTGGCTGTGCCAAGTCTCCCTGTATGTCTGTCACCCATACAAGTGCCAGTTCCTTGTTGGATCTGAGGGCAGCAATGGTAAGAGCAGAGACCTAAGCATTGTGTTTACTGGTGTTATCAGGGTTCTGTCTTCAAGGTTTTACCTAAGGCAACTCGATGCCACTCACCTTCCTGTCTTATCAGTGACAGATCCCCCCTAGTCTGTCCCCAAAAGCCTGTCCTTGGAATCCCAGACATACAGATACAACTATCGTGAGGATTATTTCAGGTATGGAGGGACTGCAGAGTTGCACCAGCAGCCAGTGGTGTGGTGGGGGATCTTCCCTGCTGCAAATGGAGGAGAAATGGGGAGCCCACTGCAAGCTACAGCAGCTCTGCAGCTGCCAAGGCCCAGGCTGGTGAGGGTCAGGATCCAATCTGGAACCCCAGCATTGCAAAAGCTAATCCCTTGCCCTGCTTCATCCAACAGGACAGAGTCAGGCTCCAGGGTCTCTGACTGGCAGGGATGCCCCTCTAAAAAGCACTTGCCCAGAATCAAAAGGTGACTTGCTGTTCCCTGGAGGTCCCTTTCAGAAGCCCAGACCAGGTGAGTGCTTTGGCCGGCTCCAATGGTGTTTGCCCACCATGCGCAGTCAGTGAGCAGCAGGTTTCAAACCTGGCCCATGGCAGGAGGCTGCTTAGGAGAGGGTGGCTGGGCTGCCTGGCAGAGCTGGGATTGGGTGTATGAAGAGCCCAGCCTTCAAAAAGCCACTATAAAAAGACAGAGGTCTTTATAACACACCAGGCTGCTACACACACACATGCTTCAACCATGTTAGGGGACACAGAGTAACCCGACCTGCGGCTGCCGAATGAGCCACAGAGCAGCAGGAATAACAGCGTGCACCACGCCGATGCAGTGCAACATGACACAGCTCCAGCCTGCTCAGCAATGTCGGCTCCCGGCCCCTACGGCCACGCAGGGCTCTCCAGAATGGGCACCAGCCCCTTGTCCCTGGTGTCTCCTCCCAGGGAACGGGGGGGCAGGGCTTGGCACCTGGCTGGTCAAAGTGGGGGATAGATGGTGAGGGGACAGTGTGACCGTAACAAATCCAGATAGCTACCTCTGCTTCCCTGCAGAGACATCCGTGTGGAGCAGGACTCCCAGCAGTCACATTCCTCCCTGACCCCTCCAAACTGTCCCCAGCCTCCTGCCCTCCTCCGTGCCCCCTGTTCCTGCTCCTGCACCATCAGCCCCTGCACCTCCCCCTGAGCCTCTCAGTCCCAGCCAGGCCCTTGCTCCGCTTTGCCCTGCAGCCCCAGCCCCCATCACCTCTGCTGCCAGGCTGCAGGGTGGCCCTTGCTCTGGCTGAGACAGTTGTCACAGATCACAGGTTTGAGGCTGGCCAGGATGTCTGGAGATCACCTAGTCTAAGCCCTCGCTGCTCAAAGCAGGGCCAGCTTGTAACGGGTTGCTCAGAAATTAGTCCTTGCAGGTTTTGAATGACTCCAAAGATCCCACACCCAGCCTGGACAACCTGTGCCAGTGTTTGACCACCCTCCCCAGTAGAAATGGTCTTTGTACGTGCACCAGTGGGTTGACCAGGATGCGTGCGTGGACTGCCTGCACCAGTACATGCAGGGCACGTAGCTGTGCTGCTGAAGTCTTTCATAAGGGCTTTTTAAACACAAAACACCCTTGCAGCAACCATGCTTTGCAGAAGAGAGTAGCTGTGCCTTTCTTCCATTCCCCTGAATGTAGTGAGACAAGCCCTGCAGATCTGAGAAGAAAAAGGGGACAGGACAGTTAATGAATGCATGGGAACACAGTTACAGCAATCTCATAGGCTCCCCTTCCTTTGGAAATCAAGATAAAAATGAGGGCTGGAGCAGAGGAAGGCTCCTTTGAGTACATGGTGGGAACCCCTGGTACCCTGCATGTCCGGGAAGAGACACTGAGAGAAACACTTCTGTTTCTCACAGTGGCCTCTGTCAGAGCGTGGGGAGTGCTTGGGATGGCAAGAGGTGCAGGAAAGAATTTGGCAGAGTTTTTGAATCGTCTGCAAAAAGTTTTTAGAGCAAGGGATTGGACTAGATGATCTCCAGAGGCCTCTCCACCCTCAGCTACTCTGTGATGCTGTGATTTTCTTGCCATAGCCCCCAGCCACAGCTCCTTCTTTCCCATAAACACGTGACAGACCTGGGCTTGACAAACCCCAGGGCCGCAGAGATAGGGACCGAAAAAGCAATAAACCATTCCAGCAGCTCTGCAAGCATGGAGGAGCCAGGCCCTACGAGTTGTTCCCCATTGCGTCTCCCTCACTCACTGTCCAGAGCTCCTCATTGCTCCATGTCCCTTCCCCGCACACCAGCTGCACCACGGCTGGTCGGGTGTCTGTGGGACTCATTGGTGGCATTCCTGAGGGTTGTCCCTGGACTAGATGCCCTAGATCTGCTCAGTTTGAAAAGGCTTTGCTGGATGCTGCCACCTCAGCCAGCAAAACCATGGACAGGAGAATGATTTGGAGACAGCACAGACAGGGGCTCAGCTGCTGCCTGTCAGACCCAGGGTGTAGAGAACCCAACTAGAGGAAAAGAAATCCAGGGGAGCTGCCGCTGTTCCGCCCTTCTCCAGGGCTGGGAGCAGATGGTCAGCAAGGTCCCTTCAGAGGAAGCCTTGCTGCAGAGCTGGAGACCACGGGGCATCCTGCTTGACGGGGCAGGCTTTGGAAGCTGCTGTATTTTTTACTGGCATTCAGGACAAGTGGTCAGCTCTGCTGGCCAAACTGGAGGGTGAGAGCTGTGTATCGGTAACGTGCAGCAAAAGTCACAGCTGGGATCTGTGCAAAGGGGAGGTGAAATCCTCTCGCCAGCTCTGTACACGGGGGAGGAGCCTGAAAGAAGGCAACCTTGTGATGGCAGGTCTGTATGTGAAAAGGCTGCTGGGGTGGCCGAGTGCCCGTGAGTAGGGCCAGGACGGGACAGCAAGAGGGACATCAGAGGGGCCTGGCTTAGCTGCCTACCCAAAACCCCAGGTTGAGCCATGGAGGCTGCTAGGCCAGCCAAGTCACAAGCTGGGCAGGGTGCCGGTCCTTGACAGCAGCCCCAGCCCAGAGCAAAGGGGAGGATTGAGGCAGGGGACACTTGTACAGCTGCATCTTTATGTGCCTCTCTCAAGATGCTGGGTAAAAGCAACTGCAGTTTCTGAAGTCCCATGCACCGAGTCTGTGCGTGGAGATGTGCGGGCGTGTGGTCTATTCTCACAGCTATTAGAGGACCCCAGGAGATCAAGGGTGACCCAAGGCTCTAGGAAAACCCCATGCAGAGGCCTTTCCTGCAGTGAGTGACCCATGCCAGCCTCAGGGGACACCCAACTGCAGGTACTCACGCTTCAAAACCAGCACTGGATCAGCAATCTCTGCTCAAGGACTGCTAGACACAGGTCAGCTGCCTGAACACAGCTGTTTTCAGTGCTACTGGAGATTCCCTGGGCTACATGAGACAATCCTGGAGCAGATGACGTTACACAGGACCCACAAGCAAGTCACAGGCCTCCAGAGCCACAGATGGAGGTCTGGGACACCTGCAACAGCATCAGACACCCATATTCCTGTAACCGAATTGTGCCTGGAGCTGTGTTCAGGTCACTGACCCCTGTGGCTGAGGTACAACCCAATGCAACCCAAAATGGCAGGATTTTTGGAAGCATATTCCTCTATATGAAACATCTGTTCTACTTAAACATAGAGCCATTATCTGTGATACTAGCAGACTGCCTACACATAGGCCGTCACCTGTGTTATTAAAAGTGTCTTCTGTACAGCTTGAGCTCCAGCTCCGTCCCCCACTCACCAGGCCCCATGCTCTACCTGATAGTTTTACAAAGCACACGGGACTCAGCCCAGCTGCTTTTGGATGCTCTGAAAGGGTGGCCTCCCTCTGAGCCCTTGGGTCCCATTGGTGGGGAAAAGCAGGTACGTTAGTGCGTGCAGCATGTCAGCCGCCACCCATCAGAACTGCAGGAGCAGACCAACTGCCCTACAAGACAAACCCTACTCTAAATTTGCCTTTATTTCTCCGTTGACCGTAAATGGAGTCCAGGCAGCCAGCTCACGTGCAGACATCTGTACTTTCTTGGGTGAATCCCTTTGAGTAACCTGCCTTGCTAAACACATTTCTGAACTTGCCTGCTCCTGGGGCAAGGCCTCTAATGAAGGACAGCGTGTTTTGGAGCTCACCGACAATTTTGAAAACTCAAGTCAAAGTGAAAATAAACACTTTGAATTTTTGATTGAGTTGGAAAGTCAAAATCATTTCATCAGCATCAAAGACAGTATTTTGATTTCATTAGAATTAGACAAAATTAGACAAAAACAGCATTACAAAAAAATCTTCTGGATTAGAAGAACTCTAATCTAAAAAGAATAGGAATGAAAGATGTTGAAACTAAACAACTGTATTTTTTCCAGGATAAAGTGAAATGGATTCGTAGAAGATTTACAGGTTATTAAATACACTTTTGTCACCTCCCAGAATGAGTTCTGGTTAACAAAGCTTTCATGAGACTAATTCTAAATCTAGTGTAAATGCTGTCTGCAAATCTTCACTGGGTGGTCCTGGAAAGACACAGTCAGAAGCCTGGCTGCTTTCCAGGTTTTCCAACCTTGCGGGAAGAAAGTGGCAGCAGAGGCCTCACAGGAGATCCTCCCTTCCCAAGCCTCTCCTCACTGGAGACCCCCAGCATTAGAGCAGGGTGGCTTTCACTGCATCAAGTGCCTGGGATGCAGGAGGCTTCTCTGAAGGGAACTCGGGCTGGTCAGGCTCCTGCACATCCATTAGCAGTGAGCTCTCTAGGCTGAGCCTAGATCCTGCCTCCACAAATAATGTGGGGCAATGTCCTTGCTGCTCTGACTCAGCTCCCCTCATACATTTTGCCTCCTCAACAATTTCAAGGTCTTAGATAAACAAAATCCTCTCTGAAGCAGACTGGGCAATGAAGAGAGGGAGTTTAAAAAGTGACAGGGACAGAATTAATGCATTGCAGCATCTCTCTGCTGCAGGAAAACACCTCCAACAAGCCTTTGTTGCACTACCTGCGGGTCCCGTAGAGAGCACGGCCTGATACGCAAGATGGTACGGGTCTGGCTCAGCTCCTAGCTGGGACTGCTCCTACAAAGCTGCCAGAACATGATGACAAAGGGACATGCAGAGCATGGATGAAAGAGAGGCCTGGGGCTGCCAGGCTCCCGATACAGAGAGCTGTTGGCATGGCAACAGGCTGAAAAATCCCCCAATAGGATATAGCATAAGTAATCTAACATACAGTAAATACAAACAGATGACATCTCATTTGTAGAGGACATTACTACCTGCCTGCCTGCCTCCCATTAATGGGGAAGGCTGTTGGTCCTTCCTGAGCAGCATCAGTGCCTGCGCCGGAGCACTGCGAGGTGCATTGCTGCCAGGTTGTCCCCCCCGATCGAGCCACACTGCCACATGCTGCTGGCCTTTCTCCAGCTCTGCCCTTGCAGGTGTCCTGCTCTCAGCCAAATCCCCAAACCCCTTCCAGCGGGAAGCCCCCAATCCCTGCTGCCCCCACCTCCTGCTTTCCACGCTCAACCTGCCCCAGTTTCGCTTTCTCTTTGATCTCTCAGCTGAGATAACTGCACCTTTCAAATCCTATTGTGCCCCCTTGGGCAGGGAAGAAACAAAAATCAGTGTCTTGAGCGTAACTCTGCCCCAAGCTTGCAGCACACTGGGAGGCTGAACAAGCACCCCAAGAATTAACTCTCCATGGGTTTTTCTAATTCTCCTCCTCTGTGGGCCTACCTTGGACTTATTTTTAAAAGATGTAATAACACATTGCCAATATGACCCCTTTTCTTCTTTTCCCAAGGAAATTACAAGTAAACGCTATCTTCAGTGCCACTAAAAGCCTGTTGAGGAGGACAGAGACAAAAGCATTTCAAGGAACTAAAAATTGCACAAGTAAAAGCTTACTTTGTATTCTGTATCTCAGATTCTTTGACTGCTTTAATATTTTCCTCTGCAGAGTCTCTAACGAACAGGTAAAAACCAGAGAGGTGCTTTTTTAAGTCACAAGTTGCCAGCAATACCTGCACACAACACACCCCAACCCGACGCTGAGGAGTCCTGAAGTTAGCAGAAGAGAACATTTCTTTTAAAAAGGGCATATTTAGATGCTTTGATTCAGTCACCAAACTCAGACTCTCAATGGAAAGCGATGTGGACTGAACCGCAAGGGGGATCTGAAGAGGGGAAAAGGGTGGCAAACTAAAAATAGTGCAAACTATCGATTTAGCTCCTATCAAAATGCCTTATTCCAGGCAAAATGGAGTGACTGGGGGGAAAAAAAAAAAAAAAGGAATAACTGATTGGAAAGGAGCAAAGTCTCTGCTTAACAGAGATGGGTTTTATCCCCCTCTTAAATAAAAAGTACCAAAATTAAAATACAGTTTTGAAATGAAAGGTCAGAAAATGTTATTCCAAAAATGCTGAAACAAAACATTCCAGCCTTTCTGGAACAGGACGTTTCCTTTTGGAAGTGTCATGATAAAAAAATTGACGGAATTTGTTCTTTTTTTGGCATCAGTTCCTCCTTCCTGTGTACTTCACACACTAATCTGCTGCCTTTGATCTCAACCTAGGGGTGGTTTCAGCCCTTCTGAAAACCCATTTTGCAGCGGTCTCTCCGCCACCCTGCGTGCCTCTGCCTTTGCAGCATCTCTCAGTGGACCAACGACATCTGACTGCATCCCCAGGGCAGCACCAGATCCCCCCACTACAGGTATTACCCTCTTGCACCCCCACCACAGAGGGCCCAGCTCCGCAGAGCCCTCAAAGCCGAGCACCTGGCTGTCCAGTCACGAGGGTCAGCAGGAGAGCGGGAAGGGCTGTGCCTTACCAGGCTGGAGTTGGCAACGTTGGTGTCGTCCTCAGGCATTGGCAGGTAGATGGCCAGTGCAACACAGTTGGCAAAGATGGTCAGGAGGATGATGATCTCGAAGGGTCTGAGAGAAAGTGTTAAGGAGCGAAGGCAAGAACAAAAAAGCAGGTACAGCCGTGCATGGGTATGTGCGGGGAAACCCCACTGGCTATGGGGGAACAACCTCTCACTGGGGCAGAGAACCAGAGCGAGCAGTCAGCCTTCACCCTCTGCGCATCCTCAGTTGCTGCCCATTTCTTGGGTGGCCGGGGAAGGGGGGAATGGGCCAGGATGAGATGCAGGGCCTGGATGCTCAGGGCATGTCTGCTGGAGAGGGGAAGCTTTGGCACAGCACATATGGGGCAGGGGCACAAATTAAAAGGCTGCAGTGGAGCAATAACAAGGGCATGGGAGAGCTGATTGTTTCCCCCTGATCATCCTTCAGCGAATCATCCTGAAGGGTCAGGACCCTCCTGCATAATGTAGACGCTTAACCAAAGCATCACCCTTTGGAATGTGCTGCCCCTGGCTCCATCTGTGCTCAGCATCCGTGAGGGAGACGCTGCTGAGCAGCGGATCTCAGGTGGGCATGTCTCCCTGACTAGAAGGTATCTAGCAAGACAGCTCAGCCAGGGTCTCCTCTAGCAGAACATCCAGCTGCTAACATCCCTGGGTGTCCTACAGCCTCAGTGCCCCAGTGCAGGCAGCACGCCTGTGACTGTCCCCAGGAGTGCCATGGGCTGGGAGTAACTGGAGTGCTCAGCTTGAGCTCCATCTCACTCCCTAGAAGGCGGAATTGTGCTGTTTGGGCCTGTGACATCTCTTGAACAAATACGGTGAATTTATATTTCCCCTGAAGGCCCTAGCACAGGCTCCTGCTGCTGTCACTGATCTGCTGGGCCACTGAAACCTCATGGTCAAGCTTCAGCTACCACATTCCTGAAGCTCCAAAAGAGCTCAAACTCTGGCTCTGGGACCTTGGAGGCAGAACTCTCTGTTCCTCCCAGCGTGGTCCAAATCTGCCACCCTGTGGTACCCTGGGAGTGCACCACACATCTGGTCAGAAGACGACAGCATCGTCTTTTGCTGCCCCTATGCTGGTCACATCCAGGCCCTGCTGCAGCTCTAAAGTGCTTGTGCCTAGCCACGGCACCACGCAGCTAGGCACATACCTCAAAGCAAGGGGGTCTCCTCCACTCATCTAGTGGCCTCGGGCTGCCAGAAGACAGCTGGGTACAGCATGATGCAAAAACCTACAAGAAACATTTTTGGTCATAACGCTAATCTCAAAGTTTTCTGCCCAATAATGTTTCTTGATGAGTACGTCTCAGTTGTCCCCGATCCACTTGCCTTGCCTGTATCCATGGAAGCCTCTGAAACTAAAAGCAGGTGGAGGAAATGAAAATGTTGGTCTGGCTGTCCCCTGGGACGGACCCGCCTACAGCGTAAATCAGCAGTGACAACTCGCCACACTCCCCACCAGCCCCTTCCCCTCTCCATCGTCCTACCAGCCAACATCCACACTTACGACCACAGCCAGCGCCTACCCCCATAAACTGTTTTGAGATCTTTCATCCCCATCCCCAGCTGTAAATTCCAACCTGCCATCACGGGCAAACTGGTAAATCTCATCCAGTAGGTACAGAGGTTCCAGTACAAGACAGGATTTCCCAGCATCCCCATCTCACTTTGGGTAGACCTTCCAAAGGAGAACAGCTCCCAGGAACACGCTCAGTGGGGACAGACAGCACAGCCATGCAGACTGCTGCCACTACAGCACAGCCCTCGAAACTCAGTACCCCAGCAGAGAGGCCCTGCAACCATATTGACACCCCTATGCCACAGTTAATCAACTGACTAGCTCAGCTTTCCAGCTAATTGTGCTGAGGCCTGCCTTGGG
This sequence comes from Phalacrocorax aristotelis, assembly GCF_949628215.1. Lineage (NCBI taxonomy): Eukaryota > Metazoa > Chordata > Aves > Suliformes > Phalacrocoracidae > Phalacrocorax > Phalacrocorax aristotelis. Next base: position 559,469 of record NC_134296.1, read on the forward strand.
CTGTGGTGGCCATGCCACTGTCCAATCCAGCATCGTGGGACAAGGGGCACCTAGGGAGCATTCTTTCCACACTGGCCTGCTGAGCTGGCTGAGTGCTGTCAGTTGTGTCCTGTGCACACCACAGGTTATTTTGCCCTTTCTGGACCCTTCTGTCCATCAATCTGACGCCACTTTAAAAACTAAAGTCAGCTGGAAAAGCTGTTCCCCTCTGTGTTCCAGGTAATTGGGCAGAGCCCAGGGGTTAGAGGCTTCCCTACCTACTCTGACAGTGAGAGATGAATGTTGCCAGCACTCATCCCAGTTTCCACGTGGCTGCAACGGTGAAGGGTGCAGGGACCATTCAGCATCACGGAGCAAGTTGGAGAGAGCTGTGGAAAGAGGAGCAGGAATCACAGCTCAGGTCCTGCCACGTTAGCCACTGATGTGCAGAAGGGGAAGAGCCTTTGCCCATCCCCCTGCTCTGGGAAAACAGCCACATACTTATTTCCTCCTCCTTCAAGTGTGACCTGCCTTGTAACTGGAGCTGGAATCAGCTTGCCGCTTGCAATTCTGCGAGTCTGGCACTGTTATTAGGTAGAAATGCAGTGGGACAGATCTAACCAAAAAAAGAGGCATGTAGTGTCACTGGACACAGTGTCTCTGCCTCTTGCCACTGAGCCAGAGCCTCAACGTCCTCCTCAGCTCCTTGCCCTGCAATCTCACTTCTTTCTCTCCGGCAACCTCCTGTCACACAGCATCCAAGGGCCCCAGCGCCTCCCTTGCAGCAGGAATCAGGCCCTTAGTACCTTACAGCTGTGTGGTCCTCCACGGTCCCCAGACTCCTCACCCATCTGCCTTGAAGTCCTCCTGGCTGCAAAATAAACCTGGAATACCTGGGTGTCACCACACAGCTAGACGTGTCCCAACAACCACCAACCTGCCGGGCTAGCTGTTGAGCACAATACCCAGCAATTCACAAGTACCCAGATTTCCTTGTGCTGACAAACGTGTTTTTTGAAATGTGAGTGAACTTCAGCATAAAAACCCCTCTGCCTCAAGCCAACCAGACTTTCACCCGCCCTAGACTGAGTGCAGTGATGCTCCCTACTCTCCAACTGCCTCAAAAAGACCCTGTCCCACTCCTGTGGCCCAGCTTTGTTCTCTGACAGCAGAAGCTGTCTAGCAGAGGTGGGCCCAAGGAACAGGAATGCGTACTGCCGTACTGAACCCAGATGCCAGGTATCCCACAGAAAATGGTCACAGCTAATCTACCCTTGGCAGCTTGCCTGGCCCTGAAGCCCATAAGAACTCACAGGACCCGGAATGATCCTGCAATGCCTTGCAAACCCTGATCCCTGAACGAGGGCAGCCAGGTGCATTGCAGTATAAATACAGCCAGGCACAAGAGAAGCGCTGCAGAAACCCAATGCCCTGGATCATTTGTCCTGCACAGGTCAGAACCACCTGCAGCTTTCCTAGTGGGACACCCACCTCTCCCCTCCACACTCCCCTTCCAGGGCACCGATGGGGGAAGGACCCCCATTGTGCTACACACTCTCTCTGGCACACGTTGGCCCAGGAGGAGGAATGTGTTTGAGTATGTTGGAAGATATAAGTCCTATTTCCAGCTCTTCCCCTGCCACTAGGGTGTACGCATAAGCTTCTTCCGTACTCAGTGCCTATTTAAGACACTGACACAGTTCCCTTCCCTGGCAGAACAACCCAGTCCTCATGGCAGAGGAGCAGAAACGGAGAATTCCCCAATTACAGCTCTTCTTCCTCACCTTGAAGGACAGAGAGCCCCTTTGCAGTGAAGGAACAGCAGCTCAAAATCCGTGGCCAGCACAGCACCACCAGAGCATGCCCTGAGCACCTGCAAACGGGCACCCTGGGCTTTGAAAAAGACGGCCTCTCTGGCAGCGTGGGGCATGGGTTTGGTGTCCCCATGGCACTACATGTACAGCAACACAGCCAGCCTTTCCTAAGGGCAGGGCCTGGCCCCCAGCCCTTAGGCAACCAAGCCCCCTCCAAGAAGAGCAAAGCCTGGCCAGGGCTGGGATGATCCTGCCAAGGCCAGGAACATGCAGATCAGTTCAGCAACTGAAATAAGAAAAGTTGGGGTGGATCTGCTGGAAACATCCCCAAATTCCACCGTGTTTCCTTGAGCCCAAATGTTTTGCTGAAGCCAAAGTGAAATATTTCATCTCCCATCCTCTTCCCTTCCATATAATACAGGTGAACAAGGCAATATCTAATGGATGGGTGGCAGAAACATGAAATTTTGGAATTCCTGAGCTATAACGCCCCAGTGAAAAGATGCCTAACCAAAGAGCAACCACCCAAACCCATCCCTGAATTAAGCCAGAGGCACAGAGATACTGTCCCTCTAAACAGTATCACTCACAAAAGCCTTCACCTGTGACAGCAGGGATGGGAAAGGGGAGACGAGAGGACAATGGTGCCAGCAGGATTCGGGGGGTGCCAGCCAGCCCCCACCCCCGGGGCAGGGAGCAGCTGTGAGATCAGGCAAGTGGTGACACACACACAGAATCATCCCAAGCAGCTCGTTATGGTCTTGCTACACACCCCCAAACCTCTGCCCTGGGGCAGCGTGATGTCCCCAGCTCCATGCTCAGCTCCCACGCCCCCAGCCTGGCCCTCCTCTGCCCATCCCCATCCCCACCCTGGGATGGGCACTGTGCCCCCTCCTCGCATGCCAAACCCTCTGCCCTCCCAGCAGACATTCCCGTATTCTACCCAGCACAGCTCCTGCCAGTGCAAAACATGTTCGCTCCTACAAGGCCCTTGTCACCCAGGCTGCCCCTGCCTGCCCCCGCACCACTCCACCGAAGGTCCCCATGGCCTGAGCCACTTGTCGGCCCCAGCTTCCCCCATAAGCCTATTCATGCTCCCAGTTTGCACAGTCATTGCCAATGCATCCCACTGGGGCACCCCAAAACACCTCGCTGCCTTTTACAGACCGAATTAGACAGCCTGTGCTGAACTGGGCTGGCAGCTCTCCTGCCTGCATCCCACAGGGTCCCGCTCCCCAGCACCCCTGCTCACAGGCACGCACACGGGCACTGCCAAGCCCGCGCAGCCAGAAGGATACTTCCACTCCACGATGCTGATGCACGCCTTCCGCAGTGGGTTTTCCAGGGTTAAGCACAACAGAGCCCTGGCTGGCCGGGGAGCTGCTGGCGGTACCGGCTTCTTGGACTTGTCCTTCTGTTGCCTCTCCTTCACATCATCCTGGGGAGAAGTAGGCTCCATGGTGTTTCTCCCCCTCCTGCCCCACGGCCGAGCCCCCCTTCCCCAGGGTCCCAGCCAGCAGAAGCTCTTCTGGATCTCCCTTCTTGCAGAGCCCGTCTCCTCCACGCACTGAGGGAGGCGATGGGGCAGTTGGGGCTGGAGCCTGCACTCGCATGTACAAACACACAAAGCATGAGTTTAAATTTAGATCCCAGCCTGGCTCCCGGGTGCTGTCACAGCTCCTGAGGCAGCAAAAGGGCCCCTGCAGCTGTTGCTTCTTTACCCAGCACATTGGGAGGCAGGCGAGTGCTTCGCATGCCACTGACAGGGGCTGGGGGTGGGAACAGGCTTCGTGCTGGGCACACGGTCTCTGAAAGGAAAGTGCCTTGTCCCAGGTCAGCTCTTTCCCCTGCTCCCCCAGCCTCCCTTACCCAAACTGCAAGATGGGCTGCCTGGGGCAATGTGTGCAGCGCCCGGCTGAATCGGGGTGAGGTGGAGAACCCAATTCTGGCCAAAGGTGGCTAACGCACAAACTGATCAGTCCCCTTTCTCTGCAGGATTTTACCTTCATTTGGTGCAAACTGCTCAGCTGAGCCCTGGACCCTGTGATGCTGGGGCTGTGGAGCCTCTGGGGCTGGGTCCATCTCACTGACAGGCACTTTGACCCCAACCTCAGAGCTCCAGAGAATCATGGTAGGTCCAAAAAGTGCTCCAGCTTGCTCTTCTGGAGGGGCAGAGGAAACCCTTGCCTGGCACCGGTCACTCAACCCCTTGCTCAGCCTCACCTCCCCGGTCTTGCTTGCAGGGTTTGGATGCAGGAACCCAACAAGCCCAGGCTGGATTGTGTCCTGGCCAGTCCGGCTGGGCTAGGGAAAGCCCAACTGGATGAGTGGTATGAACAGTCCTGAGCTGGAAGGCAGGCAGGGCGAGAGGCAGGTTATCAGCATCTCTTCGCAGCAGGGAAAACTGAGGCACCGGGAAGGGCTTTCCTGGTGTTTCCTGGACTGAGCCAGCAAAATAATTGCAGCGATCTTATTACTTATAGTCCTATCGCACAGCAAATAGTATCCCCGTCCTACAGGGATGCTACAGCCTTGTGTGACTGACCAGCTGTGCCCCAGCCAACCCCATGCATCCCAGGGAGCTGCTCTACCCAACTGCACCAGCTGCCTTGCTCAAAGCTTCCTCTCCTTTGCTTTGCAGGGTGATTCCACCATGGAGGGAAATTACTTTGCAGCTGTGCAGCAGGCTGTGTCAAGGGCCAGGAGGGCCACAGCGCTGGCAGGGAGGTAGCATGGAAGAACAACTCCTGCAGCTGCTCCAGTTTTGATGCACTTTGGAGGAGGGGACCTTTGATTGTAAAGGGGTTAAATAAGTAACCTGCCCCCTCCTACACCACTCTGCCACATTTTGTGCAAACCAAAGTCAAATCATTCCCACTGAGGGCTGCAGCCCTGTCTCCATGTGAGGCAGGCCTAAGCATGTTCCCTTTTCTCATTTAGTCCTTGTTCTTCCCCCTAAACCCTGGTGAAAGCCGGGAGCTGTATTTCTGCTGCTGCCTGTGCAGGAGAACCTGTCCCAGGGACAGCAAGGATGTGGGGCCCATCTAACGGTGAGCCTGGGAAGAAACATCGGCCCCCTTTGACTCATCCTGGAAAAGTCTCAGAGGAAGAGGGCAGGGTGTGCGAGGTGTGTGTGCAGCCTGGTGCAGGCTGGGGCCCGTGGAGAGGACACTCAAGGCCTCTCTGATCTCCTCCACAGCCCTTTGCTCACACCCCCACGTGCACCTGCTGGCAACTGCTCAGCACCTTGCTGCGCTCACCATTTCGCACAGGGCTGTGCTGGCAGCCACCAACCAACATGGCTGTAACAAACCACGCTGCAGCGGTCTGCCTGACGGAGAGGTTCCTACCTGCCCGGCAGGGAAAGACTCCTTCCTCACAAAACCTTTTCACATCCATCCTTGTCTTCCTTGCATGCTTCGTGAGTCTTCATGCTCGTCTCCTGCTTTGTCACTGCACAAAGACATGGCCTTAGGAAGGGGCCCAAAGGCAGCGAGCCCACGATGGAGCCTGCCCCACTGGGTGGGCTTCTCCCATCGCCGTGAAGAGCGGGGATGGAAATGCTGCCTGTGCTGCCCCTTCTCCAGCAGCGACCACGCCTACGAACACCTCACACCTCCTGGCACGCACTGACCTGCGTTCATTCACCTCCCCAACGCTTCCCCTTTCCCCAGCCCAGGCACCTCCCTGCCTCGCTGCCCGGCTCCTGCAGGGTCTTGGCCTGCCCGTCCCTCGGGGCTGCCTGAGCCGGACAGACAGCCGGCCGCAGGCAGCCTGTCCCTCTCTGGGCCCACCACGGTCTCTCTCTCCCGTACGCACTGGCCGAAGGCCTCAGTGCCCGGGGCAGGGCGAGGCAGCCGGTGGCGGGCGGGAGCGGAGAGGGACGCCGCTGCGGGCGGCAGTACCGGAACTGGCCCTGCCTGGGCTCTCCCCCGAGCCGAGCCGAGCCGAGCCCAGGCGAGCGCAGCCCAGCCCAGGCGAGCGCAGCCGAGTCCAGCCGAGCCGAGCCGAGCACAGCCCAGCCGAGTCCAGCCGAGCCGAGCCGAGCACAGCCCAGCCCAGGCGAGCGCAGCCGAGCCGAGTCCTGCCGAGCGCAGCCGAGCCCAGCCGAGCCCTGCCGAGCGCAGCCGAGCCCTGCCGAGCCGAGCCGAGCCGAGCCCAGCGCAGCCGAGCCGAGCCCAGCGCAGCCGAGCCGAGCCGAGCCGAGCCGAGCCCAGCGCAGCCGAGCCGAGCCGCCGGCAGCCGGGCGGCAGCGGGAAGGGGCGGCTGCCCCGCTCCCGCCCCGCGGCCCCGGCGGGAGCTGCAGAGCCCGGCATTGCCCCGGGAGCGGGAGCCGCACTCCGGGCCGCCTTTGGGATGCGGGGTCAGCGCCCAGGCGACGCTGGGGACGCAGGCGGCTGCTGGAGGGACCACGGAAGTTCGCGGGGTGCCGTGGGGGCAGCTGAGACCCGCGCGTGTGTGCGAGAGAGGGGTGTCTGCCAGCATGGAGTGGGGCGGCCTCGGGGGCTGGCGTGCCCAGGTGCTGGGAGCACTGGGTGGGATCCAGGGGCTGCCACCGGGCAGAGAGAGGGTCTGACCAGCTGCTGGGGGGAGCTGCGTTATACGCCTCTGTGTGTGTACGTATATATACATATGTGTGTGTATATATATATTTTTTCCCCACTCAAGGACTAAGGGACCTTCACTCTGATCAGCCAGAGAGGGGAACGGGATGAGGGCGCTGGTGCTGTTTGTGTTCTTGTGAGTGCTGAGTGTGTATGTCTTAACCTGTGTGCCCAGTCATATATATATGTGTGTGTATATATGCACATACCTATGTGTATATAGCTGCTTCGGCACCTCTGTGTGTGGGAGTGTGTGTACGTTTGTGCCTACTGGGACCCCGTGCTCAGCCTTGCTCCGGGCTGGACCCGGTGTTAGGGAGCTGTGGCAGGGGTCAGCAGCCCCTAGCAGGGACGTGGTTCATCTGCACTGAGTTTACTGCCACAACCCCTGATCTTTTCTTGCTACGTCCCTTGGAGATGTATGCATGGTCTTAATTTTTAGGTAGACAGAAAACATCCCTTTACCAGGGTTGAACCCACAAGCCAAAACCCCAGATGAGAAGTTTTGTTTAAACCCCCAAATAGAGGGAAAGTACCTGCACTGAAGACAATGAGAAGCTAATGCTTTGACCCTAGTTTTTTTTTTTGAGTTTTCCCAAAAACCTCACGGACACCAGCACATAAAATAGCACTGCCATGAGTTACTTAATGAGAGAATGAAGTCTCCTGCGGCATAGGAGGGGAAAGAGCCACCATCTGCCCCGTAGCTGGGAAGAGGGATTTCTGGCAAGGCTACTTTGAGCCTTTTTTTTTTTTTTTTTTTTTTTTGCTTCAGCTATCTAAAACATGCCTTTTGTAGCTGGTTTATACATTCACAAAAAGACAAAAGTTAAAGCATCCATTTATTGCATAAACATAAAAGCAGCCACTGCATAGCGAGGAGCAGAATAAAGCACGTGAAGAAGCTGTGGTGGTTTGGCCGCCAGCTCAGCCCCACGCAGTGACTCACTCACTCCCCACCGGTGGGATGGGGGAGAGAATCAGAAGGGTAACCCTCGTGGGCTGAGATAAGAACAGGTTAATAATTGAAATGAAAACAACAACAAAAACGCAATGGAAAGGAAAACAACGAGACACGTGAAACGTCGGGGTAGGGGGGAAAAGAACCACCAAAACAAACCACATGCAACACCACACCTCCCCAAGCTGCAACTGCCCCCTTAATATACTGGTCATGGTGTCACATGGTATGGAATGAACATGCCATTGGCCAGTCGGGGTCAGCTGCCCCGGGCGTGGCCCCGCTGACACACCCACGTGTGTCTCTGGGTTCGGCCCCTGCTGCCAACCCATCTGTGATCTCCCACACGCATCGGGCAGCGCTGAGGCTACCCTGGGCAGGAAGGGGTGGCATGCTGAGCCACCACATGCCACCCTCTGGCCCGCGGCGTGATCCCCTGCGTCCCTTCAATGGCACGCTGCCAGGACCACATCCCTGGGCTACGGGAACCTGCTCTTACAAACTACACCAGCAAAGCCACCACTCACTTCCCAACCCAGCGCCCAAAAGTGCCTGGCCCAGGGCACTGCACATCTCTGGCTCTCCTGCCTGCTGCCCCACCCTCCCATACTCCCATAGCCTTCCTCCCGCAGGCAGCACTGATGCCTCCTCCTCATCCTCTCCAGCTGAGGCTTGCTGGGTTTGTCCTGGAGACACCACACAGCCAGAGGGTTGGCAGCAGGGGCCGACCCAGAGACACACGGGGGGGCAGCCGTGCATGGTGGTGATGCCAAGGGAGGTGACAGTCTGCTCTAACGGAGCATCCTCTCCTGCTTGCCTTTCCAATCCCCAGAAGATCGAATACGCCTTCCTGATCTTCTTTGCCATTGAGGCAATGCTCAAGATAATTGCCTACGGGTTTCTTTTCCACACGGATGCCTATCTCCGAAACGGCTGGAACGTGCTCGACTTCTCCATCGTGTCCCTGGGGTAATGCAAGGAGGGGAAGCTGCTGGTGCCCAGCTTGTGCCAAGGCCTGGTCCACAGCCTATCAGCTACATTGATTTTTCTAGTGACTGCAGTGGGTTTGGGGGCAACCTGTGGTCTCAGTTCATGCCCTGCTCCCACGGGCCCCTTTTTCATGCCCTGATATCCCCGGGGATCCTCCCTCACTCCTGTTTCTTCCTGTCTGACTCCTTAATGCCTTTCAGGTCTCCTTGCCCTGGAGAATGGGAGTGCCATGGAGTCATCTGGGGTTTGGCACACGGGGAGAGGGTCCACTGGGCACGAGGGGTGGGAGGGCCCCCCGCTGGTCAGCGGTGAGTGCGCAGAGGGGTGCCCAGCCACGAGTGCGCCCAGGAGTTGGACTTAGCAAGAGCTGTTCCCTGGGTCAGGCTGAGCGTGGCTGGCAGAGTCCTGTCCCTCTCTTCCCTGCCTGCAGAGCACTGACTCCTTAGCACAGGTTTCTTGGTCTCCATCCTCACGCCCTTCTCTTTCTCCCTGTCCTTCCTTCTGCTTCTCCCCCTTTCTTCCCTGCTCTGTGCCCCGGCTCTTTCAGGCTTATCACCATGACCTTGGAGCAGGTCAATGCGAAGCAGGGAGGGACTTCAGGGGGAAAAGGCGGCTTTGACGTGAAGGCCCTGCGAGCGTTTCGTGTGCTGAGACCCCTGCGCCTGGTGTCCGGAGTGCCGAGTGGGTGCTGGGCACCCTGCCACCGTGAAGAGCTGGCGGGTGGATTGAACCCCTGTGCCTGGCCAGGGTGGGGGGCCATGGGGCAGGTTTCTTGTTGCTGCTGGGTCAAGCCCAGCCACAGGGTGGGCGTGGAGGAGCCACAGGTTCTTGCTCATCCCCACAGCTTGCAACTGTCAGCACTGGGGATCTGCAGGTCAGCGCAAATGTAGCTCCCTCCATGGGTCAGTGTCAGCACCTGTGGGTGGCCAGGGTGAAAGGGGCTGGGACCTCGCTCTGGTTTCTCAGGGCAGGGATCTCCTTCTCCCAGAGCTCAGGATGAGAGCACCAGAACAAATGGAGGGGCGTGAAGCAGCCTCCAGCACTGCCTGGTGCGTGGCTCTGCTGGGGCCTTCCACATGCTCTATGGTGGGTAGAGAAAGGGACTTTTGCTTCAGCGATTTCATTCCCAACCAACCTGTGCCCCTCTTCCCTTGGCACGGGGCATTTCAGAGGCTGCTTGTCAGAGGGGCAGACAGGAACGCAAGGTGCACCCAAAGCTGTTTATGAAGTGGTTGACCTCCTCTCCCTTCTCCTCGGTGCAGGCCTTCAGGTCGTCCTGAACTCCATCATCAAGGCCATGGTGCCCCTGCTCCACATCGCCCTGCTGGTCCTCTTCATGATCATCATCTATGCCATAGTTGGGCAAGAGCTCTTCAAGGGCAAGATGCACAAGACCTGCTACTATCTCGGGACAGGTGGGGCTGTGGCGGGGGGCTGATACGGCAGAGATGTCTCTGTGTGGCTGCTGTGGGGACCACAGAGGTTCTGCGGGTGGCAGGAAGTCTGGTCTTGCCAGCGTCAGGCCTGGGAGTGTGGCAGGCCTGAAGGATGTTTGGTACAGCACACAGCTTGGTGATGTACGTGGTGTGAGGAGGTGGTGAAAGGAAAAGCCCCTTTTGGAAAGCTTCTGCAGGAGGCTGGGAAGTGCTGGAACCTGCTCTACTTGGCCTGACCTGCTGCTCACACCACGGCTTTCCCCCTCAGATGTGATTGCCACGGTGGTGTCAGAGAAGCCAGCCCCATGCACCAGCTCTGGCCACGGGCGACACTGCACCATCAATGGCACTGAATGCCGAAGCGGCTGGCCGGGGCCCAACGACGGCATTACTCACTTCGACAACTTCGGCTTTGCCATGCTGACTGTCTATCAGTGCATCACCATGGAGGGCTGGACCGAAGTCCTCTACTGGGTAGGCTCCAGCAGCTTCGGCTTGGTGCCCAGCTCGCAGAGGTCACTGCTGGTCCTGCCTCAGAGAATCATAAAATGATAGAATCATTAAGGTTGGAAAAGACCTCTGAGATCATCTAGTCCAACCCCAAACCCAACACCCCCAGGCCTCCTAAACCATGTCCCCAAGCGTCACTTCTACACGTTTTTTTGAACCCCCCCAGGGACGGTGACTCCCCCACCTCTCTGGGCAGCCTGTGCCAATGCCTGACCGCTCTTGCAGTGAAGACATTTTCCCTCATAGCCAATCTAAACCCCTCTAAAGGGCGAGGAATTCCCTCCAGGACACAGGTCCCCATAGCAGGGCCAGGCCTCCCAGCCAGTGAAAGACATCCTGCCCCCACCAAGCTTCATGCGGTGATGCACATCCCATAGTGCACCAGGCACCTCTTCTGCACCTTTGCAGGCACTGCTCAAGCTGTCCTTGCTCTCCAGGTAGACAGGAGGGTGCTCCAGCTCCCACCTTTGTGAAGGGGTACAGGCCGAGCACAACAACGGCTGGCTGGTGGGTGCTTCGGCAAAACCCCATGTTTTGCAGTCCTTGGGAGACTGTCTTGCTGAGGCTTAGGCATGGGGCTGATGTTTATATCTGCCCCCAAAATGCTTGGGTCTCGCTTTACCTCCACAAAAACCTGATGCAAAGTCATAAGGCGGCAGAGCTCAGAGTCAGGTTTAGCTGCTACCATCCCAAGCACTCATTTTAGGGGGGGGCAAAGCTCCCAGAGGCTGTTGAGGGAGCCCTAAGGGGAGACAGACAGCAGGCACTGTGTTCAGGATGCTTCATCTGCCTCTCTCCTTGCCAGGTGAATGATGCCATTGGGAATGAATGGCCCTGGATCTACTTCGTCAGCCTTATCTTGCTTGGCTCCTTCTTCGTCCTCAACCTGGTGCTGGGGGTGCTCAGTGGGTAAGTGCCGCCCCGTCCTTTCTCTTTGCCGGCAGATCAGTGAGCGTTATCAGAGCGTGGACATTGGCTGGTTTTAATTATACAAGAAGGAAGCCTGGAAAAGTTTCTGTTCCTTTTCCTCTGCTGTTCCTCTCCCCTGCTTTTGCATGCTTAGAAACCCTGAGCCTTGAGTTACTTTTTGTGCTAGTGTCCATGACTCTCTGAGGTTTTAGCTCAACGCCTAACACAGAAATCTTTTCCCTGTAGCACAAGCAGCGGTCAGCAAACACAGCCATGGAGCACGATATTAGGTGTTTGTAGTGTGGTCTGCCAGCACTCACAGCAAAAGAAGCTGAGCAGGGAGCTCAAAGCAGCAGTCTTTACACCATGGCTGTGGGTCGAGACACTCATTCTCACGGGTACCCACAGCACTGCTGTCCCCTTGTGAGCACACATGATTTCCTCATGGCCAACCTAAGGAAACCACCTTTGTTAGGAATGCAGGGGATCCAAGAGAATTTTAGTTACTCTAATTAATGCTTCAACAGTCTTATCCAAGTACCACAATGAGCTATCATCAGTCTGGTTACAATGATCCTGACACTTCTGTGCCAAATGACTCAGTCGGTGCTAGTTCCCATAGTAGTACAGTTAAAGCTGCCACGTGCAAAATCCCTGGTGCCACGCTCAGCCTACTATGCATTGCTGTGGTGGGGTGCCAGCATCCTGGTTTTGTTGCTGGGAAGCGTGCGTTGTTCTGGTGAGTGAGGGTAGCTTTTCTCCTCAGTTCTGTGTAGGCTCAGGGTGGTTTTTATATGTTTCAGTCCTGTGCGTGTGAAGTGGCTCACACTCATCGTCTCTGTTGGTTCACAGGGTTAGTTATACCCTGTATTACTTGGATTTGTTAGCCGCCTTCTGTGGCGAGAACCATACACCTGCACAAGGTTAAACCAAACTGGGTATTAATATAACTAGAACAAGCTCAAAACCGCAAGACAGATCACAGGCACCCGACCCTTGCATGAAGTTGGCTATAACAGCAGGACTGTAGTCATCTGATCGTAGAGTGAGTTGCAGGCACAGCAAAAGTTTCTGAAATATTTTTGCAAATATAGCTAAAATATGCTTGAGGTAAGGAAAATCCAGACAAGGCCTGACAATTCCTGAGGCTTAGTATGTCTAATTATTGTTATAATGCCTGAGACCTATTACTAACACATGGCAACGCCAGACCGGCTGGGCAGCAGATCTACAGTCCAGCCAGATACCAGGAGAGAAAAGAAATTCATTAAAAAAGACTGAGAAGAGTGGGACCCCCTGCACTGGCAGACCTGTCTTTTCCATGTTACCGTGAGAAGAGTGTCCTGTTCGCTTGCCATGTGATGAGCTCACCTGCCCCACAGGGAGAGCTGGAGAGGATGGGGCAGCCTTCTGCCCCGCAGATGGGTGAGACCCCACTTGCCCTGATCCTTAGCAGGGCTAGAGAACTCCCACAGCCTCCAACTTCTGGTGTTAGTTGGCCTGTCCAACCACAGCACCCTGCAGCAAGGAGCACCCAGTGAGCAGCCAGTGGTGGGGAAGAAACCCTGCCTGCCATCAGGCATCGGGGGATGGTCCCCATGGTCTTGCGTCACAGAACAGGGCCAAGAAAGAAGAAATTCACTGGAGCAATCTAGTGGTAGCACTGAGTGATAAGGTATTTCAGGCTTTTATCTTTCTACAAGGACTGGCCTGGCACAGGGCTGTGGTACCTGACCCCTGCGCCGTCCCCCTCCTGAGTCTCACTCTGCTGCTTGCCTTGTCCCAGCGAGTTCACCAAAGAGCGTGAGAAGGCCAAGTCACGGGGCACGTTTCAGAAGCTGAGGGAGAAGCAGCAGCTGGAGGAGGATCTGAAGGGCTACATGGACTGGATCACCCACGCGGAGGTCATGGACAGTGACCGGACCAGGGGAGAAGGTACCAGCTCTGCTTGGTCAAAGACCCTTAGTATCAGGGTTGGGTTCCTAACACTGAGCATCCTAGAGAGGCAGGGTGGAGACCTTTGGAGAAGTCACAAAGAGTTCTTTTGCTTGAAAACCTATGAAACAAAAAGCTTTGACTTCTGCAGAACAGCTACCTTCCTCTTTTTTTTTTTTCTTTCCTGAATCATTTTATTGACTCTCACCCAAACTAGCTGTAACTTGGCCCTCATGCTAAATCTCCACCTCAACCACTGTCTTTAAAATTTGCAGACTGCTAGCAAGGCCTAGGACTCCTTTGGCAAAATACATTTGAAATGGCCGTGAGAATCCATGAGGAACGTGCACTTTTGTGTGTAGGGGCAGAGTGCAGGGTTACTAGCTCGCACACTGACAGATGCATGAATTTCTTGCCATTGTTTGACCGTTTTGAGGGATGAGAAGTGGCTCAGGGAGGGAGGCGAATATGCAAGCGTCTAGCCAAAGGCTCAGCAAGGCCTGGGATGCTCTGCCACTGAGCCGCTGTATGTGCTAGGCCACCCTGCCCAGTGAAATAACTTTTGATGCCTCAAGCTGAGCCGATACATGTGTGCAAAGAGCCTTGGGAAACAGTGGAAAGACAAAACGCCTCTTCCACACCTGTGAGCAGTGCTCTTACAAACCTCCTGCGGTTCAGCATTTGCTCAGGTCACAACTGACCCCAGTTTTCTCCGTGCTGGGAGTGCCTTGCGCTGGGGGAGCCTACGTGCACACCGCTGTCTGTTCGGGCTGCCTCTCTGGGTTGCTGCTGCTCTTGCTGCAGGGCAGGTGTTCCTGGTGCCTCCTACTTGGTTTGCACCTGACACTTAAAACCTTCTGCCCAGCCTCTCACTGCTGTCTCCCTGGAGTGGCATTTCTTGATTCCATCTCTGATGGGGAAGCTCTTCACGATGTGCTCCAGGGAGAGGTTCCCTCCCACATGTTCCTCCCAAGGGCTCCAAGGAAAGCCCAGGATCTTGTCCCCTCCATAGGTATGATGCCATCGGATGAAGGAGGGTCAGAGACGGAGAGCTTGTATGAAATTGAAGGCATGAACAAGTGGATTCTCTACTTGTGAGTATGTACTGGCTGAACCATCTGCTGCTCTGCACGTGGGCTTGCCCAGTCTCTCACTTGCTGTCCTGGCTGGGCCAGGCTTTCTTGTCAGCCACTGGTTTCTGGGGGAGAGCCAGGGGCTGTGTGCTGAGGAGGAGGTGCAAACATTGCGGGCAGCAAACAGGGAATTTTGCTCTGGTGCTGGCAAAAAGCCACGTCAAGGTGAACAACCCCTTCACTTTGGGACGAGGCTCCGAGCATCCTCTCGTGGCCCACGCAGCATGTCTTGTGCTTTAGGAGCTGGGCCTGTAGCAGCCAGCCAGAGGTGACTGTAGGCCAAAAAGGAGCCAGGAGGTGTTTGTGAACAGCAACGCCTGAGTGAATGCACCAAGTGGCAGGGGCAGGGTTACGTTCCTCAGCCCTTTCCAGGAAAGGCCCCTGGAGCAGGGAGCAGGGAGCAGGGAGCAGGGAGCAGGGAGCAGGGAGCAGGGGTGGCTTTGCTCTGCAGTCTGCAGGCACAGCCCTGGGCCGGGCAGGACCCACTGGCTGGCTCTGCTGACCCTTTGGCCATCTCTCCAGCCGTCAGTGGAGGCGTTGGAACCGAATGTTTCGTAGGAAGTGCAGGGACGTGGTGAAGTCCAAGTTCTTCTACTGGCTTGTCATCCTGCTGGTGGCCCTGAACACCCTCTCCATCGCTTCTGAGCACCACTTCCAGCCAGAATGGCTGACACGGGTGCAAGGTGAGCAAAGAGGCTGAGGGAGCAGGAGGGCCCGGGACACCTTGCTGCCCTGGAGACATGCGTGAACGCTTACTGTGCGTGCGCAGCCACACAGACATGGTGCCGGAGCTGTTAGACGCATGCAGGCTTGCTCATGCACACAAACACAGCCTGCACACAAGTGTGTGTACACCATCCCCACTGCACTGTCACACAGCTGCACACTGAACGTGTGGTGCATACAGTTTTTGTTATTATGTACATAGTACGTGTGTATAATAATAAATCATATTTATTATTATATATAAAAATAATAATGATGATAATAATATAAGCACAGCATATAGATTCTTAGGCACATGGGTGAGCACGGTGAACACAGGTAGAGTGTGTACATTCACACCTGAACGTGCATAGTACACACAAACGCACATTGCCTGCACTCACGCAGTACAGTCACACGTATTTATGCGTGCAGCCACACTACCCGCAGACACACGGAGTACAGCTATGCACGGTATACATGCACGCACTGCATAGAGTCACACGCACAGTACAGCCGCACTCTCACACGTACAAGCACACAGTTGCACATCACCCTTCTCCTCATCTTCCTCTCCTGTGATGCTCCCTGAAAAACAGCATTTGCTGCAGCGGCAGCTCAGTGCTCGGTGGTGGGCGGAGAAGGGAGGTGAGCAGCACTGCCCTCCTTCCCCTCCTGCTGTGCCGTGCTGAGATTAAGAGGTCCATGCTCTGATGGACTGGATCTCCCACCCCAGACAATGCCAGCTGGGTGCTGCTAGCACTCTTTGTGGCTGAGATGCTGCTGAAGATGTACGCACTGGGCCTGCGCCAGTACTTCATGTCGCTCTTCAACCGCTTCGACTGCTTTGTGGTGTGCGCGGGGATCTTGGAGGCCATCCTGGTGGAGCTTGGCAGCCTGTCACCCCTGGGCATCTCCGTGCTGCGTTGCATCCGTCTCCTCCGCATCTTCAAGATCACCAGGTTGGGGACGGAGCTCTGTGGGTACTGGGGGCTTGCGGTCCCTAGGCATCACTGGCCTTGTCCCTGGGGAGGGCTGCAGCGTGAGCAGAGCTGGTTTCTCCTGGATGGAGAAACAAGGCCAAGCTGGGGATTTCTGTCTCCAGGACATGGTCTGGGAGTGGTAAGGAGGACAGAGCAGGGCTTGCTGGAAGTCTCCTGGGGACCCTCTCTTGCTCTGGGTTCCGGGGTGTTGTAAACGGAGGTGCTGTGGGCCAGTACTCCTGGTTTCTCTTTCTGGCACCAACCTGCTGTGTGCTCATGCCCCTTCCCCATCCTGCCTGCTGGTGCCCCGTGCAGGCAGCAGGGTGTCTTGCCTGTCACACCACTCCTGGATCTTCATTTCTACCTCCTGGGGCCTGCCTAGAGCAGTCCAAGTGCCCAGCCTGTGAGCGGTGCTGGTTCAGAGCCCCCGTTGCTGGGTTGCTGGCACATTCCCCTGGACCAGACAGTCTGTTCCCTGCACCTACCTACCCCTACCTGATCCTGCCCACAGCCTTCACCCTCCTTCACCTCCCACACACTCCTGACTTTCTTCTCCCCAGGTATTGGACGTCCCTGAGCAACCTGGTGGCCTCCCTGCTCAACTCAGTCCGCTCCATTGCCTCGCTGCTCCTCCTCCTCTTCCTCTTCATCATTGTCTTTGCACTGCTGGGCATGCAGCTTTTTGGGGGCAAGTTTGACTTTGAGGACATGGAAGTGCAGTGCAGCACGTTCGACAACTTCCCCCAGGCCCTCATCAGTGTGTTCCAGGTATGGGGCTGTGGGAAGTGCAGCAGGGGGCTGGGGGACGGCGTGCGGGGAGTCTCGCCTGCGCTGTGGGTCTCCTGGCACGAGCTGGGGCTCAGGGGGATGTGGGGCTGTGAGAGGTGATATGGCTTTGAGGCAGGAGCAGGTAAGTGCAACTGGGGTCACGAGCACTAGTGCAGGTGCAGGGCTGGAGCAGGGAGGTGGGGTTTGGCCAGGGGGCTCTAGGGGCCGTGAGGGTTTGGGGCTGGAGCCGCGAGGGCAGGATTGAGCTGTGGGGTTCTGCCGTGCTCTGCTGCAGGGGCTCTTGAGTCCCTGTTTGTGCTCTGCTCACAGATCCTGACTGGAGAGGACTGGAATTCAATCATGTACGATGGGATCATGGCCTATGGGGGCCCATCCTTTCCCGGCATGCTGGTCTGCATCTACTTTATCATCCTCTTTGTTTGTGGGAACTGTATCCTCTGCCTGCGAAGCCAGGCCCAGGCTCCCTGTACCCAGCCCCATAGCATCAGCTAAACGGGGCTATGCAGGGGGGGAAGGGGAGCTTCCTTAAGCTTTTCAGTGCTTGCCTTAAGCTTTTCAGTCCTGAACAGCAGGGGATCATACCACAGGCTTCAGGGCTGGCACTGGTAGTGGCTGAGGTCCGGGGTCTGGAGGAAAGCACCCCACGGGGCAGGTCTGGATGACTGGCAGGCACAGATTCAGCCATCGGTCAATGCAGTAACAGGACTGAGCTGGAGGGACTGAGCTAAGGCAGAGAGAGGGCGGCCAGCCCAGAGCTCAGTACTTGCAAGGGTGGGTGTAGGGTTAGGGATCACCAGCCAGGGTTGTCTCAAGGGCTCAACTCCAGGAAGGTTTCTCAGGGCACCCTGGAGACCATGGGCAGCTCTGGCCACATCCTCCAAACATGAACCGAGTTAATGCCCTTACTGCTGTCCCTCCAGATATCCTCCTCAATGTCTTCCTGGCCATTGCAGTTGATAACCTGGCTGAGGCCGAGAGCCTGACCTTAGCCCAGAAGGCCAAAGCAGAGGAACGCAAGCGGCGGAAGATGTCCAGGTGAGTGCTGTCGTCCCTGGCAGCGGGAGCTCCCAGATCAGGTGCTTTGGTGCAAGGGCACAGAACGGCATTACCCGTGACCCTGCCCAGAGTTCAGTTCCTGCTCTCCCCTCCTCTCCATTCAGAGGTTACCCAGAGAAATCTGAAGATGACAAGCAGATGCTGGCAAAGAAGCTTGAGCAGAAAATGAAGGGAGAAGGGATTCCCACAACAGCCAAGGTCAGTGCTGGTGGGGCTGAGCCTTGGGGAGCTCCTGGTGGGGGACCAGGCTCCTCGTCCCCCCATCCAGAACTGACAAAGGCCTGGAGCCAGCCTGCGTCTGGACTCTTCTGGGCCAGAATCGCTCCTCACTGTAGCATCCTCTGGTGATGGGGGTTCTCTGGGCCCAGGCAGGACATGTTGCCTGGTGAAAAAGGTCCATTGCTGGGGATTCTCTTCCTCTGATTCATTTCCTTGGCCACAGCCAGTTGTAGTTGTCAGTGGTTGAGACGGGCACTGGTGCACACCAGTGTGGAGGGGAGCAGAGCAGGTCAGCAGCACCCCATACCTCCGTTACGTCCACACCAGCAGCCCCTGAATGCAAAACCCTCTGTACAGCTGTGCTGACTGTGTGCTGAGCTGCCTCTTATAAGCATCTGGCCAGCAGCTACTTCCCTGTTCATTTTCCAGAGATGCCCATGGGAACTCACCCAGGAGTCACCCCATGTCTTATTCCACCCATGGTATAGGTGCCTGGCCCCAGGTTCTTGGCCAGCACACATTCCCCTGTCCCATCCTCTCGGTATTGCTCTTTGCTCAGATTGCAGCATCCCTGAGGTGTTTCCCCTCACCCTGCCAGGACTCCATGTGCTGGGTGCTGTACAGGGCAAATGCAGAGACGCTGCTTGCCCACATGACGGAATTCCAAGATGACAGGGTCTGGCCAACGTGCAACATTTGGCAGCAATACTGGCACAGGCGGTTGCATGTCCTCCTCTCTGTCTCTCCCTTGTTTCAGTTGAAAGTGGACGAATTTGAATCCAATGTCAATGAGATCAAAGACCCCTACCCTTCTGCAGACTTCCCAGGTAAGATGTGTCCGTGTCAGGGAAAGCTGGGGAGGCACTAGGGAGGGACGGTTCCAGCACCCTGGCTGTGTGAGGAGCAAAGGATGTGGTGACCCTCTGCCTGCCTCGGGGTACTGAGGTCCTTCTGGCACAGATGCCAAATAAGGATCACAGGATCAGAGGATTGTCCATAAGGTCACATTCCCTCTCTGTCTCTGGGGGATTCTTTCCTTTTGCCTCCTCGTGGCCACCCTGCAGGTGATGATGAGGAAGATGAGCCTGAAATCCCCCTGAGTCCTCGGCCACGTCCACTCGCAGAACTACAGCTGAAAGAGAAGGCCGTGCCCATGCCTGAAGCCAGCTCCTTCTTCATCTTCAGCCCAACCAATAAGTAGGCACTGACCCTTCTCCCTGCCTTGTGGAGCCAGGCCTGGCCCAGGTACTTCTGGCACCGACCCTTCCCAGTGGGGTCCTGCTGGTGTGTAACAGCTGGCTCTGAAGGGAGCCAGCTCACTGGGAAAGGTCTTCTCTGTGGAAGGGCTGGCACAGACATCCCTTCATGCCTTGGGCCTTCCTGTCCTCAAGGTTTAGCCATAACCCTCTTCCAGGCTACCGTGGCCCTCTGGCCCCTCACAGCATCTCATGCCGTTTCTGTCCCTGGCAGGTTTCGGATGCTGTGCCACAGAATTGTCAATGCCACCTGGTTCACCAACTTCATTCTGCTCTTCATTCTGCTCAGCAGCATCTCGCTGGCAGCTGAGGATCCCATCCGGGCCGAGTCCTTCCGCAACCAGGTGCCCAAGTAGCTGTGAAGGGTTGGGATGGGTGGGGGAGACCTCATGGAGACACCCAGCTCCCAGGTAGGCAGAGATCCGCTTGCCAGATGTCTTGCCTAGGCAGGTAGCTGTGATTTCACGCCTGCCTCTGCGAGGGCAATACACTCTGGGAGAAGAGCCTGGTTCTGTTGTCCGTTCAGGGCACAGCTGGGACAAGTTTTTACTCCTCCATGTCTCAGTTTACTTCTGGGTGAAGAGATCCACCTGACAGGGAGTGCGAGATTACCTTGGTTCAAGGCTTACTGGGGATTGGGATGTCTCCAGTCTGGACCGCTGGTGTGTGCAGCACCCTGAAATGCTGCTGGCATGGAGCAGTGGGAGCCACAGGTCTAGCCACACAAGGCACAAATGGTTCTGCACCCGTGCAGTGTCTAGCAGGGACTGGGGGGTCTTCCCAGGGCACTCAGTGTTTTTGGGCATCAGATGCTTTCGAGTGAATCAGGTCAAGCCTCGCTCACTTGGAGACGGAGAGCGTGGTCCCAGGCTGCAGGCTGGGTCAGGCGCTGGGGAGAATCAGCAAAGCTGAGGAAAGTTCAGGATTCTTCTTGGCACTGGGTTTGCAGGCTCTGTTGAGCTAGATGGGCTCCCCAGTCCACAGAGTGGGGGGCAAAACCACAGTGCCAGGTTGTTTGAACACACTGGAGCATTTCATGTCACCCAAATCTCATCTGGCTCTGGTGCTTCTGTCCCCAGATTCTTGGATACTTTGACATTGGTTTCACCTCTGTCTTCACAGTTGAAATAATCTTGAAGGTGAGTCCCTCTGCCCCGTGGTCCTGGCTGTGTGCATGACCCAGCGCATGGGTATAGACTGTTCTGGCCATGGGCATTCATGCTCTTTCAGCACAAGCTTGAGGTCCCAGTGAAGCGAACGTGCTGGCTGATCCTCGTGTCCCCAGAGTTCATGCAGTCTAGGTGGTGCTTCACCTGCCCCAGTGGCCACGTGTCCCTCCAGTGAGGTCAGGCAGCCAAGTCAGCTGTGCTGTGGCACAGGGACAGATGGGCCATGGCACCAGCATTTCAGTTCTGACATGCCCTTAACAAAAACTTTGAGAAAGAGGAAGCAATGGAAGCCTGTGGAGTAAAACAGTAATTCAAGCAGCTGCTGCATGTTGCTCCCACTCCAAGGCTCTTTACTCTTCTCCTCTTTATGACCTCTGAATGACTGGGAAGTGTTTTGTCTCCAGCCAGTACGGTATAGAGGATTCAGCTTCCTGCCTGGCTGCAGAGGCAGAGGCCTGAGCAGGATAGGGCGCTCAGGCCATGGAGCTGTGAGAAGCCCCTCATGCCTTGTCCGCCCCAGGGCTGTGGAGGGACCATGTCCCCAAGCCCTGCCTGGCCTCTCTCCTAACTCCTTCTGCTCCCCAGATGACAGCCTATGGTGCTTTCCTGCACAAAGGCTCCTTCTGCAGGAACTCTTTCAATATCCTCGATTTGCTGGTGGTCGCTGTCTCCCTCATCTCCATGGGAATCGAGTAAGCACCTCCACACTTCGCAGGGTGGGCACTGGTCTGTTTAGCCTGGCAGGGCAGCTGGGGTGCTGCAGCTCTCTGTGCTGGATAGAGAAGGAGCAGCAAGCCCACGGGCCGGACATTAGCCCATGTGTTAGTGTCCATGAGGTCATGCTTAGGGGGACAGGGCACGGACAACTGGGAGGCAGGGAGGCAAACTTCCTGAGTGTCAAAAGGGAAGATCTGGGTAGGAATTCACCTTGGAGCTGCTTTCTCCAGCTGCCTGTGTCCCTTGGCCTTATGTGGGGTGGTGGCTTAGCGATTTACGCGTGTCTCTGCCATCCCTTGCGCCTCACCCCCTGGTCCCAGCCTGGCCTCCATGGCTGCTTGGTGGGGCTGTGCCAGGCTGGCCTGGGCAGGGGAATCGCCCCATCGCAGCTCTACCTTCCTCCTCAGGTCCAGTGCCATCTCAGTGGTGAAGATTCTCCGGGTGCTGAGGGTACTGAGGCCTCTGCGAGCCATTAACAGGGCAAAGGGGCTGAAGGTAAGAGGGAGCCTGAGGCTGGGGTCCTCGGTCCGTGGGAGTCCTCATGAGAGGTTATGTGGCATGAATCATGCCCTGCGGGGTTTGCGGTGCCAGGAAACCAATTCCCACTCCCCATCCGTGGAAGGGGTCTGCCCCATCCCACTGCTCGCAGCAGGCTTCCGCTCTTCCTGGGGCCCATCTGTGCAGTGATAGGGTGTGGGACACGCAGCAGGGGCTTGCAGCAGGCATGCTCATGTGTGCACTATCATCGACCTCTGCAGCACGTGGTCCAGTGCGTGTTCGTGGCCATCAAGACTATCGGTAACATTGTGGTCGTCACAACGTTGCTGCAGTTCATGTTTGCCTGCATCGGGGTCCAGCTCTTCAAGGTGAGACGTGTCTAAGGAGGGCAGGAGAGATGTTCTGCTCAGGTGTATCCTAGACATAGCCCTTGGGGATGATGTCTCCCAGTGTTGAGGTCAGCACAGGCTGTACTATCTGTGCTCCGCAAGAAGACCTGCCTGCACTAGACCTCCTGGCAGAAGACCCTGCAGTGGGAGGAGGGCAGGAAACACCCAGGATACTGTCAGGTCCAGACAGCACATGTAAGGGGTCTGGCTGCCTCACCCCACTTAGTGCCTCAGTTTCCCCTTTTGAAGGCAGCAAGTGCTTCTGACTTCCCCTGCGCTTTGGATGCAAACTGTTTCCTTTTTTCACAGCACCGCTCTTGCTCTCGGGGCCTTGGCTGTTCCAAGGCAGAGCTGGCTCTGGCTAAGCTCAGCTTTGTTCTAATAATTGAGCTTAAATTCCCGGCTGGCATGGGGAGAGCTTTCAGGACACCCTGCAGACTGAGCAGACTTGTCAGCATACCTTAATTTTTAGTTAATTCTAGGGTTACTGCTTTCTTCCCTATTTTCCAAATAGTTGGCTCCCAGATAGGATGAACTAGGTAGGTCTCAGCTCAGGGCTCTGGAAGATTTGTTCCCAACACTAGGCAACATTTACTTGTCTCAGCCTGGGATTGACCCCAAGGTCTGCCATGGCTCCTGCAACACCCTGTGAACTGGGTTGCATTGGCATGCAAAGCAGGGAAGCCAGCGGTGGTGAGAGGCAGGGGCCAGAGTTAGCACAGAGGCAGCGTAGGGACTGACTGTGGGCTGTGAAAAAGTCAGAACTCCCCAGGGCTTCTGAAGTCACAGCAAAATCGTAGCCTCTTCTGATCTCTGTTAAATGCAGGGCAAGTTCTATAGATGCACAGATCCATCCAAGATGACGGAGAAGGAGTGCAGGTAAGAGCTGTCTGCAGCTCAGCCCCAGCAGGGCAGTGGCCAGGGATGGGAGGGGGCCACTTGTGTTCCTGCATGGGGATGTTGCATCCAAAAAGTGGAGCCGAAGCCTCATGCTGTTCTCCCTCACCAAATCAGAAACAAGCACAGGGCAATCTCCCACTCCCAGGGACCAAGGAGCCCTGGGCCAGTGCTGCAGCGGGTGGGCTGACGGTGGCCCTGCCTGGTGACCACTGCATCGCTTCTGCCGCATCAGCTACGTGGATGGGGACCCCACACAGACTGAGCTACAGAAGCGTGTCTGGTTGCACAGCAACCTCCACTTTGACAACATCGTCTCAGCCATGATGTCGCTTTTCACTGTCTCCACCTTCGAGGGCTGGCCAGAGTGAGTCTGGTGGAGCACGGGGCCTGCTGAGGGACTGGTCTGTGCTGGGAGCAGGTCACTGCCACAGGCCTTTACCATGGTAAAGAAGGAAGAGCTGCCCAGGCTGAAAGCAGGGCTAGCCATCCTGGCAGTGGCTGTGGAGCTGACAAGGTCATCAGCAGCCTTGTCCCACTTTTGTTGGATTTGGGATGTCCCAGGCAGAACCAGCAGGGGCAAGAAAACAAACAGTCCTTGCTAACCAGATGTACCGCTGGGCGCCTGACAGCACATTCCGGTCTACTGGCCCTTTTTCTTCTTGGCCCGCAAAAGGGTTCCGAGAGGAGAACCGCTGCTGGAAGCGGCTGTCTCGTGGGGCAAGAGCAAAGCCCCCTTTCCAGCACCCTTTCTGGTTTCCCGGGGGTGCCCAGGAGAGATGGAACCCTGCCCGGCAGGCCAGGCCAGGCAGCCGCCTGGCACGGGAGCGTGGCAGGGTTCAGCGCGCCCACAGGCACGGGCTCCCAGCGCCTGGGACAGCAGCAGCCGCTCTGCCCCTCCCGGCTCAGCCCTGGGGAGCCCCAGTGTGACGTCAGAGCCACCACTGTGAGCTCAGAGCTGGCCACCCGCACAGCCCTGTGGCGCGTGGGGCAGGAGCCCACAGATGTGTGTGGCTGTTGCCCGGGCAGGTGCGCTCCTGCTGAGAGGCGGCAGGCACGTGGCTGCTACTGGAGCTGGTTTTGCCTGGGCAGGCCACGCTTGCTGGGGCTGAGGGGGAAGAGCTGAGCGGGGAGCCTGCCTTGGCCCAGAGATGGCGAGGAGAAAGGCCCCCCAGGGAAGACACCAAGGGGCCTCCAAAGGCTCCGTTGGGATTAATGCCAGACAAGAGCTGGCAGGGGAGGCAGCGGGGCCGAGCTGCTGCCAGGCCAGCAGGTATGAAGTGGGCTGCTCCTGCCTGGGGCGTCAGGTTGGGGGGGTAGCAGGGCCGTGGCCCAATGTAGTCAGTGGCGTCAGAAGCCAGTGTGCAGCAGGGGCCTTTGGGGAGGGGGTAGCCTTGTGCTGCAGGGGTCAGAGCCCACCCTGATGCACAGGCAGATGTTGCTGCACAGGGAGGCCAGCCCCTGGGACCTGACACTGCCCCCGCCCTTGGGATGCTGAGGCAGGGACCTGCCTGGCTGTGGTGGGGCAGCTGTGTGGGGAGGAGAGGGGTCGGGAGAACGCCAGTGACCAGGGAGGAGGTGGGTGGCCCACGATGGGGGACAGCAGCCTGTGCCCTCTCCCCAGACAGTCACCGAGAGGTGTCTGCGAAGGGGCAGTTGGTGCCAGGGAGCAGGGAGTGACGGGCTCAGAATAGGGCTGTGCTGCCGGGTGGGCGTCCCGAGGCGGGGGACTGCTGCAGCCAGCTTGCTTCCTCTTCTCCCACTGCAGGCCTGTAAAGCAAAGGATGGGGAAAGGAGAGGGACGAGGGCCTGGAAGTAGCCCGGCTGTGCTGCCCTCTCTCGCTGCTGCTGGGACAGCCCGTCCTCTGTCAAGGGCCTCTGCTCAGGCTGCTCCTGCCCGCTTCGGCTCCCGTGGCGTGGGGATGGTGGGCAACCGGCATTTGTCTTTTTCCTCCCACAGGAACCTATGCATGGAGTTGGAGCTGGTGATGGTCCCTTCTACCTCAGCTCCCTGCTCTGCCACGCAAGGGCCTGCCAAGTGGCGCAACAAGGCCACAGGAATTGCAAGTAAGCTCAGCACTGCTGCTTGCTGTGAAGTCCCCTGGGGTGAACTTGGAGAGCTGCGCTGTGCCAGAGCTCTGGCCAAATGTCACGAGAGGCAGGAGAAGTGCAGGCTGCCCCAGGGAGGGAGGGAGTGCGTAGGACTGGGTGCCCGCCTTCCCGCAGGGAGCTCAAACACGTGTGGCTGGGCATCCTAGAGAAGAGACCTCAAGAGACAGGCCTAACTTTTCTCTTGCTTTTTTGCCCAGGGGCGGTCCTCAGCCTGGCTTGGCATCCGGCAGGTGCCCTTGTCTCCCTGTGGAGACATCTGCTGAGCACGCGCATCTTTGCCAGGTACGTACTACCTGTTTCTGCTGTGGTGGGGGACGGGGGGAGAAGGGGAATGTCCCTTCCCCCAAGCAAGGGGGAGAGCAGAGGGTGTTCCCCACCCAGCAGCGCGGGGCTCCTGCTCGTGCGCCGAAGTTTGTGCGGTGCCCGTTCTCGGGGAGAGCCAAGAGCAAAGCCCCTTGGCAGCCCCACTCCCAGGCGTTTGCCGGAGCCCCAGAACCCTCCCGGAGATGTAGTAGGACAAACCGCCGTGTAGCCAGAAGCTCAGGAGCACAGCCAAGCCTCCGCAGGGCAAGGGTCTTCCCCAGCTCTGGCAAGAGACCACACAGGTCTGGAAGGAAAGCCAGACAAGGCCCCTGCGCTTCCCAGCTGTGCGGAGAAACACCCCTAAGAGCAATCTGTGTGACTGCAAGTGAGAACAGGCCTGCTCTCTCAGCCAAAGAGAGAGAGCAAGGTCCACACCAGAAGGACTACTGAAAAGCAGTCCTCATTTGCTCAACCCCTCTACTTCCCTGCATGATTTTCATTCCCTTTCGGAAGGTGCTCCTGGAGCCCTTCGTTTGGGGAAGATCTGCCGGCAGCGTTGAACAGCGTGGACAGAAATCATGTTCGTGCTGGGCGCCAATCTGTCAGCTCTCTGTCAGTAGCAGGCGTGCAAAGCAATGGCTTTAGGGCCTGAGGAGGGAAATCCACGGGTGAGGGGGTTTGCCCAAGACTTGCAGCACTGACAGCCACAGGACTCCCTCTTTTCCAGGCAAAAGATGGGCCCGCAGAGCAAGAGGTTCTTGAAAGTCTTCTTCCTGTGGCTCCCAGTGGCTCTGGGTGAGTTTTCATGAGCAAACACAGCCTGGCTGTGCTGGATGCCAGCTTTCCTTTTGGGCCAGTATGTGTGAAACGCCCGTGGTGCGGGTGCGTCCTGAGGAGGTCCTTGACTGGCACTGGCGTTTGGACTACCGGTAAGACTGGTAGCCTCCCAGCTGTGCTGCTGCTCTGGCCACTGGGCCAAATGGCTTGCTTAGTCTGCAAGTCTGTGAGAGAAGGGCGTAGCTCTTTCCAAGCCGGAGCTGGGGATTCCCAGACGGGAGGGGCCGTGCAGGGGGACCCATGGAGAGGTACCTCTCCTAGCCCATGCAGCCCAGCCTCGGTGCTCACCGAAGCAGTGAGGGGAAATGGGGAGTAGCTCTGGGGCACCGAGCACACCTGAAGGCCACGGCTACGCAGTCCCCTCAAGCCTGGGCTGATGGCTCCCGGTCAGAGGCGCGTCCTCTCTCTGCACCCCACGTTCCCCACCTCCTCAGCTCACCTGCTGCCCAGCCCCAGGGCACCAGGCAGGCGACAACGCAGCTGCAGGGGAATGGCTAGCAACTCCGCTAAAATAACCGTCTCTCGGTGATGTGAATTGCAGCTGGTGCTTACTGCGCGACCTCGCTGCCGGTGTGGACAACGCAGGCAAAGGGACTGATAGAGGTCAGTGACTCGTTGCTGGCAGTGGCTGGAGGAATCACAGGCTGTGCTGCTGCCACGCAGGCTGACCCAAAGAAGCGGCAGCTTGTGCCTTCCTAGGGAAGCCTCTCCTGGGAAGCCGCGGCAACTCTGGTAGCAGATGCTCTAATGGAGCATTTTTCCCTCCCAGGAGCTGACACGTGTGTCGTCGGCAAACCTGAAGATGCTGTGGTAAGAGAGGTTTCCTGAGCTGGAACTGGTTCTGTGCAGAAGCGTCAGCCAACCTCGTGCTACCTGCACTCACTTTCCTAACAGCCAGGGCTCCCGTACTTCCCTCCTGCCTTTGCCTTTTGCTCAGCCTGGTGCGGAAGGGAAGCACTGGCAAAGCAGGGAAAGCACACGTGTCTCTCTCTCCTCTTGCTGAGCTCAGATGCTCCCCAGAGGCGATGGGCCGCTCTCTGACCAGATCGGCTTTCCTGTCGTGCAGGAACTTGCCCGTTTTGGTGGCGGAGGAAACCCAAAAGACACGCTTTCTGCTGGAGGAGGTGGCTCGGCTGAGGGCACAGATCCGCAGTTTGAAGGTGATCCTGCATTTTGGGGAGGGAGGCTTGGCTGGGCAGAACCCCTGAGAACATTTTCTTCAGGGTTCTTGGTGGGGTCAGACTGCTGACTGCAGCAACCCAGCCTTTGCCCCAGCAGCTTGCTGGGTGAGCTTCTGCACTGCACAGGCCCCTCTCCAGCCCCGGTGTAACAAGGCCACTTCAGGCAGCAGAGGACTCCTGAGAGCCTTTCCTAGGTGCGCTGGTGCCTCTGGCTCCTCTGAGCAGGCTCCTGAGGCGGTGGTGGGACCCAGGCACACGTACAGCACCAGCCATGGCTTACAGGGCCTGAGCCTCTCCCCCTCCTGACTTGGAGAGCACAGAGGGTGTGGACGGTGGTGTGGGGACCCACATCAGCACACCTTGGGGTCATGGCCATGGCCATGGCCACAGATAATCTTCCTAGTCCTCACGGCTCACGCCAGCAGCAGAGAGTCTTGCAGCTCTGTGGACAAGGCTTGCCTTGCCTTCCTGACACTGACCCTTTGCCTCTGCGGGCACTAGGAGCCATGCTGCACTGCCTGCTGATGTGGTCCTTTTCTGTGTTGATTTCTGGCATTCCCAGGAAGCTCAGGAAGTGAACCAGGCAGCGTCCAAGAAGGCTTTGGGTGCCTACGTCGAGATGTCTGACTGGGCCCTGGAAAGCTCTGGTATGGACACAAGCAGCCCAGTCCTTGCCCTGCGCTTGCCCGTAGCACTCCCCAAAGGAGCCCGTGCTCCAGGCGCTGCTCTCCAAAATGGGGCAGCTTAAATCCTTCACGGGGTCCAAGAGCAAGGCTGTGGCAGAGTGGGTCGCTCAGACTCCCTCCCAGTCAAGCCCTTGGTCTCCACACAGGTGCCCTTGGCGCTGCCCCCGCACGTCTTCCTGTGCTGATGGAGGGGCTCTGCTCCTCTGCGCTGCATTTGCAAAGGGAATGGCTGGGCCGTCCTTTGCTGCTCATGCTCCAAGCCCTCAGCTTTGGTCTGCTGTCATGCTCGTGGGCGCCTGCAGGCTCCCAGAGCCCTCAGACCTTCTCCTCGTGGTGCTGTGAGAGAAGCACTCACCAGGGATGGGGCTGCCGTCATTGCTCTGTGCAGCTGGGCACCCCCCCGCCCCCAGCGTGGTGATGAGGACAGGACTGACAGACGTGGAGCTGGACGGCGGCGTCACAAATACTCCTGAGCACCAGCTCCCTTCTAGTCTGCGGCCTCTAGCAGTCATCTGCTCTCCCTTCCTTACAGGTGCCACCATTGACAGGCAGAGAACTTCCGAGACCTACGACTGCCAAGAGAATTGGGGCTGCAGGGTTTTATGGTTCTTCCGCGCTGCCAAGCCTCCTGAGACTATTTTGCAGGTATCGTAGCAGAAATCTTCAGGGAAGGTGTCCTTCCTTCCTGAGAAGTTGGGGACTGACCTCAGGGGCTCTCCCCTCAGGCCAGTGGTACTGGTCAAGCCCACCGTGCTGCTCAGGTTCCGGACACCAAAGCTCTCACACAGGGCTGGGCTTGCTAGAGATCCGTGGTTCCCCTGGCGAGGTGAACAGAGGTGAACTGCTGCATCTTGCCCACAGTCCTCTGCCACAGCTGGGTGAAAGCCTTCCTCCCTGGCGACCCTGGTTCCACACTCACCCCTAACGGTGCCTTTTTGTGGGCGGAAGGTGGCGGGTGCCCTGCAGAGCCGCTGGGCAGGGACGTGTTTCTGCGCGGGCCTGACTACGATGCTTTCGTAACCACTCTTCTCCTCTGCTCCCTAATACTGAGACCCCCTTTGTCAGGCAGGGCAGGGGGCCTCCTACTTCTGTCCAGTTCCTCACAGGCGCCTCATTTTCAAGCTGAAATAGGCCCCACAGACATGCTGGCGCCTATGCTTCGAGCTACATGGGCAGTGGTGTTGGCCCCAGTGCTCTCTCACACTTCATTGCTGTCGTGTTCTGGTTGCAGGCGGATGTTTCCCCAGGAAACTGCTGGCCTTTCCAAGGGCATCAGGGCCAGGTGGTCATCAGGTTGCCAGCACGAGTCCATCTGACTGCCGTCACTGTGCAGCACATCTCCAAAGATGTGTCTCCATCTGGGACCGTCATCAGTGCCCCCAGAGACGTCGTTGTCTTTGTAAGTCTCTGCTGGGCCCTTCTGGCGGGCATCTGGCCCTGGGGCAAAGCCAGGACAGGGCCCTGCTTGCTTTTGTGCATCTTCTGGGGTTTGTGTCCTGATCTCTCGCGAGCACTGCAGTGCCCTCGCGGGACGCTTCAGGGGCTCGAGAGGTTTCATCCCTCTTAAGGTTTGTTCTGGCCAAGCACCTCTGGGTTCTTGACCAAATCTCAAAGCGGAGACTGAGCTCCACCATACCCGGTGCTAGGCTGCTGCTCGAGCCCCAGGAGAGGGTGGGTGGATAACAGGGCTGAGCCAGCGCATACCTTGCCTCTCTGTCGGGATGAGTCTGAGCAGCTCTCCTTGTGCTTTGCCCCTGAGGGAGTGGATGCGGACGGAGAAGAGGAAACTCTCCTTGGGACGTTCACGTACAACGTGGCAAAAGAGGCTATTCAGACCTTCCCTCTGAAGGTACGCTCCACGCACGGGGACGAGATGCCAGGGAGCACAGCAGGTTTGCCTACAAGTCCATGGAGGAAGGGCACGCATGCTTTCTTTTCTCCCTGGGCAGAGGGGCCCGGGCCACCGTCATGAGAGAGAGACCTGCGGGCTTGGGAGGGCTGAGTAGCACGCAGTGGTGGTAGCAAGAGGGTAGCAAGGGCAGGGTCAGGCCCGTAGGAGCACGAGTCCCGAGAGATCCCTGGCTGCGCCCGGTGCCTTCAGCAGAGGCAGCTGCACGTGCGCCCACTCCACGCAAGCAGCGTCTTTGTGCCGTGGAGAAACAGGGCGGCCTGGTGGCGAGAGGCAGCGGGCAGCACCGTCGCTCCATGCTGCGGCCTGCTGGCAGGCTGGACAGTGTCCTCTCCTCCCACCATAGCACGCCCATTCTCCCGCGGCGCTCTCACGCCTGCCAGGGGGAGAGCAGGCACAGCAGGCAGCGGGAGCTCGGCGGGGTTGCACACCAGGTGCCCCACGCGCAGGAGCGCCTCCCCGGCCTCCCTGTCAGCACAGAGCAAGCAGCAGCGGGAAGGGGCAGAGGGAAGGGAGACCGAGCCCCAGCCGGGCCGGCATGCAAAGACGGGGTGATTGCACTGCCGCTCTTAACACCCCCGTTTCCTTTTCCCACTCTTCTTCACAGAACGCGCCGCTTCCCAGAGCCTTTCCGTCTATCAAACTTCTTGTGAAGAGCAACTGGGGAAACCCAGCGTACACCTGCATTTATCGAGTGCAGGTTCATGGGAAGATGGCACAACCGGAAAGCCCCAGGTGAAACCAGAGAGAAAAAAAAAAGTCAAACATGAGAAAGAAGAAGAAGGGGAGGAAGAACAAATAAATCTAAAAGATGTGGCAATTGAGATGGCTGTAGAACTGTAGAAGATTTGTCTCCAAAGTGGGGTGCTCAAGACGTTCCACGCTGTGGGAGGGGAATTCGGGAGCGTGTGGAAAATGTTACAACTTCTATGCCATTTTTTTCTTAAAAACGAGGAAGATAGGAAGCATTCCCAAGACTGAATCTAGAGAGGGGAGGCCCAGCCTGTCAGCGCTCCTCCCGCCGCCCCTGGGGGCTCCGCAAGTGGCCCCAGCCCAGGGCAGGCCGAAGGGCCCGGCTTCAGTTCACAAGAGGGCGACTGGCCCCGCCCGCCGGCCCGCGCGGGCTCTGCAGGAGCTCCCCCAGGCGCCCGCCCACCCTCTTCCCGGCTTCTCAGCCAATGGCGCCCGCCAGGCGGGGACAGGCAGGGCCCCCCGCCAACCACCGCAGCGCCCCTTCTCTGGCCCCGCCCCGCTGCGGCCGCGTGCCGACGGACGAGCACGTTGCTACGGGCGCGCCCGGAGCGCCAGTCAGGGCCCCGGGTTCGAGTCCCGCCGCTGGGTTCGAGGCCCGGCGAGAGGTCAAGGAATGAGGCGCTTGCTGGCGTGAATGCCTCACGTACCAGCCAAAGGGCTGCCCGCGCAGGAGGGGAAAGGTTGTTTAATTGGAAATTGTAGTTATAATTTGGTTTTAAGTACCGGTGCTTGTAATAGTTGTTTTGGTCAGTTATTAAGAGAAGAAGAACTTTGCCAAGGATGTTTTCTTGTTGGGGGGGTCCGAGTCCCCTGCCTGGTTTGGAAAGGGCTTCGAGTCCCCAAAGTTGACCAAGCGGGTTAGAGTCCCACTGAATGGGGTTTGAGTCCCCAGTTTGGCTACTTGTCTTGACTGGTCTCTGAATTTTGGCGTGGTTATCAGAATATGGATTTATTTTTGCATGTTCGGATCAGATAGTTGTCTTGGAAGTCACATTTAACATGGGTGGGGAATCGTCTAAAGGCAACGTCTTAAAGAAGTCACCTCTAGGGCGTTGACTGAAGCATTGGAAGGGGGGTGGGGGTGGGTTCGATCCCCTCACAAGGAAGCAGTTAACTGAGCATTGTAATCATTGGTCGCCGATCTATACTTTGAAATATAATACTATAATACTACTATATTAAAATAATATGTATTATAATGCAATAATACCATAGTGCAGTCGATGATGTTTTGCAAAAGAGAAGGAAAATGGGATGAGATCCCATACGTGGGTTTGTTTTTCACGTTGCAGAGCAGCGGTTGGAAAAGGGGAAAAGATCTCGGATCGATTACTAAGGATGCAAATGTTTTGGCCTTAGAACAATGTTGGGACAAACCGCCCAAATGATGTTGTTCTGCATTTAGTACTGGTAAAAGGAGGTGTAAAATACAAGGGGCTGGTGGAAGAGGAAGATGATGTAGGATGATTAGTGGCTCCGGGACAGGGAAGTCTACAGGGAGGTAACGATCAGTGTGGAAACAGGGAAGTTGGACAAGTGGATATGGGGGTGTAAATGGTGGTGCTGAATCACAGAATCACTAAGGTTGGAAAAGACCTCTAGGATCATCAAGTCCAAGCCCCGACCCAACACCACCATGTCTCCTAAACCATGCCCTGAAGGGCCACATCTGCACATCTTTTAAATACCTCCAGGGATGGTGACTCCACCACCTCTCTGAGCAGCCTGTTCCAATGCCTGACCGCTCTTGCAGTAAAGAAGTAGTTCCTAATATCCGATCTAAACCTCCCCTGATGCAGCGTGAAGCCATCTCCCCTCGTTCTATCGCTAGTAATAGAAAGTGAAGGGGGGTCGGAATTTCAGTGCTGTAGCAGGAAGAACTAGGAGACGGGGGGCAGTGCTACAAGCACCCTTAAGGCAGGCCGTGGGTCGGACAGGAGGGTGGGTGCGGGTTGAAGTACCCTTCTCAGTAGCAGGCTGATGGGCTTGGAAGGAGATGGCTCTAATGTATGGGGAAGATGCGGCAAAGGTGGCGAAGGTATTGGAAACTGTTGTGGAGAATCATGACCCAGAGTGGAAGGAGATACAGATGGTCTTGAATATGTTGTTGAGAGATGAGGAGCAGAGGCTGTTGTGGCTGAGGCTGGGGAAGAAGCAGAGAGGGTTCACGCTCAGGATGCACAGGTAGGAAGGCTGGAGGATCATTCTTGCCACCACCGATCTGAATCGGCACCTGAGCAGTCAGGCACAAAGGTTATTGTGAACTGAATATCAGAGGTTGATATTGTGAGGGGCCTCTAGGCAAGAATGCACTCAAGGACGTAATCTCTGCGAGCATGACGGGGATGCAAACGACCTAGCAGCTGGCGCCAGTCGAAACCAAGACAGAAGGAACTATGGACATCTCCATCTAGATAAGAGTCACAACACCCGGTGAAACCGACACACCTTGCCACACACTGTGACAAGATTACTTGATGGGCCAACTCACGACCATATGTGGAAGAAGGACTCAGAGTTCATGGAAAGGACAGAAAAAACACCCCTTCAGCAAAGCACTAGGGACCACCCAATACCTCTTGAGGGGCTTCTGAGGGACTTAAAACGCACGGGTAATTAGGAAGCAAGTGTTAGAATTAGTTCCAGGAAAGCTAATGCATATGTATATAACCGAGCAATCTAAGCTTTGTCTATCACGCCTTGCGGTATGCACACTAGGAGGAATTATCCCCTGTGCGTCTGGCACCATAATAAAGAATGCCCGCTTCTTCATACTACATTGGTGTTACGGAGTTTTATTCCCGATTTCGGTCACGCCATGGCAGCCGGGCAGACTGCAGGGCGGGTTGTGGGGCGAGCAATAAGCCTTGGGCCAGCTCTTCGGGGCTCCCAGGGCCAGGCCTTGGGAGCCCTGCTTTCCTGGAAGTGGCTAAGGGGAAGTAGTGTATTAATTCCTTGTTTTGCTTTGCCTGTGAGCACAGCTTTTGCCTTACCTGTTATGCTGTCTTTATCTCAACGCACAAGTTTTCTCACTCTTACTCTTCCAAGCCTCTTCCCCATCCCTCCAGGGCAGAGAGATCAAGCAACGTAGCAGCCTACTGGTGTTAAACTACAACATCCATACGAGGTAACTACAGCCTTTGATCCATGAAGTATCCCTAACCTCAAACACCGAGCTGGTGACCGGCTCAAGATTTGGTAACTATGGTACCCTAAAATCGATGCATGTGTAGCCAAACCCTCATTTAGAGCAGCCTGGGGTGGCCTCATTTCTTGCGATTACCCAGAAATGGCCCCTATAGCAAACCTACCCTCAAATCATAGGAAAATTCTGAATTGCATCAACAGAATCAACCTAAGGCTGGTCCTAACCCATTGTGACGGATGTGCTCGACCCCTTGACCAGACTGGTGGTGTGTGGAATAATCGCTGGAGGTGACTTAGACGCTGAGCTTATGTTTTTAGAAAAGGTACAGCGCTGAAGAAGCTTTCAGGGTGAAATGCAGCTGACGTGCGAGGAAGCCGTTCCATGAAAGTTCCCTGGTAACCTTAGATGTCAGCAATGCCAGGAGAACTTGGCGTACTGACTCTGAGAGGAGTTGTCCGGAGGGTGGAGCGGTGTGGGGGCATCGCGGCCGGGCTCTGTGATAAACGGGAACTCCAGGTACCATGGAGCTGGTACGCTGCACATTTGCGACCCTGGGCCAACGGTCCGTCATGCTTTTGACTAAATGCTGTCCTTTTGGTGAACTTTGCTCACTATAATATCATTCTAATACCAAAACACACCTCCATCCCAAAAGTTACCCGCCTCTAAGGTGCGGCCACCCCTCACTGGGCACGCGCTTTGAATTTTTCTAGCCTACATCTTTAAAAGCAAAGCGAGGAAATTTTACGCCAGCCATAATAAAGGGATGTATGACTAGAGTCACTCAAGCTCCACCTGAAAGATAAAGAATAGTATGAAATTTGTGAAGAGAAAGAGGGTGTCAGGGAAGATACCATCGCGTACCACTCTGACTTCTGGGACCAGTCGATGGGCTGAGCTTCTCTTACCCCGCGGTGGGATGCCTTTGGGTAAGATTGGAAACCTCTACAGAGTCACTTTAAATCTCTAACGTATTAGAGTTGCTTTGCTTCATAGTAGAGTTG
This sequence comes from Phalacrocorax aristotelis, assembly GCF_949628215.1. Classification (NCBI taxonomy): domain Eukaryota; kingdom Metazoa; phylum Chordata; class Aves; order Suliformes; family Phalacrocoracidae; genus Phalacrocorax; species Phalacrocorax aristotelis. The sequence continues at coordinate 594,351 of NC_134296.1, forward strand.
CTTCATATTTGTTTAGCATACTTGTAGCCCAGCAGTGTACTCATATCCTCGGTATTTATGTGCGTCTTGTAACCAGCAATCTTATCACCGGTGACCCAAAGAACCTGTGTATCTGTCGCTTTAATAAATCGCACTATTCATTGATCTAGCCGTGATGGTTCTCACTGAACGTGAGCAGGCCGGGCATCTGCCAGATTAGTTACTGACAACAAATACTCTGATGAGTGGTTGCTTCTACAACCCTTAGAAAATAAACCGTCTGAGACTAAGACTGGACCTAGCCGCACCTAGACTCCTCTCGGAGGAGGATTTTAGAAAGCAAGGGGGTCCTGTCTGAACCTTGCCACTCCTCAGACTCCTACTATTAATGCAACAGTGGTGGTTTGGTGCAGGCTGCGGAGAAGGTAAAGGCCTGAGCCGTAGCCGGGCCCACGAACTCCTCTAGTTTCAATCTGTTCTCTAAAAACCCACGAAGCAGCAGACTGCCACCGTAGGGCATCAGTGCATATGAGCTTGGAACACCCATCACGTGATTGACACATCAAGAGCAGGTGCCTTGCCTAAGGATCATTTATCATTTATCAGGAAGAAAGCTGTGGGTACAAGGAGTCTCACGCATACCTTGTCCATCGCACGCGATTTGGCTACGAGCCAACCACTTTATCCCATAAATATGACAGCCTAAGTGAGCCACCTTTGAGCTCTCCTGGTTAGGCAGCGTGGATGTGTGGTGGTGATCTCCCCTTGAGCTGGGACACCTCTCAGGGTTGCCGCTCAAGGCAGAGAGACCTTTCACCAAGGGCAGAGATTTGGAAAGCAGCTGATATCACACAAAACCTTGTAGTATGATGACTTTGATTTTGTCCTGGTAACTTTGATTGTGTGTTGAATTGATGCTAATGAAACGTTACGTAAACTTTGCATGTACAATCCCTTAGACATAAAACGTTGTCCAAGTCTGAGACTAAGGTTGGACCTAGGCCACACCTAAGCTCCATCAGGAGTTTAGCCAGCAAGGGGTTCTGCTCTGAACCTCATGACTCAATGGGAGGGTCTTCCTTGCCCTTTTGCATCCATGGTCTCTCTGTGAATCATTTTAACTCCAGTGTAACTCATGTTTCCTTTATATGTTTCTTCCATGCAGTAATTAATAGAGTGAACTTGCCATCGAACTTTGTGAAGTCGCACTTTCACAATATCTTCTTAAAACCAATTTTGCTAATACCTTTGACGGTGATTCTTTAAGTCATCTAAAAAACTCCATTCACAACGCCCATAGGTAACTCTCTTTTAATTATAAACTCAGTCTTGTATGTTACTGTAAATGTGGCTCTTGGGTTTTTTACAGCCTTTACTCATACGCAAATCCCAGCTCAAGTCCTATGGCAACCATAACCACAATCTCCATGCTATTGCTAAATTTCTTTCCTGCAGCAACTCTGTCCCTGACTTCTGACCTTTGGACTATTGAGCTGGGGTTTGCCGGATTGTCTGTGGCATGCACGTGCCCCGGCCTTGCAGGGCTGGTGAAATAGGTACTGGCATCCTCTAGGAACTCTCTTTGCCTTTTGGCCCACATCCTTATTGACAGAGGTGGGGAACAATGGGTAAGGAACTGTATCTGGCAAAGTTTACCACAGTCCTAGAGCTGAAAGGAGAACTGAGGAGTCCTGGCTCCCAGCACCTGCTCCAACTCCCTAAATTCCCCTCCCCTCCCATAGCTCTCCCTTTGTTTCCTTCCCCTTCCCACAGCTCCCTAGACCGAGCTCATCAGAATTGTCATTGATCCATCTCTTTCGTGCCCAGCTTTCTTCACGCAGGGCTCTCAAAGACTAACCAAGTTTGGTTTTATAACCATTTCAATCATTCTCTAACTCCTGAAGTGACATCATGTATTGCCTTTCCAGGTATGGCTGGAGAGTCAATTGCAAGGGCAAAGACCCGACTTCCTGTGTCAAGGGTTGCTAAATCACTCCAGAAGCAGCAGCAGTTTCCTCCGGATCACCAATGGTGAAGAGTGAGGGTGTGTGGAGTGGAGGCTAGGGAAAACAGGTGGCTGTGGGGAATTAAAAGCAGCATATTATTAAGGTAGAAAGGGTGCTGGCTATTGTTAACTCTACGAGGACTTTGCGGTACTGCAATGCAAGTAGAGAACTTAAAGGCTGACGACTTAGGAGAGACAAAGCTTAGCAGAAGGCCATTACAGGTGGAATTTCAGCCATTTAGTTGCATAATCCGCTCTCAAGATTTTGTTTTCCTGACTAAGAGGGCTTACCAACGATGAGGGTTTCTCTCTTTTTTGTCTCTTTCTCTCTTCTCCTTCGTCTCCCCCTTGCTCCCATCCTCGTTTCCTCCCTCCCTTACCTTCTTTCCTTCTTTTGTTCTTTCTTATCTGAGTGTAGAAATTAGGAAAATTAATGAATTAGTTATAAGACCTGCATAACTGCAGTTGCCTTATAACGAGGGCTGAGTCACTGACTGAGGTGGGCAGTACAGCCGGCTGACAGAGAGAGACAGCTATGCTGAAACGTGACCTCGCTCCTTAAATTTATGTGAGCATCTGCTCCCGGCTGCTGTGAGAGAGGGCACCGAAATGTATGGACTTCTGTCCTGAATACGGCTTTTCTTACCATCCTTTGAGGCACCAGACCAAACGCAGTCTACGGAAGATGCAGACAGCATCTCTGTGAGGAAGTAATGGATTGGAAAGCCAGTTAGGAGAGGGAAATGCTTTGCCATTTAGGTCACAAGTCCTTTTTCTAAGCGAAGGCTGAATCCAGGAACAGTACACGAATGGAAGGTGGCAATACCGAAACCGTGTTTGCTTCTGTGCTGGTTCTGGCTGAGAAGGGGTTAATTCTCTTCACTGCGGTGCCTGTGGTGGTCGGGGACCTTTCCAGCTTCCCGCGCTCTGCCGCGTCGGCGGGAGGCTGGGCGGGGCGGGGCCACGCCCGGGGCAGCTGACCCCGACTGGCCAATGGCATGTTCATTCCATACCATGTGACACCATGACCAGTATATTAAGGGGGGGGGGGCAGCTGCGGCTCGGGGAGGCGCGGCGTCGGGTCGGCGGGCAGCGAGCGGCGAGCGGCTGCGTCGCCTGTGGTTTGTTTCGGTGGTTCGTCCCCCCACCCCCCCGGGTTTCGCGCCTCTCGTTGTTTTCCTTTCCATTGCTTTGTTGTTGTTGTTGGTTTTATTTCAATTATTAACCTGTTCTTATCTCAACCCACGAGCGTTACCCTTCTGATTCTCTCCCCCATCCCACCGGTGGGGGAGTGAGCGAGCGACTGCGTGGGGCTGAGTTGCCGGCTAAACCACGACAGCAAGTGTAGAAAGATCTGGTTAAAATATTGTAAAAAATGATCAGCGAACATTCTTGCAATTCTTCTGTTTGGATTTACAAGGGGCCTGCTCAGACTCAAAGGATGATCATATCTCGTGAGGATGTTGGCAAACAGAAGGCTTAATGAAATGTATCAAGCACGCATGGGGCTGCTGTGGCGCCCTGTGCTCTCACGGAAGAGGATTTTTGTGCGCTTCTCAACACAGTTACAAAGACGTGGAGAAAACCATTTTCCTTCCAAATGTTTTTATTCCATACACGATAGAACACTACTTCTGCACTCCCCGGCCATTCTCTTACTTCATCCCTTCTCACTGACAAACTTGGTGTTTTCTAAACATTTCTGAATTCCAAAGAGGTTGGTTGTGCTCTTTCCCCACTCACTCCCTTTCGCTCAAATCTTTGGCTTTTGGTGGGAGAAGAGGCAAACACCTTCCCTGTAAAATTGATGTGATCGAAAAAGGGAACATAAGTAAGACTTTTTTTTTTCCTTTTTTTTTTTTTTTTTTGTCTGCGAAGGCATTCAGCATGCAACAAGGAATTGGATTTTAGGTGTTTCTGTATTGTTTATGACGATACAGATTTGTCCCACTGTTCTAACACTGGGGTTTGGGTGGATATCAAATAAACAAATCTCAGGGAAATTTAAAAAAGCAATTCTGTCTCCTCAGGACCACCTTGTCACAGCACACGGTGACCTACAGGGCCACCGCTTGCTAAAACAAATATGCTAACGCTGTGGTTGTGTGGCCTTGAGAAACCTGCATCTTTTTAAAAAATTGAAAGCCACTAGATACTGGCTTCTAGACCTTTCAGAAACATTCTCCTAGATTACAACACGGATAGGTGTTCTTTCTCGCCGAAGGTGCCTGGATTACTACTTGCAGATCACCGATATTTTGCACACGCCCATGAGTCAGTACGGACAGAAAGTAGTTTGTGTTCTCACATGGCTCAGCATAACAGGGCTTCTTCTCTGTGGCTTAACCGTCTTAATCACCTGGGTCCAGCAGACAGAAATTTTCATTCGGGGCGTTTATCTCTGCGCCTCAAAGAAACCTGTAGCATTGATGACGCAGATACTTGTCTTCTTGCACCTTAGGGAAGGCTGCTTCTTTACGGATGAATGTAAAGTACAGCTCCTGAGAAATACAGGTACGTGATTTTATTATAGTGAGAGGAAAGAAACGTGATCATTCCGTTCTATACATGTTTCCGTTTTAACTGACCCCATGTGAAAGAACCTGTAGGAAGCTGCCTTATCTTCCTCTATAAAGACGCTGTTCTGAACTTGGGTATTACCCCAAAAGCCCAAATACAATCAGGGGCAAGAAACGAGAACCTCACAACACAAGGTTTTTTTGCGGTAAAATTAGCTGAGCAAAATGCTATTTCTGACGGGCACTGCTGCGTTCTGGTAAAAAGCTGTTTATAAGCAGCGAGGTGCAGTTGCTTTTCTTCACTTTGCTCGCCGCATCATTTAAATTTTATCTCAGGTAAGTTGTGCAGTGTCTGTCGTACGTTACAGCTGTACTGCGGTTCTCGCTGTGCTACAGCCCCCGGCAGCTGAACAGCCCTTCCAGCGCAGCAACGCCAAGGCCTGCGCTGCGGTTGCCTGCGCCCGCGTCGGTCTTAAGGATTTAGATACTACCCAGCAGTAACAGAATGTCGGCCCCAAGCGCGTGGCCTCTTTCACGGCCACGCTTCCTAAGCAAGTGACGGTTCAGTGAGGATGATTCAAGTGAAACTGTGTAGCCTTTCCTTAAGAATGACTTAAAGCATCCTGTTTATTTCAAATCCAGTACATTTAAACCCATCAGCGTATACACACTTAACCAGATCTGCGGCAAGAACAGCTGAGAAGGAGGGATTTTTGTGAGATTTTGTTTTTTAACTTGGACAGGCCCTTCTTTCAGTGCTGGCAGGGTGCGCTTTCCCGGACTTCTTGGGGAAGTCGCTCAGCGCTGGTGAGGCTGCGCCTGGAGCGCAGCGTCCAGTGCTGTGATCCCCGTGTCCAGGACACGGACATACTGGAGACGGTCCAAGGGTGGGCCACGGCGATGATGAAGGGTCTGGAGCGTGAGGCTGAGAGAGCGGGGACTGTTCAGCCTGTTGAAGGCTCAGGGGGATCTCATCAACGTGCATGAACAGGAACTCCTGGTATGGAAGCAGAGGGAGCCACGCACTCTGCAGTGGTGCCCACCGACAGGCCAAGAGGCAATGGGCACAAATGAAAACACACGAAATCCCACCCGAACACAAGAAAACATACTTTCTGGTTTGTTTTGGGTTTTTTATTCTTTACTCTGAGGGTGGGTCAAACACTGGCACAGGCTGCCCAGAGAGGTTGTGGAGTCTCCATCCTTGGAGACAGTCAAAACCCAACTGGACATGGGCCTGGGACGTGGGCTCTGGGTGGCCCTGCTTGAGCAGGGGGCATGCACTGGGTGACCTCCAGAAGTCCCTTCCCAACTGAACCCTCTGTGAAATTATGTACAGCTACACACCAAAACGCCCCTGCTTCACTACAGACCCCGTCACCCACCCTCCGAATATAGTGCTGGACGGTACAAATCCTGTCACCAGGTGTGACGTCTACATGGCTCAGAGAGTGCTTCGTGGCTGTAAACCGCCGTCTTATTTACCTGCGGGAAGATTAATACTGTGACATGCTGGACAAGTATTTGCTGTATTGAAAAAGACACCAAAGCTCCCCAACATGCCCCCAACCCCTTCCCCAGACCCAAAATCCAGGCCCAGAAAAGAGCATTGTTTTCCATTGCTCGGTGCCAGCCAGCGTTACGCATATTTGTTCATTCAGAGTCTCAGAAAGGCATTCCCGCCCGGCACGGATGGCATCTGCCAGAGCCCAGCGTTGGTAACTAACGTTACCCCGAAAGGCGGGTTCGTCCGCCTGGCGTGCAGAACACCAAACTCCACACAGGGCGGAGTCGTTTTATTTGATGAATTTTTGTGCAAAGATGGGTGCTAGGTGGTAACCCACAAAGCTGCACCCCACCCCGAGGAACTGCAAGGCATTTGTACAGTTAAATGTGTCAGTCACAGCTAATATTCACACGCCTCAACTAATAATTGGTTCATTGCTTTCTCGCCTCGATGTAAAGGTACAGCTCGCTTTTAATTCACCGCGCGTGCTCAGGGAGTAAGGGGCTTGCTTACTAGAGACAGGGGGCGGTTGCCGGCGTATGGGCCTGATTTTTACTGCTATATCGAGGGTAGCTCCCGTACAGGGCACTTTGCTTTAGTTCTTGTCAGCATCCCAATCAGTTGTTCTCCTTGACTATACACTTTATCGCCCCGTTCTCAGCGGCTTCTGCGCCGGGACGTTTGCTTCCATCAGTGTCTCAGCTCTCCTCAAGGCTAGAGTCGTAGAACAAGGGCTTCCCTGTCTCTCAGTTCCCGACTCCGGCCGCCAAAGTCTGTGTGCCGGGCTCACGGAGTTCACTCTTAGGGCTTACGGAAAATTCCCCAAATTCCGTCTTCTTCAGGATACCGCTAACGGCGCAGTCGAAGTAAGAGCGTTACTTAGGAAGGAAAGGGCTCATTTCCGAGGGCAGCGCCGTCGCCCCCCTTCCCTGGGCTGAGCCCCTCCCCAGAGCCGCGGCGCCCGCTGCGGCGCGCCCGCTTCCGGGCGGGGTCCTTCCGCGCAGCGGGCCGCCGAGTCCCGCCCGCCGGGTCCCGCCCGAGCGCGCCGGCGCGGGTCAGGCGAACGCCACCGGCAGCCCTAGCGGGGCCCTGCCGGGCGCTCCGCCCTTCCGGCGCGGGCGGCGGCCGAGGTCGGTGCTGCGCGCGGCGCGGCGCGGCGGGGAGGGGCCCGGCCCGGCCCGGCCCGGCCGGAGCGGCGGCGCCGGAGCCCTGGGGCGGCGCGGGGGCTCCGGCGCGGGGGCTCCGGCTCGGCCGCTCCGCGCCCTGCGCTGCGCTGCGGTGGGCCCGGGTCGGGCAGTGCGGCCGAGCCCGCCTGGGTCGGGCCGGGCGCCGGGGGACCCCTGGTCAGCGGCGAGCTGGGGTTCGCCTCGGGCTCATCGGGGGTTTTCCTTCGCTCCGTCGGGAGGGCTCGGGCAGGCCGGGAAGGAGGGCGGGAACGTGCCCGCGGTCCGGGCAGGCGGAGGAAGATCCGTCTCCGAGCAGGCACGTGCTGCTGCGGCGTTGCCCGAAATGCTCCCGGGCTGGAAACCCTGCGAGCTGGCCCTGACCCACCCGGCTGGCATCTGCTCGAGGGCAGGAAGGCTCTGCAGAGGGACCTGGACAGGCTGGATCGACGGGCCGAGGCCAACTGGACGAGGTTTAACAAGGGCAAGTGCCCGGTCCTGCCCTTGGGTCACACCAACCCCAGGCAAGGCTCCAGGCTTGGGGCAGAGCGGCTGGAACGTGCCCGGCGGAGAAGGCGCTTGAGGTGCTGGAGCGTGTCCAGAGAAGGGCAACGGAGCTGGGGAAGGGTCTGGAGAGCAAGCGTGCTGGGGAGTGGCTGAGGGAGCTGGGGGGGCTTAGCCTGGAGAAGAGGAGGCTGAGGAAGAGAGACCTTATCGCTCTGTGCAGCTGCCCAAAAGGGGGCTGTAGTGAGGGGGGGGTAGCCCTCTTTCCCAGGTTACAAGCAATAGGACGAGAGGAAATGGCCTCAAGTTGTGCCAGGGGAGGTTTCGATTGGATAATAGGAGAAACGTCTTTACCGCAAGAGCGGTCAGGCATTGGAAGAGGCTGCCCAGAGAGGTGGGGGAGTCGCCATCCCTGGGGTATTTAAAAGACCTGTAGATGCGGTGCTTGGGGACGTGGTTTAAGTGGTGGCCTTGGCAGTGCTCGGTTAACGGTTGGACTTGATGATCTTAAAGCTCCTTTTGAACCTGAACTTATGTTTTATTGGTGCTTTTTAAAGGTCATGCCATGAAAGGGCGCACTAAGAAAACCTGATGCCCTGAGCACGTTACTTCTGGAGAAACGCTTGGCCTCTGCAGCTTTGTGTGGGACACTGAAAGGCAGTTGTGTGAGTATGAGCTAACTTCAGCACAGCTGTGCTTTTTTTAGGTGTGACAACCCTTATTCCCATGGTGAGTGTTAGGGTGTGGGTGCGAGCTCCCCAGCTGCTCCTCTCTTGCCCTGCCATCCCCCGTGACGTACAAAGGTTAGTTCCCCATGGTCCGTGGTGGGTCTTGGCATGTATTATCTGAGTATAAACCTGAAGACGGTCAGTTTAGCTCTAGAATTACTCTGAGACCTGGGAACAAAGTACTTGTTGCTTCTCTGTCTGCAAGGAGGCTGCAGCTGTATTTCCACGTGTCTCCCTTGAAGGCCACTGTCCTGAATGTGGGCGCAGCACTGCCCTGTTGTTCTTTGGGTTGATGAACACGGCAACTAGCAGCATCAGGCGGAGGCAGAGGTTACCAGACGTAGCCCCCAGTAATTGCATTGCAGTTCCAGGAGGCAGAAAGCGTCAATAACTGCTTATGTCTGGAGGGGGGAAAAGCTGGCAGTCGTGTTTAGTGCCCGCAAGGCAGCTGGAGGCACTATTGCTTACGATTGTTGTTGCCGTGCGGAAAAGACGTGGCTTAAAGTGCTGCATCGAGAAAGTAATGCTTACGGGTAGCAGAGGTAAACAATAGAGGAAGGGGAGATAGATATACGCGCGTATGAGAATTGCCTTCCTAGTGCAGCTGCTGGTGGTGGCAGCTTTGGCCCTTGCCGGTAAGTTTCGTTAAATGTTAGAGTTGTTACTTTTGAGACTCGTGGGGATTTGAGCGTTTGTCTGGGCGCTAAGGTAATAGCCGCTGATCTAGAGTGAATTGGTGCCTTACTACTTGCATATGTTTACCTTGGCATTGAGCTTGGTACTTTTAGAGCAGAAAATAGAGGGGAGGAGGGAAGTGTAGTAGCGTAGGCGTGCGCGTGCGTACGTACAGGCGTGTGTACTGCAGGTCTTGTCCGTGCGTGGTTCGCACATCCCGAGTGGTTGATGGGTTGGGAAGCATGTGATGCCCTGCAGGCTTTGTAAGGGTTAACTAAGGCATTTTCCTTGCTCTGGTTTGATGCTGCGCTTATCTGATGAAGGACTAAAATAATGCCCCGCTTAGGGACGCAGTCTGTTGGAGTCTTTGAGGGCAGGCAGTGTTTCCTGGGGCAGACAGCAGTGGATCTCGTGGGATGGCTGCACCGAATGGAGATGGACGAAGTTCTGGCATTCCTCAAACCCTGACAGCGCGAATGTGGTGGAATAAGTGCCGGCGCAGGTCCTGATCCTCGTCTTCTGTCGACCCTCAGCACGTCCAGGTAAAGGTAACAGGGTAGTTGTTGAGACAGCGCCTTTGAGTCAGTGATTGTGATGATTGCGGGCTTAGGAACCAGGTGCTGTTGGATACCAACGGCAAAAACTATTTTGGTGTGTTACCGAGGAAAAAAAACATAATGCAACGGGCAAAGGTTTACGGTTCCTCTTCTCAAGAAGTTGTCGAATTTGGGAACGTCGTGCTTTTTCAGTTGCTTGACTGGTGATGTTGTCTGTATTCTTCACGAATTTTGCACAGTCTTCTCTAAATATGTCCTAGCTGCAGGCTTTACTGGAATTTGTAGGTAGTCACGTTTGGAGTTTACGAATGCTTCTTGGTGTATGTTGAGGTGAAAGATGCGTACGGCCAGAGGATGAGTAAAGGTTTGGATTTTATAGGTACTGGTACGGACAGAAATAATATTAGTGAGTATTAAAGTAATTGTGTAATGACGACATGACCTGTACGTTCACGTAATACCTATAGTTTTTGTGTGTAGTGTGTTTACACTTCAGTACTACACAAAAGAAAGGTTGTAGTCGGGTCTTATGTTCCTCACGTCTGCTTTTTTTTTTTTGCCTCCGTATCACTCACAAATTATACCAGTCTGAGCACTGTATTTATTTGGTGGGTACTTTCCCGCTGAGAAGCAGCACTTAGTCTCAATCTTATTGTTCACCACAGCTATCTCCAGGGTAGCTGAAATTTCTCAGCATCTGTTCTGCCTGTTATATTTCTTCTCGAGTAAACTGTGGTGAAAAACAGTACCCGAAAGGCTCCAGTGCTTCCAGACAAGTGCTTGGTTGCTCGCGTAATGTGTTTCTAGTCCCATCTCAAGTAATGCCTTAACGGTGTTATCTTATTTATTTGTAGCGTCCCATTTTGGGAAGAAAGTGTGTTGGATTTCAAACCCTTGGGCAGGACAGGAGGAGGTGGCCTTCTCGGGTCAGTGATGAGTGTTGGCATGTATTATCTGATGTAAAGGTGATGTCTGTCACCACTTTAGCTCTAGAATTACTCTGAGACCTGGGAAACTCCAGTTTCCTTAGACTGTGACCGTGGCGCTTTTTCAACCTGGAATCAAATGCCTGTCACGTTCTAAGGCAGCGTAAGGAGAAGGGGGCGCGATTTGAGCTTCCTTCCGTTTACGCGCTAGGGAGGTATAGTTGTTAGTTTAATACTTGGATGTTACTAGGAGGTGCTCTCACGTTAACTGATCGCAGCTCTGGGTACTCAAAGCTGAACAGTGTTGGCAAATGCTGATGTAGAGGTTTGGTGGTAAATGTAACCCGCCTGTCTTAATGAGCATGCATATTCTTAATTCACAAACACGGTTTAGTCCCACCTACGCATCCAGAATGTTTGAAGGGTCATGTCACATCTTCCTTTGATCACAGTCAACAGTCACGTGTTCAGACTTGTTTTTTGAGGGGGGGAAAAAAAAGGTAGATAATATATTTGTGTGTTGGGCTTGTAGGTTCCATTTTGCATTTTTGTAAGACTTGAATTTTAGCTGGCGACTGTAAGATTCCAGCTGACTGTAGGGACGGAAAGTTAAAGTTGTTAGCGTTTTTCAGGGTTGGCCCGAGAATATTCCTTCATTTCAGCTGTTTCTTCTATTATGCTCTTTATAATAAATTCTCAACTACTGTTTTTACAGGTGACATGAGCTAGGAGAAAAAACATAAAGCCAGCTGGGGCCCAAGACCAGCACTGTTGTGTTCATAAGACATTGTGTCCCAGGAGCGAACTGGCTCACGTCAGTGCTACCTCAGAAATCTTTGTATTCGCTACTCAGACCTCGATTTTTCCTCACTGTGCAGTTTGCGTCTATTCGTAGAATGTCCTGAGCTGGAAGAGACCCACAAGGACCGTCAAGTCCAGCTCCCATCCCTGCACAGGACAAGCCCAAATTCACACCGTGCCTCTGAGGGCGTTGTTCAAGTGCTGCTTGAATATCGCCAGGCTTGGTGCCGTGGCGGCCTCCCTGGGGAGCCTGTTCCGGGGCTCCACCACCCTCTGGGGGAAGAACCAGTTCTTCTCCTTAACTATACACTTTATTGCCCAGTTCTCTGCGGCTTCTGAGGTGGGATGTTTGCTTTGATCAGTCTCTTAGCTCTCCTCAAGGAAATAGTGGTAAAACAAGTGCTTCTCTATCTCTCAGTTCCCGACTCTGGCCATCAAATTCTGTTTTGCCAAGCTCACGTAGTTCGTTCTTGTGGCTCAGCAGAGAATTCCAAAACGACCATTTTCTTCAGGATATCACTACATTGATGTTACGGAGTTTTGTTCCTGATTTCGGTGACACTGCGGCAGCCGGGCAGATGGCAGGCCCAGGTTGCGGGTCGAGCAACAAGCCTTGGGCCAGCTCTTCGGGGCTCCCAGGCTTCGGAGCTCCTCCCTCACTGTCCCGGTAGTGGGGCCGCAGGAGCGGAGGGAACAATTTGGCCTAGCACCTTCCCGGCACCCAGGCTGTTGCCAAGTTTCTGTCGAACGGGTGTCGAGAGCCTGTGTGACTGGCCTGTCGGAAACCCCGTTCCTCAGCCCGTGCGCGTCCCCGTTCTAGATCTCGCTGCTCTCTGTTGGGGGTCCTTCTGTGTCACATTGGTTACTGTCGACGGGGAAGTTTTGAGCGTTTCGCCCCTCGTTATTCTGTTCTGCCCTTGCCAATTTGAGCTCCCTGACCCGTGTTCCCTTCTGACGGACCACCGCCTCTGGGCTTCCCAGAAAGGCTGTCTGGTTCCGCAGCCCTTGGGGTGCTGCCATCGTGGGCTCCACCATCTAATGCTAAGGCTAGGCTCTTCGCTCCCACAGGCGCTGCCTTTTGCAACCCTTTGTTTCTCCGTCCTGCAGTTGCTGTCATGGACATGGCATCCTGGGGTATAGCGCCTTCTCCATCAAGGACGTCCCAGTCAGCCACGTTCTCTGTTGACTCGGAAAGCCCGTCTGGAGCATTCCAGGGACAGGAACCGCTCCCACAGGAGCCCCCTTCCAGAGCTGGATGAGGGAAGCCCGTCCCTACCCAGAGGATCACGCCCAATGCCGCCCTGACCCGTGAGTGCGAGAGCTGCCCAGCCTGCCGCAAGCCCCTCAGGCACCCTTTGCTGCCAGGGCCCTCCTGTCATCAACGGCACTGGCAGCTCTGCTGCCTGGACGGCCCGCTGCGCTGGCGGGTCCATGGGCCCAGGCAAGCCTGGGGCTGCCCAGGGGGAAGTGGGCGCCTTGTGCTCCCCTGCTAAAGCGGCTGGCATGGCTGTGTAGCTGGAGCCCCGCACTGCCCCAGCACGGCTTGGCCCTGCACCGGCGTGGGGCTCCCAGCGGGCAGTGAGGTGGGACTTGGCGGGGCCGTGCTCCATACAGCCTGTGACCCCGTGCTGCCAGGCTGGGAGCCTGGTACGGGCCGTGCTGCCCAGAGCCCTCAGCGCAGCCTGTGCCCCTCTGCTCCTGGGCCCTCCAGGCCACTGCAAGACAAGGAAGGAGCATGCTCACGCTGCCATTTCAAATGAGGGAAGCGGAGGCAGAACCAGCAGGGGCAAGAAAACAAACAGTCCTTGCTAACCAGATGTACCGCTGGGCGCCTGACAGCACATTCCGGTCTACTGGCCCTTTTTCTTCTTGGCCCGCAAAAGGGTTCCGAGAGGAGAACCGCTGCTGGAAGCGGCTGTCTCGTGGGGCAAGAGCAAAGCCCCCTTTCCAGCACCCTTTCTGGTTTCCCGGGGGTGCCCAGGAGAGATGGAACCCTGCCCGGCAGGCCAGGCCAGGCAGCCGCCTGGCACGGGAGCGTGGCAGGGTTCAGCGCGCCCACAGGCACGGGCTCCCAGCGCCTGGGACGGCAGCAGCCGCTCTGCCCCTCCCGGCTCAGCCCTGGGGAGCCCCAGTGTGACGTCAGAGCCACCACTGTGAGCTCAGAGCTGGCCACCCGCACAGCCCTGTGGCGCGTGGGGCAGGAGCCCACAGATGTGTGTGGCTGTTGCCCGGGCAGGTGCGCTCCTGCTGAGAGGCGGCAGGCACGTGGCTGCTACTGGAGCTGGTTTTGCCTGGGCAGGCCACGCTTGCTGGGGCTGAGGGGGAAGAGCTGAGCGGGGAGCCTGCCTTGGCCCAGAGATGGCGAGGAGAAAGGCCCCCCAGGGAAGACACCAAGGGGCCTCCAAAGGCTCCGTTGGGATTAATGCCAGACAAGAGCTGGCAGGGGAGGCAGCGGGGCCGAGCTGCTGCCAGGCCAGCGGGTACGAAGTGGGCTGCTCCTGCCTGGGGCGTCAGGTTCGGGCGGAGTAGCAGGGCCGTGGCCCAATGTAGTCAGTGGCGTCAGAAGCCAGTGTGCAGCAGGGGCCTTTGGGGAGGGGGTAGCCTTGTGCTGCAGGGGTCAGAGCCCACCCTGATTTGCAGGGAGATTTTGCTGCACATCAGGCCAGCCCCTGGGACCTGACACTGCCCCCCCCTTGGGATGCTGAGGCGGGGTCCTGCCTGGCTGTGGTGGGGCAGCTGTGCGGGGAGGAGAGGGGTCGGGAGAACGCCAGTGACCAGGGAGGAGGGGTGTGGCCCATGGTGGGGGACGGCCCACGGTGGGGGACAGCAGCCTGTGCCCTCTCCCCAGACGGCCACCGAGAGCTGTCTGCGAAGGGGCAGTTGGTGCCAGGGAGCAGGGAGTGACGGGCTCAGAATAGGGCTGTCCTGCCGGGTGGGCTGGGGCAGCCCGTCCTCTGACAAGGGCCTCTGCTCAGGCTGCTCCTGCCCGCCTCGGCTCCCGTGGCGTGGCGATGGTGGGCAACCAGCATTTGTCTTTTTCCTCCCACAGGAACCCGTGCGTGGAGGTGGAGCTGGTGACGGTCCCTTCCACCTCGGCTCCCTGCTCTGCCACGCAAGGGCCTGCCAAGTGGCGCAACAAGGCCACAGGAATTGCAAGTGAGCTCAGCACTGCTGCTTGCTGTGAAGTCCCCTGGGGTGAACTTGGAGAGCTGCGCTGTGCCAGAGCTCTGGCCAAATGTCACGAGAGGCAGGAGAAGTGCAGGCTGCCCCAGGGAGGGAGGGAGTGCGTAGGACTGGGTGCCCGCCTTCCCGCAGGGAGCTCAAACACGTGTGGCTGGGCATCCTAGAGAAGAGACCTCAAGAGACAGGCCTAACTTTTCTCTTGCTTTTTTGCCCAGGGGCGGTCCTCAGCCTGGCTTGGCATCCGGCAGGTGCCCTTGTCTCCCTGTGGAGACATCTGCTGAGCACATGCGTCTTTGCCAGGTACGTACTACCTGTTTCTGCTGTGGTGGGGGGCGGGGGGAGAAGGGGGATGTCCCTTCCCCCAAGCAAGGGGGAGAGCAGAGAGTGTTCCCACCCAGCAGCGCGGGGCTCCTGCTCGTGCGCCAAAGTTTGTGCGGTGCCAGTTCTCGGGGAGAGCCAAGAGCAAAGCCCCTTGGCAGCCCCACTCCCAGGCGTTTGCCGGAGCCCCAGAACCCTCCCGGAGATGTAGTAGGACAAACCGCCGTGTAGCCAGAAGCTCAGGAGCACAGCCAAGCCTCCGCAGGGCAAGGGTCTTCCCCAGCTCTGGCAAGAGACCACACAGGTCTGGAAGGAAAGCCAGACGAGGCCCCTGCGCTTCCCAGCTGTGTGGAGAAACACCCCTAAGAGCAATCTGTGTGACTGCAAGTGAGAACAGGCCTGCTCTCTCAGCCAAAGAGAGAGACCAAGGTCCACACCAGAAGAACTACTGAAAAGCAGTCCTCATTTGCTCAACCCCTCTACTTCCCTGCATGATTTTCATTCCCTTTCGGAAGGTGCTCCTGGAGCCCTTCGTTTGGGGAAGATCTGCCGGCAGCGTTGAATGGTGTGGACAGAAATCGTGTTCGTGCTGGGCGCCAATCTGTCAGCTCTCTGTCAGTAGCAGGCGTGCAAAGCAATGGCTTTAGGGCCTGAGGAGGGAAATCCACGGGTGAGGGGGTTTGCCCAAGACTTGCAGTACTGACACCCAAAGGACTCTCTTCTAGGCAAAAGATGGGCCCGCAGAGCAAGAGGTTCCTGAAAGTCTTCTTCCTGTGGCTCCCAGTGGCTCTGGGTGAGTTTTCATGAGCAAACACAGCCTGGCTGTGCTGGATGCCAGCTTTCCTTTTGGGCCAGTATGTGTGAAACGCCCGTGGTGCGGGTGCGTCCTGAGGAGGTCCTTGACTGGCACTGGCGTTTGGACTACCGGTAAGACTGGTAGCCTCCCAGCCGTGCTGCTGCTCTGGCCACTGGGCCAAATGGCTTGCTTAGTCTGCAAGTCTGCGAGAGAAGGGCGTAGCTCTTTCCAAGCCTGAGCTGGGGATTCCCAGACGGGAGGGGCCGTGCAGGGGGACCCATGGAGAGGTACCTCTCCTAGCCCATGCAGCCCAGCCTCGGTGCTCACCGAAGCAGTGAGGGGAAATGGGGAGTAGCTCTGGGGCACCGAGCACACCTGAAGGCCACGGCTACGCAGTCCCCTCAAGCCTGGGCTGATGGCTCCCGGTCAGAGGCGCGTCCTCTCTCTGCACCCCACGTTCCCCACCTCCTCAGCTCACCTGCTGCCCAGCCCCAGGGCACCAGGCAGGCGACAACGCAGCTGCAGGGGGATGGCTAGCAACTCCGCTAAAAGAACCGTCTCTTGGTGATGTGAATTGCAGCTGGTGCTTACTGCGCGACCTCGCTGCCGGTGTGGACAACGCAGGCAAAGGGACTGATAGAGGTCAGTGACTCGTTGCTGGCAGTGGCTGGAGGAATCACAGGCTGTGCTGCTGCCACGCAGGCTGACCCAAAGAAGCGGCAGCTTGTGCCTTCCTAGGGAAGCCTCTCCTGGGAAGCTGCGGCAACTCTGGTAGCAGATGCTCTAACGGAGCATTTTTCCCTCCCAGGAGCTGACACGTGTGTCGTCGGCAAACCTGAAGATGCTGTGGTAAGAGAGGTTTCCTGAGCTGGAACTGGTTCTGTGCAGAAGCGTCAGCCGACCTCGTGCTACCTGCACTCACTTTCGTAACAGCCAGGGCTCCCGTACTTCCCTCCTGCCTTTGCCTTTTGCTCAGCCTGGTGCGGAAGGGAAGCAGTGGCAAAGCAGGGAAAGCACACGTGTCTCTCTCTCTTGCTGAGCTCAGACGCTCCCCAGAGGCAATGGGCCGCTCTCTGACCAGATCGGCTTTCCTGTCGTGCAGGAACTTGCCCGTTTTGGCGGCGGAGGAAACCCAAAAGACACGCTTTCTGCTGGAGGAGGTGGCTCGGCTGAGGGCACAGATCCGCAGTTTGAAGGTGATCCTGCATTTTGGGGAGGGAGGCTTGGCTGGGCAGAACCCCTGAGAACATTTTCTTCAGGATTCTTGGTGGGGTCAGACTGCTGACTGCAGCAACCCAGCCTTTGCCCCAGGGGCTTGCTGGGTGAGCTTCTGCACTGCACAGGCCCCTCTCCAGCCCCAGCAAAATGAGGCTGCATCCTCTCAGAGGACTCCTGAGAGCCTTTCCTAGGTGTGCCGGTGCCTCTGGCTCCTCTGAGCAGGCTCCTGAGGCGGTGGTGGGACCCATGCACACGTACAGTGCCAGCCATGGCTTACAGGGCCTGAGCCTCTCCCCCTCCTGACTTGGAGAGCACAGAGGGTGTGGACGGTGGTGTGGGGACCCACATCAGCACACCTTGGGGTCATGGCCATGGCCATGGCCACAGATAATCTTCCTAGTCCTCACGGCTCATGCCAGCAGCAGAGAGTCTTGCAGCTCTGTGGACAAGGCTTGCCTTGCCTTGCCTTCCTGACACTGACCCTTTGCCTCTGCGGGCGCTAGGAGCCACGCTGCACTGCCTGCTGATGTGGTCCTTTTCTGTGTTGATTTCTGGCGTTCCCAGGAAGCTCAGGAAGTGAACCAGGCAGCGTCCAAGAAGGCTTTGGGTGCCTACGTCGAGATGTCTGACTGGGCCCTGGAAAGCTCTGGTATGGACACAAGCAGCCCAGTCCTTGCCCTGCGCTTGCCTCTAGCACTCCCCAAAGGAGCCCGTGCTCCAGGCACTGCTCTCCAAAATGGGGCAGCTTAAATCCTTCACGGGGTCCAAGAGCAAGGCTGTGGCAGAGTGGGTCGCTCAGACTCCCTCCCAGTCAAGCCCTTGGTCTCCGCACAGGTGCCCCTGGCGCTGCCCCCCGCACGTCTTCCTGTGCTGATGGAGGGGCTCTGCTCCTCTGCGCTGCATTTGCAAAGGGAATGGCTGGGCCGTCCTTTGCTGCTCATGCTCCAAGCCCTCAGCTTTGGTCTGCTGTCATGCTCGTGGGCGCCTGCAGGCTCCCAGAGCCCTCAGACCTTCTCCTCGTGGTGCTGTGAGAGAAGCACTCACCAGGGATGGGGCTGCCGTCATTGCTCTGTGCAGCTGGGCACTCCCCCGCCCCCAGCGTGGTGATGAGGACAGGACTGACAGACGTGGAGCTGGACGGCGGCGTCACAAATACTGCCTGAGCACCAGCTCCCTTCTAGTCTGCGGCCTCTAGCAGTCATCTGCTCTCCCTTCCTTACAGGTGCCACCATTGACAGGCAGAGAACTTCCGAGACCTACGACTGCCAAGAGAATTGGGGCTGCAGGGTTTTATGGTTCTTCCGCGCTGCCAAGCCTCCTGAGACTATTTTGCAGGTATCGTAGCAGAAATCTTCAGGGAAGGTGTCCTTCCTTCCTGAGAAGTTGGGGACTGACCTCAGGGGCTCTCCCCTCAGGCCAGTGGTACTGGTCAAGCCCACCGTGCTGCTCAGGTTCCGGACACCAAAGCTCTCACACAGGGCTGGGCTTGCTAGAGATCCGTGGTTCCCCTGGCGAGGTGAACAGAGGTGAACTGCTGCATCTTGCCCACAGTCCTCTGCCACAGCTGGGTGAAAGCCTTCCTCCCTGGCGACCCTGGTTCCACATTCACCCCTAACGGTGCCTTTTTGCGGGCGGGAGGCGGGAGGTGGCGGGTGCCCTGCAGAGCCGCTGGGCAGGGACGTGTTTCTGCGCGGGCCTGACTAGGATGCTTTCGTAACCACTCTTCTCCTC